>NC_061106.1:34404071-34464071 GCF_015104395.2 Macrobrachium nipponense
GACCTTGGTTAACTTTGGGTTGTTTTGGTGTTAATGAAACCTGCTTTCGTTTCTTTACAACCTTCGTCAGTATAGCTTGCCGCAATAAACAATAGTATGACATCTCAGCTATATTAATAGAAATCTATATATATAAAATATATATATATATATATATATATATATATATATATATATATGATATATATATATATATATATATATATATATATATATATATATATATATATATATATGTAGGCATTACTTAAGGTTCTTTGCAGCGTGCCCTCGGCCCCTAGCTGCAACCACTTTCGTTCCTTTTATACTGAACCTCCTTTCATATACTCTTTCTTCATCTTACTCTCCACCCTCTCCCAGCACTTGATTCATAGTGCTTTGAGGTTTTCCTCCTTTTGCACCTTTTCATTCAAACTTTTTTTTTACTGTCATTGCCATTTCTCGTCGCTGAATGACCTCACATAGTTCCTTTTATGCTGAACCTCCTTTCATATACTCTTTCTTCATCTTACTCTTCACCCTTTCCTAGCACTTGATTCATAGTGCAACTGCTTTGAGGTTTTCCTCCTCTTGCACCTTTCAAACTTTTTACTGTCAATTTCCATTTCAGCGCTGAATGACCTCATAGGTCCCAGTGCTTGGCATTTGGCCTAAATTCTATATTACACTCAACTCTAAACTCAACCACAAAAGCCTCAAATATTCTAGTTGCCAGTTACAATCTTATCAATACTAAATTTTTTATGGCCCTTTTAATTTTATGGAACGCTCTTAGATTAGCGGAGCGTGAAGACATTCATATAAGGATTTTCACCGAGGGACTAACAGAAAGAGAGAGAGAGAGAGAGAGAGAGAGAGAGTGAAGGCAGAGGAGTAATTTGGGTATAGACCAGGAAGATGAATAGTTTTTGTATAGAATATATTGTGTAAGAAGCTTGAAAATAGAGGGAAAGGCTATTTGTGGTGAAAACGGATAAGAAATATTAAGATAGAGTTAATAAATAAGCCTTTAGTTGACGGCGAACTGGTATTTACTTTAGAAGAAGTGAAGCGCGTTAGATTATGCAAATTAGTAAGTAACAGGCTTGAAGGAAAAGTAGATCTGAAACAACTTTCGGTTAAATCGTCAATAAAATGGAGCCAGCAACGTTACTAGGGACGTTGGAGGAGTGGAAATGGTTGATTCACGCAGGGATTTAAGAGTAAATGTCGCGGATGGCGGTAAGCCGAGAGGAGAGGTGATTCAGACTGTAAGGATGTAACAATCTAAGTACGTCTCAGGAAACATAACTTGAAACGAAGGAACTGTTGGGCCATTTACCAGTATCGAAGCTGAATGTCAAAGACAAAAAAGTATAAAACTGGAAACTGTTGACATGTACTGTCCCTGTATTATATGAGAAGTAGAGGACTGAAAAATATTATCAGCGCACTAAAAAATATGCGTGAATCTTCTTAGTAGGTAATGTCATAAATAACAAAAGATACATTTAAAGATCTTACAGCGATCTACATGAAAACAGCTGATATAAGAAAAAAAAAGTAATCACAAATTAATGCTTAACTCTATTTGGAACCGGGATTAGATAATTTCGACACATATCTTGCATCTCAAAAACAGGCAGGTAAAAAATTCAACAGAAACGGAAATGTGGAAAAACGGGTCATCCCCATTATTGGAAAAATGGGCCGACCTCATAATTAAAACACTATCTTCAAAAGTAAGAATTAGTGTCTGCAAGCAGAGAATGTGCCCGTTTCCTAGCTGAAATTTGCATAAGTCTCCCAAATCCTCCCAAATAAAAAACAGAAAAAAAAAAACAGGCAGATTTGTCCAATCATCTATTTGTACTGAATGTCTTCCAGTGGCCTTCTACGGGGAATAAGAAAGCAGGGAGGAGAGAGAAGCCACCAAAAAAGGATATAGCTGGCAAGTGCAGAGGAGAGAAAAACTAAGACAAGTTTTTATTTCTTAAGGTTTCCTCTTTACTTGGCTAAATCGGGAGGTGCGTATGTACATAAAGAGCCTCTTGGGGAGAAAACAGTTTAATGCAAACATTACAACTGGTGAGTCAGCAGGTGTAGGAGAAAAATTCCCATTTATTTCCCAATTTACCAAGATTTGAGAGGATCCAAAACAAGCAGCTCAACAAAAGGGAAAGTGTACATTCGTAAAATAATTGTTTAACTCTAATATACAAAAACTGCAACTGCAAATTAAAATATATATATGATGTTTAAACAAAGAAGAAAACCATAAAAATAAAAAATATACAATCCAGCCTGTCCATGAGCAATGCTTGTACCAGCAAAACATTCCACTTTCGATTCAATGACAGGTGCTGTCAAACCTCAAGAGCTATTCTAACACTTGAGCTATGAAGATTATCATTATTGGCACTCTCAGCCTACCACTTTCACCCAGGAAATATAAGGGCACCGATGACTCAGAGCTAGAGTCTGTGCTGGCCTTTACCAACGCAATATAAACGAACGAAAAAAAAAAAAAAAAAAAAAAAAAAAAAAACACCTCGATGCATGAAGGAAGATCTGCAACCGAAGAGCTGACTCAGAAATCGTTAACTTTGATTGCAGAATTAAGACACCGATTCCCTGATGCATATGACTAAGCCAATATCACTACTGAACCGCAGACCTATTCGGCTTGCATTCGCAAAAATTAATAGAAAGAAACGGGATAAAGTTTGAGTTTTATTTTACACACCCACACATATATATATAATATATAATATATGTGTATGCATACAGCATATACGCAATACTACCTCCAAGTCGGTAAGACAAGAAAGTATGATACAGAGGCGAGAGCAGCACAGTAAAGGGATGCAAATGCGCCACAATTAACGAGGCAAACGTGTTAAGAGCAAATGAGCATTAGAACTGTTCGTGGGTGGCGGCCTTGGGGAGGCGGCAAGGAGAGCGTTTGTGAGTACAAGTACATAAGGCTGAAAAATGGTTGAGTAACGAAATGATGAGTTTAGCGGGAAAAAAAAGTTCAATTACAAGATAGCGCCGGGACTCTAGGAGGAGAAGAGTGGGAGAAAACGAATGTGAACATTTACGGGAGAAAGGAAGGGAGTAGCAGCAAATGAGAACCAGCCAAGTGTTTGGTGGAGGAGGAGAAGGAGGAGGAGGAAGATGGGTTGCAAGAACTTGAGGGAGGAAGATTTGTTTAGGAGGGAGTGAATGCAGAGGGAAAGATTAATGAACTGCGGATTCGTTGAATAACATCTTAAAAGGAGAGAAATGCTGTCAGAGGGTATCGAACGAGTATTTGGAAGGGCTGATGGAGAAGAGACCTTCCTTAGTAGGGCGATTAGGGAGTTTGGGGGAGAATTGAGCAATTGAGTTAAAAGCATGAAACCTATTATTTCTAGGTAAGGGTTCGGGTCAGCAGTGCTGCTCCCCGGTCACTATTGTATCTAATTTTCTTTTTTATCTAACAGCCGCACATAGAGGTCCATATCTTTCGAGATATACAATATATACAAACATAAGGTTGGAAACTTGATATACACAGACTCGAGTCAGCAATGCCACTAGCAACAACAGTTTACATCTATTTTTTATACCTAATACAAATTACGTTAAAAGTATTTAATTTGAAGGTCACTTGGTACAGAGCAACTGGATAAATGTATAAAGACTTTGGTAAATGTTTCCAAATCAGTCCAATTTATAAATCAATTATATTTACAAGAAGTTATCAACATCACTTGTTTTCATGAAGAACAGAACAGGGGAAAGACCTCTTCCTTGTCGAACACCCGATATGACTGGGACTGGTTAGGACAGTGATCCATTAGCTGATACCAGCAGCGTTCGATCTGAGAGGACTGTGTATAGTGTATAGCCAGGCTCCTCCTCCTCCTCCTACGGGACCACCTACCTCTCCGACTTTCTTCGTGCTGATTGCATGCAGTATGAAGTGATCCAATTACCCGAAAACCCGAGCGAAGTCAAGGTGATGAGAGTTGGTCTGGCTGCCCGATTATGGGATTTAAATTATCGACTCTCCGATATTAATCAGCTTGGATAGTGTGGCTCTCCAGCAGATAAAGCCAAGTTTGTTCTTCGAGAGGAGATAATTATTGTCAGTTACATGCCTTCATTTTCTCAAAGATCTTAATACGGTATGATGTTAGTAATATGTACGATTCGGGAAAGGGCTTTCACTATTAGACTTTGATGCAGGGTAAGTGAAGGCACGACGGGGGGTTATTTGCTGTCATTACATTAATTAATCTTTTCCGCTGGAAAAGATTCCATTCTACATGGTTACTAAGATATTTCAAGAAATTGCTCAGGGCCTGTACTGAGTCAACTTAAGATAGTTGAAACACATGAAAATTAATTAAGAAATTTGCAAAATGAAGTTCATTTCTTATCTGCTACTTCATTAAATTCTATGCCATTTAAAAATCCGTGTATGAATATATATATATATATATATATATTATATATATATATAATATATATATATATATATATAGATTATAATTGCGGGTATGCATGTATGTGTGACTGCTATCATTTTGTCCTGATAAAATATCTATATTTAGAGGAACAGTACCAGGTCAAAATAAATGTGCAGACACTTGAATAACCGAAAGCCGTAGAACTAATTTCATTGAGAACTTCTGAGTGAGTGCGCAATCACGTTGATTTCCTGTGACAAAAAAAAAAAAATCAAAATTACGACAACATGCATGTCACACGTGAAATGTCAACGACCGGAGAAAACGTGTCTTTGGTTTCTTTGCGACAAACCTCATGCGAGGTCTTCGTTATCGAGTTTCAGGTCTGAATTATGAATGGCCTCCGCTAGTTTTCAGCGATCTTAGTCTTCCTCAATCTATGAAAATCTCATATAATATTGTTGACGAAAATAATGATAATGTCAGGGATAATGAGGACGTGAGCTGTATACAAATCTATTCAAGATGATTGGTCACTGAATCTTTCATATGCTAAACTGTCGTTATTTCCAAGGACAAGATATTTGGTCTCGTTATCGATTACCTTTCCAGAGGATATTCACCGCTTCATAGCACGCACACACAAACGTGTGTGACGTATATATATATATATATATATATATATATATATATATATATATATATATATATATATATATATATATATATATATATATATATATATATATATTATATACATTATAAATACAAATAAATATATATATATATAATTAATTAATATGTACATAGAAAGCATTAACTGTTGTTTATTTTGATTAAGCTGGCCTTCTGTCAGCACGGGCTCTTGCTCATAAAGCAGCGCGTAGGAAGCATGAACTGGCAAGGGAACACGGTAGAGGGGAAATGCGGAGGGAAAGAGGGATAATGACGATCTGAGTAACAGTAAAAGAACCGAAGGCGGCAGCAGAAGAGTGAGTCCCTCTCATAGAGAACTGGAGAAGAGGAGAAAGTGTGTGTGCGAGTAACCTAATCCATTCACACCACCTGACGTTCACTATCGCGAGGGAGGTCCGTAAAGCTCTTTTCATATCTCTTGTATCTTTCTCTTCGTTTGCCACTTCATTTATACTAGTTACTCATATAACAGCTATTAATGATAAGTTGTTTTTTTTTTATTCTGTGAAGACGCTTGCAATAACCGACAAATAAATATGACGGAAACAGAATATGATAAAATTAAAACACTATAAATAGCTTCTTTTACTCTTTGAAGACACTTACAATAACCATTAAATTAATATGACGGAAACAAGTTATAATAAATTTAAAAATTATAAATTGCTTTTTTTACTCTTTGCAGACGTTGACAATAACCGTTAAATATATATAACGGAAACAGAACATGATAAAAATGAAAATTACAAATGGTTTACTTACTGTTTAAAGATGTTTGCAATAACCACCAAATAAATATAGCAAAAGTACACTATGATAAAATGTGAAAACCTTAAATTGCATAATTGAGTTCAGACCCCCATAGTACGCCAGAGTCAACGCAAACTAATAGATAAAATTCAGAGAAAATTTATATAAAAAAAAAATACATTACTTACGATAAGAACTCAGGGATTTAAATGAATCTAGCAGGGGCCTAGATTGCATTAAAAATACGAGAAATAGACATAACTCAACTCATATGATATAACTAATAATCCAATAACGTACCAACCGTAATCAACACCCCACTCATGCGGTACATAATTTATCAAATGCAGTTCTGTTATTATTTTAGATTTTCCTTGTTAACTTACATAAAGACTCGATAAATTTCACTGATTCCCTTCCGTCACGCATATTATCACGCGTAATAAATGACTGATTGGCTCTTCCATTTCCGCTGTTTTTTTGCAAAAGCTAAAATAACTGTTATTAAATTTGCCAGCGCTTATCTAACGACATATCAAATAAAACACTGACTTAACTAAGAACTTACAAGGTGGGTTAATCATCTGAGTTCCCGAGTACTAAAGAAAAGCAAGTCGGTTATAAAAAATAATGGTAAAGGAGTTACGCATGCAATACCAGGTGTAATACAGTGTCTAACGAACTCCATTCACCGTAGAAAAACAAGAACAGTTATATTAGGAATATTGTATTGTTTGCCCACTTATTCAACGGAGTTAATCTGAGAGAACAATAATCAATGGAGCGAATTTAAATAAACATTTCCATTCAAGTGTGATTTCTTTCTGGTGGAGAACTTTTTCCTATTCGTATCAAGAATTTTATCAAAATTAAAGCCAAAAATGAACTAAACATATATATCAATTATATACCTATACATAATATTTTACAAAACAAAATCTAAAATTTGTCAGAAATTATCACCATATAGAAAGAACAGACCTAATTTGAAAAATAAAGCAACGAACGCCAGAATATAGAACGATATAAATATACATACATACATACATATATACATATTATATATATGTATGTATGTATATATATAAAGAATGCATATAATATATAGTATATATAATGAATGAATTTTAAGAAACAATAATAAAAATAACAATCCCCCAAAAAGGAAAGTTAAATCCATTTTAGCCTTCTGGCAGTGTAATGCAAAGGTCAAATGTTAAAAATATAGCTGGGAGCTTTAGAGACTCATTTTCAACCAGGACTGTTCTGGCTGGAAACGAGAGTCGAGCAGAGCAGTCTCTCGAAAACACCAATTCATATTTTGATATCATCACATTTATTTGAAACTTCAATATAATTACTGTGGTTGTCATTAATAATGATAATATTCTAAAAAATATTCATAGTAGCATGAGTCTTGAAATTTTTATTATTAATATGGTAAAAAAGTTGTAAAAAATAAGAGGGTATGAAAAAGAGGGTTTATGACTCCCTTAGAAAAGGCCCTCTAATTTCGGATTTTGACCAAAACCTTCCTGGGTGGGAGGGGAGTTTATGGTAAAAATTTGGTAGCCCTAGCTTTCATAGTTTGGGCGTGCATACAGAGACAAGCATACAGACAGAAATTGCCTTTTATATATATAGATTATTATTATTATTATTATTATTATTATTATTATTATTATTGTTGTTGTTGTTATCATTATTTTAGAATTAGCTCCACAGTTATGTATGGGTTCATACATATAAATGTGAATCTCAACAAAGAACTTCCGGTTCATAGGGAAACCGAACAGATTCCCGAAAGCTCTGTATACATTTATCTTTAAATATATGTACGTATACATAACTGTGGATTTGGTTCCCCAATAATAATAATAATATGATAGTAATAATATGCAAGTATGAAAACTAACATAGTATTCGGTCAACATATTATACTGAAAACTCTACAGAAATAAAGTCATGAGGATTGAGTAGGCTCTCGAAAATCCTCTGCGCAGATCTGAATTTTCAGCGGTACAAAAACTATTCAAGATTTCTTGTTCCAGAAATAAATAATAATAATATAATAATAATAATAATAATAATAATAATAATAATAATAATAATAATAATAATAATAATAATAATAATAATAATAATAATAATAATAATATGACAATTTTATTCAACAAAATTTGTTTAAAAGAGGGTCTTCTTCCAAAATAATAAAAATAATAATATGGTGAAGAAATCCACATTGGTGCAATTGTAAATGAATATTTAAAATATATAAAAACGAGAGCTTTTGAGAACCTGCTCGAGTCTTCATCGAGTAGGTCCTCGAGAGCTTTCGTTTTTATATATTCTAAATATTTATTTAGAATTACGCCATTGTGGATTTCTTCACCTTTTTAGTGACTCATGCGGTCATGAGATTTTTATGAATAATAATAAAAGTGGTGAAAAACCTACAGTGGTGTAAGTATATATATATATATATATATTATATATATATATATATATATATATATATATATATATATATATACATATTATTTGCTACAAATGTCCTTTAATATCTAATTCGCTCTACCTCTAAATTAATATATTATCATATACGTTAAACCGAAGGGAATGTTTTTTTTAGAGCGAATTAGATATTAAAGGACATTTGTAGCTCGAATAATTTATATGAATCACGGTGATGTGATAATTATTCATATATATATATATATATATATATATATATATATACGTATATATATATGTATATATAAATTATAGTATATATATACTATATATATATATATATATATATATATATTACTTACACCACAGCGGATTTCTTCACCATTGTTTTGACTCATGCCATTAATATAATAATAATAAATAATAATAATATAATAATAAATATAATAATAATAATAATAATAATAATAATAATGATATCTATCAGATATGAAAGATAAAACATTTCTATTCGAGAGATAAAACTTAACTACAAATCTACAGAACCGGGAACGTAACACAGCGAGAAAAAGGTACTCCTAAATGTGAAATATTTGAAGGAAAATACAAATAAATAACAGATAAAAACGAATCCAGGGTATAAAAACGCATAACAGGAAAAATGGTGAAGGGCTTAAGTGCAAATATCACTGACACTAAACAGAGCAAACAATCTCCTTTTAGAGCTAAACAATTAAAACTATACACATATGTCTTTTTCTGTTTTACAGGGGAAGAGAGACGGGGGAGGGTGGTAACAAATCTTTTAGGATCCAAACAATAAAAACAATATACACGTATTTTGTTTATTCTAGCATGCAGAGAGAGAGAGAGAGAGAGAGAGAGAGAGAGAGAAGAGAGAGAGAGAGAGAGAGAGAGAGCTATTCTTGTTAATTTTTTTAACTTTTGGTCTGTAGGCCCCATACAATTTCTGATATAAAACAACTATTCTAATTACAAACAGTTTAACCGGTATTAAGGAATCACAGCGCATTATACACACAGAAATGCGTAGAGATTTAGTTTTTGTATGAGAGAGAGAGAGAGAGAGAGAGAGAGAGAGAGAGAGAGAGAGAGAGAGAGAATGGTGAGACGAGGAGTATGAGGAAGAGGTCCCTCTTTATGAGAATGGTGTGGGTCGCGTTGAGAGAAGGCGGTGGTAGCAAGAGCGGATAAATGATGATGATAAGTGGGAGAGAGGAAAGAGGAGGAGGAGGAGGAGGAGGAGGAGGAGGAGTATCAACATGTTCAGCTACACTAAGTAAATGAAATGTTGGGATCGGGGATGTCCCCGGACAAGCGAGGCGACACGTCGACCTCTTTACAAATTAACACGACGCCCAGACGAAAGCCTGACCACAGGGAATTACGGATGATATCAATTGCAATAAAAAAAAGTAGGAGGCGGTAGCAGAGGACAAAAACTGTTTAATGCACATACGTGCATTTGTCTGGGGATGTGAATATCTATGAGAAACTTTGTAAATGTATGTATGTACCGTATATACAGTATTTATATATGTCACTGACAAGTATATTAACTAAGCATATTCGAATATCTATACGCTGTGTGATTATTATACTTCAGCTCGATTTTATAATTACATTTAAGTTTTTCCATACTCATATAAATCTATTTCTACAACTATATACAAAAGTTATGTTTGTGCACGTGTACTCCATCCATCCATCCATACAAACACATACACACACACACACACACACACACACACACACACACATATATATATAATATATATATCATAGATATTATTATATATATATATATATATTAAATAACAGTTATCTTACTTGTAATAAATCAAACAAGCGAAACGTTTGGAGCAGATACCGGTGCATCAATATTCATTCAAATGTTTTCATGAGACGTTAACGCAACAGGAAAATAATAAAACATTTCGTACCATGTCTCACATTTTCTGTGTAATCTTTGTACCTCAAAAGCTACATCAGTTAAAAAAAAAAAAAAAAAAAGTCATATACACACGTCGGAACTTATCGCATACATATAATAAATAAGTTGCAAACATATTTAACAGATTGTAAACAATCAACTTGTAGTATACATATGCATATACCAAATAGGTTGAAAACATAATACACAAAGAGATTGTAAACAATCAACTTGTCTCAAACATATCACAAACAGGTTGTAAACACTAAAATTGTCGCATACATAAAACAAATAGGTTGAAAATATACTTCAAACAAGTCAACAATCAACTAGTCGCATATATATAATAGGTTAAACACACATCACAATTATGTTGTAAACAATAAACTTGTCGCATACATGAAACTAAGTTGAAAACATACTACAAACAAGTAAACGATCAACATGTTGCATACATACGACAAACAGGTTGAAAACAGGAAAACGATCGTTAGTCGGACGAGTCTTTGGCAAATAGTCGGGACTACCAATAAGCCTCCGACTTGTTATCAACTTGTCGGTGATGTGTCGCGATAAGTAGTCGATGCTTACCTAACGTAAAACACCAACAGAAAAAAAAAAGGAATTTAAAAAAGAAAAGGAAGAGAAAGAAGGGGCCGGAGGAGAATACACAGCAGAAATTGCATTTAAACCTTCGCCGTCAAATATTCCGAAGCACCAGAAACCCTCTATCAAAATTTGATGGGTCAGTTTCATACTGTGATTTCTTTTATTTTGACACTGGCTTTTCCCCCCAGTTCACTTAAACTCATTTTCCGTCCATAGATTTCCTTTAATTATTCATGCTTTTGCAAACACCCACTTATCCAATGAGGCTTCTACAATGTACAGCTTTTCTCATTGGTTTTCTTTTTAATTTTTTTAAATTGTGGATGTCAGTGTCTTTCGGCAAAGCTGCCGCGTCTGTTACAATTCTGCTATAATGTCCGTATTCATCAATCCATTAGTGTTCCAAAACTTAGAACATTACTTGCATCATGTGTTCAATAATGAATGCAAGATGGGCATAGTGTTGGACATGAAATTTAACCAAGCAAAGCTTATAAAATCTATGAATACCGATAATGATGGCAACGACATAAACACCAAATGAAAACCCACGGGGTCCTTCCTCCCAAAATCTCATACGTTGTTGGTGGTGACGAGGAGGTCAAAGTTTCCGTGAAAAACTTTGTATAATTCACCCTAATCTTTTTGCGTACTCACGCTCACAAACAGACTAGCGTACAAAGAAACAGAAACATTACCCTCTCATCGATGGCATAAAAAAAAAATATAGCATTAATAACGTGTTCAATCAACAGCTTCATGATCTAACAACATCGAAGAATTATCTAACTCATGAAATACATACCCTAAGATTTCTACATTATTATTATTATTATTATTATTATTATTATTATTATTATTATTATCATCATTATTATTATTTTTTTTATTTTTTATTTTTTTTCCTCTATCACAGTCCTCCAATTCGACTGGGTGGTATTTATAGAGTGGGGTTCCGGGTTGCATCCTGCTTCCTTAGGAGTCCATCACTTTTCTTACTATGAGCGCCGTTTCTAGGATCACACTCTTCTGCATGAGTCCTGGAGCCACTCCAGCCTCTAGTTTTTCCAGATTCCTTTTCAGGGCTCTTGGGATCATGCTAGTGCTCCTATGATTATGGGTACAATTTCCACTGGCATATTCCCATATCCGTCTTATTCTTTGTATTTTTCAGGTCTTGATACTTATCCCTTTTTTCCCTTTCTTTCTCTTCAACTCTGGTGTCCCATGGTATTGCGACATCAATGAGTTATACTTTCTTCTTGACTTTGTCAATCAACGTCACGTCTGGTCTGTTTGCACGTATCACCCTATCCGTTCTGATACCATAGTCCCAGAGGATCTTTGCCTGATCGTTTTCTATCACTCCTTCAGGTTGGTGGTCGCCTCCAAGGTCGTACCACTTATTACTGCAAGGTAGCTGGTGTTTCTTGCACAGGCTCTAGTGGAGGGCTTTTGCTACTGAATCATGCTTCTTTTTCTACTGGTATTGTGCAAGTGCCGGACATTCGCTTGCTATGTGGTTTATGGTTTCATTTTTCGCATTGCACTTCCTACATATGGGAGAGATGTTATTTCCATCTATCGTTCTTTGGACATATCTGGTTCTTAGGGCCTGATCTTGTGCCGCTATTATCATTCCTTCAGCTTCCTTCTTTAGCTCTCCCCTCAGTAGCCATTGCCAATTGTCATCGCTAGCTAGTTCTTTAGTCTGTCTCATGTATTGTCCGTGCATTGGTTTGTTATGCCATTCCTCTGTTCTGCTTGCCTTTCTCCTGTCTCTGTATATTTCTGGGTCTTCGTCTACTTTTATCAGTCCTTCTTCCCATGCACTCTTGAGCCACTCGTCTTCACTGGTCTTCATATATTGCCCCAGTGCTCTGTTCTCGATGTTGACGCAGTCCTCTATGCTTAGTAGTCCTCTCCATCCTTCCTTTCGTGTTATGTATAGTCTGTCCGTATTTGCTCTTGGGTGTAGTGCTTTGTGTATTGTCATATGTGTCCTTGTTTTCTGGTCTATGCTGCGAAGTTCTGCCTTCGTCCATTCCACTATTCCTGCGCTGTATCTGATTACTGGCACTGCCCATGTGTTTATGGACTTTTAATTATTATTATTATTATTGGATTATTATTATTATTATTATTATTATTATTGATTATTTACTATTATTATTATTATTCAGAAGATGAACCCTGTTCACATGGATCATGCCCACAAAAGGGGCCACTGACTTGAAATTCAAGCTTTCAAAGAATATGGTGATCATTAGGAAGAAGAAAGAGGAATTAAAGAGAAATACAGAAAAAAGACATCTCACAAAAAAATAATAAATTAATAAATAAATAAATATATAAACATGTATTAAAATGCAAGGAGAATAGTATTAAGGTAATAATGCAACGCATCCTTGCTTCGCTTGCTTTTCAAAGAATGCACACTAATGTAAGAAAAATTGTATTACGAAAAAAAATGTGTTTTTCTTCAAAATGACAAATGAATGGGAAGCGCGATAAAAATGAGAGTAAGAATTTAACAAAAACGCAGTGAATGTACTATAAAGAGGAATCCTCCTTATTTATGGATCACACACGGTGCTCAAGACATTTTGCGCGGAAGTCAGAAAAAAAAGTATAGAAAGTTATCGAAGAAAAACCTGATTAGCCGTGTTAATGGAGAAGGTAGAGAACCTGAAAGTTACCGAGTCTCTTGGGTACGCGGACTTGAATCTCCTACGATAAACAATAGATTGATTTTACCCCAAATCTCTGATATCATCTTTGGAGAATTAGTTTTTTAGATGTAGAGGTCCTGACATGTTTCTCATAAAAAAAAAAAAAAATCAAAAAAAAAAAAAAAAAAAAAAAAAAAAAAAAAAAAAAAAAAAAAAAAAAAAAAAAAAAAAAAAAAAAAAAAAAAAAAAAAAGGTAGTACAATACCACTAAGGGCCTGGGTATAATTTTAAAAAGCGCGCAGGCACAGAAAAACACAACTATATATATATATATAATAATATATATATATATATACATATATATATATATATATATATAATATTATTGGCGGCATAATGATTTCACTCAAATATATATAATGTTCCTTTCCACCTGCTTAGGCATCGCTTCCGGCTGCCAAAATTGACACCTTACGTGCTCGAAATGCATGCAACTTTACACCTCGCTACATGCAATGTAAATTTTCTAATTCACTTTAAATTTCATAAATAGAAATTAATAAAAAAAAAAGTTTTTGTTACATTTTACGCGTCAATCCATTTCCCTTTACATGTTTGCTATAGAGGCCAAAGAGGCTCAGCTGATGGACGGTTCCTTGAACCAAACCAAAAACTTTCTTTATCCACAACCGGCCAACCTTCCTCGAAGGTGAAGGAACTTTTAAAATAATACAAACGTTATAACACGGAAGGATTGATCTTCTGTAATTTCACAGCAGGAACGAATTCCATATAGTGCATACAGGAAAAGTATTCTAATATTATGAAATACAGTTATTCTCTTTTATACGCTTACAGGAAACAGTATGGAAGGCTTTTCCTTATCCATTTTCCACAGAAGCAAGAACGCACGAAAAAATGTATAGCATATACATAAAGACAGATAGTCCCTATTCCGTTTAAATAATCTAAAAAATAATACATATACAAGATTATGTTGAAAACGAAACTTTTTTTTTTTTTACCTGAAAACCAAAATTTTTGACGTAACAACTTTTTCGGAACTACAAAAACAAAACTCAAACGTAACTTAGAATTAACCGAAATTGACCACAGGGGGGAAAATACGTAAAAAGAGGAAAAAAGCGGACGCATAAACATGTAAAAACAGCAAACTCGACACAACGACACTGACATTCTTACGTTTTCCCGGATTCAGGAAGAGGAAAAAACCAGAGCCCGGATAAATAAGGCGAACTCGAGAGAAACCTGACATCGAAGGCACAAAATATGAATTAACACTGACAAAGGAATGAGACATGTAAACTCAGCAGAGATAAAACTTGGGGGCGAAGAAAGGTAAAAGCGATGACGGAGTATAATATATGTAATATTAAAAAAGACGACTTTTCGTGGAGAAAAAGATTTGAAGAAAGCGTGAACTTCAATTGAACGTTATATAACATGGACACTATACCCTGAATTCTCACAACCCAGTCTTAAAAAGTAAATGTACGAGGAAACAGTGTGGAGAAAGCTGAATAATATAATGTAACAATACAGAGAGAGAGAGACGAGACGAGAAGGAGAGAGAGAGAGAAGACGATTTGAGGATGAAGAGAGAGAGGAGAGAGAGAGAGAGAGCAATTAAAAAACGAACATCTTCAAAGAACCTACGCCCTAACTAAATGCAAAAATATCTAATTATTTTTTCTTTTTTCCCCCCTTCAGCTTCCTCCGCTACGCTAAGCAATAGTAAACAAAATTCGGTTCATATGTAATTTCATTTAAATTTAAAAAGTATTCTTTTCCTCCAGAAAATATAAAAGTTTCATAATTATTCATTCGAATAACAGCGCAAGCTTCGAGCTTAATGTGGAAACGCAAAACAAAAATGTGATGGAATTAATAAATAAGTATATATATTATAATATAGATAATAATATATATATGATATAAAATATTATCTATTATTTATATAATGTATATACATTATATATAATATTATATATATATAAGATAAATATATATTATATATAGATAATTATTCATTCTAATATCAGTGCAAACCTCTAGATCAATTGAAACATTGCATTGATATTGTAGATATTTCGTATTTTGTCGTTGTTCGTAATTACGGAATAATAAAATATCTGCGCAAAGGAACGTCACAGTGTATAAGACATAAAATAATGTGCTTCAATGCCAGCACTCAAACAAGCCCAAATTTCGTTAACACATAATCAGAAAAAGTGAAACACACTTCACACTTATTATGTCTTTTTCAAACATAAAATATATCTTATAAAACTAACTATATTAACGATAACAGAATTAAAAGCTGTAAGTTGCAATACATCAAGTATTTATCTTGGAAAATAAAATTATAATGCCGATCCATCTACCACAAGTACCAAAAATCTTGCGGGGATATTGTTTTAGCTCTACATCTCACCGTCAATTAATGATAAAAGGTTAACGTTAATATGAAAAAAAAAAAATTATAAAAACGGAAAAAGTTCGTCATAATTTCAAAATGTAAAAACTTTTCCAGGGGTGGTTATGATTTTCAAGTAAAATTCTCGTTATTGCTTTTTTCAAGAGATAATCTGGTTAATTAGCTAATTTGATGCCTCTGCTTTAACAAAGCAGTCAGTAATGAAACACTAATCCCTAGTACATTCTTTTATTAAGACAAGTATGCCACATTCAAGCTCCTGGGTACACATTCATCGAAAGCAGTCACCGAAATTTAGTGGCTCATCTTCCAGGTATCGACACACATTCATTATACTGAATTCGGTTTACAGAACCTCGTACCCTAAAATTTACAGGGAGGAGAGAGAGAGAGAGAGAACAGAGAGAGACGAGGACGACGGATCGAGAGAGAGAGAGAGTTAGCGAGGGGAGAGCAGGAAGAGAGCAGAGATATAGCGAGTAGAGAGAGAGAGAGAGAGAGAGAGAGTGCAGGACGAGAGTACTGAGAGTTACAAGGATTAGGATGTTCTCAGAAAGAGAGCTGTTAGTCCATTCCGAGGGCATGGCAGCGCCACGTCCATCCCTTATCTGTAGGAAGCAGGTTTTTACTGAGGAGAAAGAGAGTAGAGAGATAGTGAGGGGAGAGAGAGTGAGTAGAATGTGGAGGAAGAGAGAGAGTAAAAAGTGCAGGAAGAGAGTAGAGAGATAGAGAGTAAGAGAGTAGAATGTTAGAATGTGGAGGAAGAGATTACTGTGAGAGAGAGAGAGAGAGAAGAAAGACGAAGAGAGAAGCAGAGAGAGGAGAGAGAGAGAGAGGTACCCGATAAAACAAACAACGACAAAGCCATGAGAATCCTATGAAAGAAAACAAAAAAAGGTGACGGGCGTATATAATTTCTGGCATATATGCAATTATCTGCAGAGACACACCTACTATAATTTTCCAAAGCATTAGGTTGTAAGTAATTTTTAGGAGTGGAGCAACATGTTCCAATAACGCATTTTTAAAGAGTGCCTCGCTGTGAGGTTAACAACGGGAGGAGCGGGGCGACGATGGAGCGTTGGGGGGGGGGAGGGCGGGTAGGAAACTACGGGGGAATGACCGACCCTACCACCCCACCCCCCCAACCCATACACCCCCCTAGTTGGAGGCTACTGTTATGCCCCAACTTGTTAAGCAATAAAATCAATTGTATTCAATCAAGCAAATGCGATGGGGAAGGGGGATTGGGGGAGGGGGGGAATGGAGGCGGGGCTGCTTCCATCATCAGAGAGGGTCCTTGACCAAAATATTTCAGTCATTCGATATCCATTAATTAATGAGGCTCACTATGAGAAGTATCCCAGGAAGGAGGAGAGAGAGACGAGGATAGAGGGAGAGGATGGCTCTCGGATGAGGAGAGAAGGAAAGTTGAGAGAGAGGACGAGAGAGAGAGGAGGAGTAGTTTAATTTTAAATGTAATTTGGGCGGGTGGATATGGAAGTATTTTTCCGCTTTTCTCCTCACGCACTTTATGGTAATCAGGTAGTAGATGTTTCATCTAAATTAGATCAAATCTTCATTTTGGGAGGGAAAGGCTTGAGAAGAAGAGACGATGGCGCTCCACGAGAGTGCCCGGATTGGACGCTCCAGTTTCTCAGTCTCGTAATACAAGGGAGGATTTGCGATCATACTGCTGTTAAGAGATGTCACGAACTTGAGTCAGTTGACTGACATCAACCTTTCATTATTCGCTGTTTCCTTGTAAAATGTGGAATTCACTATCGCCTCTGTATATTCGGGAAATTTTCACTTGTTTATTCAACAAAGTGTTTTACCATTCTTAAAGATGTGACCAAAACCCACAATTCACGCCGTCACTAGCTTTGGTTTGGGCAGCAATACCCAACTGGGTCACTACTTTAAAATATTATTATTATTATTATTATTATTATTATACTCAGAAGTTGGCCACGATTCATATGGAACAAGGCCACAGGACCACTGACTTGAAATTCAAGCTTCCAAAGAATACGGTGCCCATTCCAAAGAACTAACAGAAGGTTATGGGAAATACACAGAGAAGATCGGCTGTTAGAAAAACAGACAGATTAACAAATTAATAAAAAAAATAAAAATGTAAGTAAAATATCAAAATACAACTTGAATTGCATATGGGTGGTGACGCACAGCATCTTCGACAGCGAGGGACATTTACTGCATATTGGTGCTATTCAGCGAATCTGGTTGATCAACATATAAGCACAAACTATTTATTATTCTTGTATTTTCTATATTTTACTTCACGGGGGACTGTCAACTCATAAATACCAGTCCTTTCTATTATATTCAGCATGAAATGTATGCAATGTTTAGTGTATTTTACTTTTCATAAGTTATATATGTAGTTACAATCAATTTCACCGAAGTTTGTAGAGCCATACACATACATATATCTCTCTATTGACTAACATAAAAAAATCAAAAGCTTTCATGATTCCCTTTTAGTTTCCAAACAACCTAATTTCCAGATAGCACGGCATTACATGTTGTATTTCAGTTCTAGTCTACAGAAAAATTTCAGTACACTGACCAAATCCAAAACAGGAGTGACAATTAAGACCGAATTGAGCATGAAACCGAATAAACTGACACTTCAAAGCCAAAATAATTTAGCATATATAAATATATAGATATATATAAATATACATATATATATAAATTATATGTAAAATCAACAAACAAACAAACACTCATATATACATCACCGTAACAATTCTTTTTCTATTCACAAACATTAGCTACAGATGTCGCTTATTATTATTATTCACTCTGCTTCAGAAATAATATCAAAGTTAATTTTAACTGATATTAGAGTTCACCTGGTGGATTCGATCTACTGACAGCGCCGACCACCCACTTTGGTGAGGAGAGCTCTTATCACTAAGCTGTCAAGAGATATATAAGTTGATGCTGACTCTATCGTACATAGAGCGAAACTGGATATTAAATGTTTTGCTCTAATGTTGATATATATAGATATGTATATATATATATATATTAATATATAGATATCTATATATATGTGTGTGTGTGTGTGTGTGTGTGTGTGTGTGTGGTGTGAAATTATTATATATATATATATATATATATATATATATATATATATATATATATATATATATATATACAAAACACTGAATGTACATTTGCAATAATCAGAAATGCAAAGAGTACAAAGGATAAGTAAAAGATGGATGGTTAGATGATTAAATGACAAGACACAGAAACAGTAGTTGAGAATAAAGTTTGAACATTCAAGTTTATAATCGGCCTCAGTTACAACTCTTTATTTGTAGAATCCTTTTCTCAGCTTTATGCAAAACGATGCAGAAATGAAAGGAAAACCTGTGAGTCGATCGAAAGAAAGTTAGAAAACGTATACTAATACACGAAAGAATCAGTACATAAATTCCTCCAAGAGTTGAATTTAAAAAGTGTAAATTAATAGACAAAATCTTAAAAAAGTAAAAACACCTGCGAAATGCTGCAGTTACCCAATCAGATCCACAAAAAATTAACAGTCTGAAACACCTGTTCAATTGTCGGTGGAAATAAAATACAACTCGACGAAGGTACCGAAAAGTAAAAAAAAAGTTCTAAACGCGCATCGTTCTCCAAATGCTTTCCGCCAGATATGCTCCAAGTGGCCTTGCACAGCTGAATCACCTACTATGATTTGACGTAGATAGCATTCTATCTTTTGTTTATCCTTTTGCATTCCATGACTACCTTCCACCACATCCAATTCCGGATGTTTGAAAAACTCAGCACTCCTACGAGAACGGATTTCGACGAATGGAATGGAAGAGAGCAGGTCGTCGCTCTGAAGGGTTTTAACACGTAATCAAATCTCAAGGCTGTTCCCACAGCAGAAGCGTCAACATGCAGATACACGGGCATTAAAACTCCAAAATGTGAGTGCAGACACAAATATATGACAAAAGAGCAGAGCTTGTCCAAATGACTAGCGATACTCAGAGAGAGAGAGAGAGAGAGAGAGAGAGAGAGAGAGAGAGAGAGAGAGAGAGAGAGAATGGTATTTAGTCCCACGAAATGACATGAAAATACAATACGCTGTGGTCATAAAGAACTTCATGCCAATGTATCCCTATATATATATATATATATATATATATATATATAAAAAAATATATATATATATATATATATATATACACATAAATATACTAATACAATATATATATATATATATATATATATATACATATATATATATATATACATATATATATATATTTAACATATATATATATATATATATATTATATACATATATATATATATATATATAAATATATATATATATATAGATATAACATATATATATATACACATATATATATACATATATTGCGAAGGCAAACATTTTGTCTCTTTTTAATTTGACTGTTAAGGTAGTTTCCGTTACTTTTATAAATCTCTCTCTCTCTTTCTCCCAAGAGGAAATTTTGCATAGCCTAAGGATGAACTAAACTGTGCTTTGAATAAACCTGGAATGCAAAATTCAACACATACGTGGCTCTTTGAAGAGCAACTGGTCCAACTAAAAGTGTCTCTCAAGAGAAGATGAAACTGCACAGTACCTCGAATCATGTCATCATCCCAGTCACTCGAAACACATTGAAAGATGAACTGAGGTATGCGAGGCAGAATGCCCCGATAGGCATCAAAATACCCGCATCTTACTGGTGCTGGGTCGCTAGTAAACTGCAAGGTGAAGTATTGACTTTATCATTTCTAGAGTGTCTGTATGTGACCTCGGTGGGTAGTAACCTTAGTCACTTTTCTACAAATAGTTCTGAGTTTTGAGATCCTGTGGAGTGTGAGTGTGTTCCCTGAAAAGGCAGGACACAAAGAAAAAGCTCTAGTATCTAAAGCCAAATAGTAAATTCTAAAAGTATATGCAGTACTATACAGAAATACCAAAACCATCTCAAACACTCAACTTCTATATACATAAGATGCATAGCCTAGCCTGAAAGAAATATATCTGGCATTCTTTAAATATGTTCTTTCCTGACGATACAACGAATGAGCCATTTGTAGAAGAAAAGGTTGTAATTACAGATGGCTGGCAAACGGCAAATCTTGAACCCTTAAATGATGTTTAGATAAAACTTAAAATGTCTACACACCTTTCCAAAAACCTTGAAAAATTACACAAGAGCTACGACGAACTGGCAGTGGTTTTACTAAACATGACTACTTTCGATTCACATTTGATGTTGATTTTAAATCTCAGGCAGGAACGACAAACGCCCATAATAGTATATACTTCCTCATGGGATCTGCTCTTGCCACAAGGGTGTCGTTCCCAAATATAAAGGGGAAGCAGACGCTAAAATCCTAACGTTGTAAGATAAATAAACATACTTATTATTGGTTAACTAAAATAGTAACTGTGCGCTCTCGAGCACCGAAACAACTGCCTATCTGCAATGTTATAGTACGTATTACGTTTAATGTCAAGATTTCCCATGTGAACGAAAGACATTTCACCGTTAATGACAGTCAGTATATGTGATGTATATAATGCAAAAACCTGCAGCAACTGTCTGCTTATATTTCGTCATTATAGGCAGATAATGACGAAATATTTTCGTCATTATCTACCAGCTGGTGTATATATAATAAAATATATATAAATATATATATATATTATATATATATATTATATATAGTATAATATATAATATAATATATTTTCATTCACGCAATATATTTCTTCTGAAGATTTAGGTAATTTTACAAAAAACAAAATACGAAATGTGATAAGTAAACGGGCATTTAGAGCTCGGATCACTCTTAAAATAGAATTCTCTATTATTCGTTCAGAAGCTTTCAAAGTACTCCCAGTTCCAGGATCCGAAATTTTCCAAAATAAGGCGTTCAATTATTTAAAAATGCTTAACTGGCAGACAAATTTAGAAACGTAAAGGATGACTACTTAGAAGCTATGATGAGATGCGCATTATGTTCTATCCGAGTTCAAAATCTCCAAACCAACCTGTACAAAAGGGTAATAACAGAATATCTTAGGGACAATCTTGAGAGACTTCTACATAAATACAAACTTATACACAAATATATTTTATATATACAGACACATTTTTAATATATAATATATACAATATATATATATATATATATATATATATATATATATATATTTATATATATATATGAAATGGGGAGTGTGTATATGTATTATTTATCTCTTTGTTGAATTATTAGAGGTAATGTTTAATATCGGAAAAAATACAAGGAAAGAGAACAAGTGAAAATGACAAAAATTCCAATATCCGTGCTCCTAGTACCACTTGTACTTGTGAGGGAATACACACACACACACACATTTATATACATACAATACATTATATATATATATATATATATATATATATATATATATATATATACACACACAAAAGTAATCGATCAATGTTATCTCTGTGAATGAAAGGCACCAATCTTTCCGTAAATTCAGTCCTAATGCGGCTGCATCTGTGTTATAAATGTAAAAGGACAGAATATGCTTTTACATCCCTGATATATATTACATGTATTCCTACCGAGAAATATATATGATTCTATGAATGCAACAACTAACGGAGCACCGTCACTCTAAATGGTCTCCTAATTTTACGTCATGCAATATTTACCCCTGGGGAAAAATCTGTGCAGGATTCAGAGCTGTCCAAAATCCAAAACAAAAATTGAAGAAAAAAATCGTCGGCAGTTTTAATTAGTACACGAACTTCCGGTGTAGTTGCGAAACAACTGACCGTAAATTTAGTCTAAAAAAAATTACGTTTCTCTTCTGCATCGACTATTTAAACCTCTGCGCTGCTTCTGTTCAGTAAATGCACTGTGCTCAGCTCCTAATCTTTGGAGCCTTTTGAGCTGGATTTCATCTTAAGAAAATGTTTGCATAACGGTCTGCTATCCTTTTACGTTCCTCGGCGCTGTATAGACTGTCAGCGTCATCAATGTTTGGCGATCCACTTAAAACTTTAATATTTGGCTTTACACTTTTCTTCAGACACCGACCATTATCTGTATTTGACCAAAATACTAAATTCATACACTATTCTCATTGCGTTCTCCAATGTTCTATCTATTTATAAACTTATTTATAATTTTTTTAAATAAGCGAGCTCTCCTCTTTCTATATTTCCCTTCGCCGCTTTTTACTTCTTCCTATTGAACACCATATTCTTTGGAAGCTTGAATTTCAAGTCAATGGCCCTGGGTGCTTGCTTCATGTGAATATGGTGCCTCTTCTGAATAATAAATAATAATAATAATAATAATAATAATAATAATAATAATAATAATAATAATAATAATAATAATAATAATAATAATAATAGTTGGGAAAAACTCTCTATTGCGAGAGTATATAATAATGTTCTAAAAAGTCCACAATAATAAAAAGTGTTTGTAAAGTTTTAAAAATTATACACGGACTCTCAACACTTTTTATTATTGTGGACCCTTTAGAACAAAATAATAATAATAATAATAATAATAATAATAATAATAATAATAATAATAATAATAATAATAATTTTACATTATATTATTATTATTATTATTATTATTATTATTCATTATTATTATTATACATTATTATTATTATTATTATCATTATTATTATTATTACTATTACTATTAGTTAGTATTATTAAAAAATCCTCACAGTAGCACGAGTCTTCCAAATGGAGAAATAAATCCGCAGTGATGTAAAAGTACATATATTTAAATTTAAAACTGCAAGCTATCCTTGCAGTTTTAAATTTAAATATATGTACATTTTAAATCACTGTGGATGATTTCTCCAATAACCAATAACCATAATAATAAGAATAATAATAATAATTAATAATAATAATAATAATAATAATAATAATAATAATAATAAATATACTGAGAACACTCTTAACAATTCTATAATTGATAATTATAATAGATAAAAAAATGGTCAAAAAAGAGCAGCAAAAAGATGTAAGTTCTGGAAGCACACAGATTCTCACAAGTATCTGAAATAAAACATCGACGAAACCAGGCAAGTCGCGTCCGAAGATAAATTCTTCAACGTCAGACAGAAAATTATCGCTGAAATAATTTTCTTTCGCATTTATATGTCATAGCGAGGCGCAAAATACTGAACTTTTATTCATCAGTATCTTTTTAGTTTTTGTTTGCTTATAATTCCGCATCCCTTTTCGCGAAGCAAAGAATAGTTAATTATAATGTTTTTGACCACAAAAAGAGCGGATAGATATGAAAAAAGATGCCACAGCAATATGACAGAGGATTTCCTACATTCTGACAACAAAATCTTTATGTTTAATCAAGAAAATAGTAAATGACCGCACGAGTAAGTTCACTTTGTCATGTTTTTGTTTTTATTTATTCTATAAACTTATGAAGTCAACACGGAACCACTGGCACTGATCACAGGTCTTTTCAGTAACAAAATATACAACCTAATGTCTTCTCGGTGCTGAATTCCTGGTGTCAAGTTCAAATCGGAGAGATTAAAGGAAAGACAACAAACAATTGAAAGTGATAAAAAAAAAACCGATTTTCGAGTTCCCGTCACTACTAACCCTCGTTTGGAAACAACATATATACTATACAAAAGTGATTGATCTCCGTTATTTCTGAGGAATAAAAGTTGTTTAATGCTTTACTCCCTGTAATGACACACAATTTTTTTTCTTTACTTTCTTCAACAAAACTAGTTCAGCAGTAAATTGGACTCCTGACGAGGAAAATTCTCCATCGGACACGACCTCCTTGTTTTAGGTACCTGCGAAAATTTCTCCGTTTCCAGAACTTTAATCTTTTTCACGTTCTCTCCTGAGCCCCCCCCCCCCCCCCCCCCCCCCCCCCCCCCCCCCCCCCCTTTTTTTTTTTGCCCCCCCCCCCCCCTTTTTTTCCCCCCACCCCCCATTTATGGAATTATCAAAACTGTTCCCTACGCGGGAATTTAGTATTTTATGTCGTCTGAAAATAGTATTTTTACTTACATTAAAAAAACAAAGTAATCTATTCACACTTTGCAATCAAGTATCATCACTCACCTAGTAGTAAAATACCAGTTGTAATACATGAACAAGTTTCTCTCAGAAAAATTAAAGTTGATGTTCTTGTTTCAGAAATGTTATCAAGCGAATGAATACTATATCTAATTTCCTTCAGCAACTACAAACCCCAAAATTCAACAATCGAGTCAAAGTCATGCTAACGAGAGCAAGCAGTGGGGGCTTCAACTAATTATTCCATGCAGATGACCGTTCCCTTGTCGTCAACAGAAAAGGACCTACTATCCACCGATGCTCCCCTTTCCTTCTTAGCCGTCTTCGGAACTTTGTTCTCAGTTTCTCTTAATCTTGGGGGATACAACCAAAGCGGGTCTTGACAGGATCACTTCATAGGTCAAACGATACATAGTTCGTTAGGAGGCATCGATACCAGTTCCCTTGCTATCTCCTTAAGTCACAATTCTAGCTTCACTATAATGGTCTAAAATTTGTAAAATTTAAATCCTCCGGCCTGTGAGAATTTTTAGGTTACAAATAAATAGTAGAATATCTTGGAAAATATCATCACGGGCCATAGTATGTCCACCTCTATTAAGATGGGAGCAATGTTAAAATGCCTCGCGCAGTTCCCTTTTAAGTAGCTCTTTTGTATTTAAGTGGGACTTATCCATCCTTGTGTGGAGTGCTCTCATATCTGAGAAAGCATCTATATACCATTTTTCTTGAGGGGGCTGAATCAAAGGCTTCTTCCGTCTAATGGCAACAACTTCTTATGGCCAGAATTCAACGCAACACATTCAGATGGTTGCTGCCCTTTGTTCTACAGATATTACGTTAGACACTGCTCACGAGAGCTTATAGAATGTTGGCTACAGCCACTCCTCCGTCTTCGCTGTGCGCCAGAGGCTTCACATCCCTACAGAAGCTGCCTCCATCGAATTCTCTGCTCTCAATGCTCAAAGACTTTGCTTTCCCTTTATACCACTTAATTCTGGACTCATAACTTGATTCATATCTCATGAATAATAAACCTGATTATTCTTAAAACGAAGTCATAATATCAATAAGGAGAACTATTAACATAAGCTTTCCTGGCAGTGAAGGAGCTTGATCTAGCTATTATTGCGTCTTTGTTTCTAATAAAATAAAAAATAAATAAAATAAACAAATAGAGTGTGAGTTGCTATTGTAGGCTCTAGACGAGGGAAAAAAGTTATCATACTGTTAGATTATCCTTATCTATATTTATTTCATATAACATTATATATATATATATTATATATATATATATATATAGTATATATACTATATATTATTTTAGGAAATCTTTGGAACATGTAAACTTGTTCCAATATAGCATTATATTAACGTTACTATCCTTTTCATGTTAATCCCGTGGATTCTCTGTCTTATGCTCTGATGTAAATACTGAACAATCCATATACTATGTAAAAGACGGTAGAGTGAAATAATCACGAGTAGTACATTAAAAAATACACAGTTAATGCACGAAAAACCAAATCATTTTTGGTCCCTATACCTCAGAATAAACGGTTCATCTTTTCTTCGAAATGTGTTCCATGGGAGAAGGAAGATATAGATGTTACCCGATGGATATTGACATCATTTCATGTTCACGAACAATATGCATTACGACGTTATTATTCTATGTCGGTCCCGCAACAAAGCATCAAGCTACTTCTCATAACATATACATTGAACGATCCAACCTCATTAATATTCAAGTCTCAACTGAATAACGTAAAATATAAACGTGTGTTCTGTGTGCCTGGAAACTCTAGCAGTCTACCGTAACTGGACCTCTTGTGAAGGGTTTAAAAAAGGGATTAAAAGCAGTCTGTCAATAACAATGTATAAAGAAAGGACTATGGATTCATACGTAATATCAAAAGCACTCCGTGACAGTAATTTCCTACAGAATACGGGATGATGCACTTATTCATATAATATTACAGTTATTTCAAGAAATTTTCTCATGCACAAGTCGCCCCCGGTAGTAAGCTGACATCTATCTGAAACATCTCACTATTCATAAGTAACAGCTCATTTACGTCGAATCTGTTCACATCCCGAGTAGAGTATGTTAATTTAGCCTTAAATTCCACCCTCAAACTATAACCACCTATGTGAGAGAGAGAGAGAGAGAGAGAGAGAGAGAGAGAGAGAGAGAGAGAGAGAGAGAGAGAAGGGGGGAGGTGGAGGATGGGATGTAACTCAATGACAACTACTACCTGGAGCTGAAAGTGATGGTAATTCAATGATGGTTTAAAAATGTAGTAGAGAAGGGCAAATAGGTTACGTGTAATTAAGACACTCTCTGTAGTTGAAAGAGACTGGGTAATGGTATAGACTGGCCGAAGGGTCTGAAAGGCCATTCTCTCATAAAACGTACACTCTATGAAAGGGTCCTTTTGCCGAAAGACCCGAAAAACGAATCTCAGCGGTACGAGACAAGTTGTTGATCCTTGATCCTTACCTCGCGTAACGAACCCTACTGAATAACGTGATCGATTACCCCAGTTCTCAATCAGTGGCCAAGAATAAAATAGAAATGGCCCTCAAAAACGGAGGGATAAAACACCCACGTGCACAGTTAATAAGAAAGGCGCCATCCCATCACGAGCAAGTAAAAGACAAAATAAACAAATGAAAAGAAACCAGTACATTTTACTGGATGAGAGGTGGCGTCCAATAAACTATATCCTCTTACGAAGAAAAATTCAAATTCGCATTACAAGAAGAACGGACTCTTCTAGTCTTAGGGAGGATAATGAGAGCGATTCCCTCGTAGTGAAGATGGTTGCTACAACGACCTCTTTGAAATCGTATTCAACTCAACAATGCTCAAAAGTTACCGTTACCACAAAAGCAAAATTGAGACAAAACGAATGAATGTAACAACAAAATCATAAGTAGCACAAGACGTTGGCTAAATCAAGAACTGTGTGTGTGTGTGTGTGTGTGTGATGGCATGGTGCTCTCCTGCAACCTGCAGCACTCTCTTCATGAATCAAACGCTGTTAGCGTAAACATAAATCCGCGCCTCCAGTGAGAGGTGGAGGAGGAGGAGGAGGAAGAAGAAGCAGAGGAGGAGGAGGAAGGCGGGGGATGAGGAAGAAGGTGAGGAGAGAGAGAGAGAGAGAGACAGAGAGGGGGCACAGAAGTTGGCATTAAAGTAAAGCGAGAGATGAGGGGGACAGTCATGCTTGCCACTGGCACAATAACAACTACTCAAGAGGGAGATTACTGTAAATCTCGCGTTGGCAACTCTCTCTCTCTCTCTCTCTCTCTCTCTCTCTCTCTCTCTCTCTCTCTCTCTCCTACGGGCACAACTCAGAAGCGTAGATTCACGAGAGTTTTAATTTCGCGATTCCTCTTCCGTGAGCGTTTGAAAACAAGAAAGTTTACAACGGAAGCTGCGGAGTCAGCAGCGTACACAAAGGGGAAGCTGCTGTCCCAAACGTGTTTACTGTCATTTCTAGGACAAAAAGACCTGCAGGATCACAACTTATCTATAATCGAATATCTAAGCTGGCCGGATGGCTGCTGGGGTGGGAGGAGGGTGGAGGCGGTTGGGGGGTGGGGTGGGGGTGGGGGATCGTCAGGGAGGCAGAGTGAGCAGCATGTTTACTTACACTGCTCTCATCACCGGGGGTAGCAGTAAAGACCCAAGTTGAGTAGCTCTCTCTCTCTCTCTCTCTCTCTCTCTCTCTCTCTCTCTCTCTCTCTCTCTTAGCCTACCATATAACCTAAAGAGCAAGATAGTGCATATTATTATTAATAAAGTTTTCGAACCTGGCAAAGTGATCGAAGGCAAGATGATGAAAGGTTTTGCATATTAACGCTTTGAAAAAGAGAAAAAAAATGTGACAAGACAATAAATGGCTTTAAGGAACTACACCCGATCCAGTAACCTTGAATTCACCGATATTTTCTATTTGACTCTGCGTCACTAAAACGTGTATTCATCAATGCTTAACAGGATGAAAAGCCAACGCACGTTCATACATAATTAAAAGATTAGTTCATGTCATGGTGAGCATATAAGACTACTAACTTAAGTCATTTTATCTTCCGTTAGACAATGCGATACTTTCAGCAGCCTGCCCGCTAAAAGAAAAGAAACCAAACAAGAAACGTTAGTCATATATAAGCAGGAGTACCCTAAATGGCAAAATAAATAAATAATGAATAATTATGACGATAATTGTGTTGCCTCCGAAAAGTCACAGAATAGGAATAAAAGATGGAAAAGATGGTATAAGGTTGTTTATAAAATCAAGGATAATAAAAATTTGATATATACTGATAAAACCTTACATGGGTAACTACAGAAAAATATTTACATAAAAATACATTGATTTTGTAAAAAGTACAAGATAAAATTTTTGCTAAATTCTAGTAAATTGAAGTTAATTTGGATAAAATTCTGAATGTAAATCTGCTAAAACTGTAAAACATGTATTTTCTCTAATAAAAGATAAAAAGAACAAGAAAATAGCAAAACTGCGGTCAGATTCAGCGACCTTTTCTTAGGCTCCAAAAACTTCCGTCTGTTGGGTAATTAACTACACCATTCACTCTCTCATTTCTATTTTGTAACATTGTTTGAGGATCTTTGTATCTATTTCTGTTGCCGGGTGAATTGGGTTTCACATTTAACTTTTTTTTGTTAAAACTTTCTATTTCTAGTCTTAGTCTCGAATTTCTTTCTTGAGCACATTTTCCTTTAGATCGATCCTTTATGCTTTTAATGTTATGAAAGTTTTTTTTTTTATTATACATACCATGAGAGAGAGAGAGAGAGAGAGAGAGAGAGAGAGAGAGAGAGAGAGACTTCATTGGTTGCTTTGGTGCCTTTATTCACAACAGGAACTCTGTTCTACAGTAGCTTGCTTTGTAAGTTCACTGCCGCACTGCACATGAATGCTTGTTGTAAATAATAATACTAAAAACAATCGATCACTAAATAAAAAAAAAAATGACATAAATCGAGTGATAACCCAACTTCTAAGCAAGTCCACCTCCCACAAAATTTAAAACAATCTGATAAAGAAAAGGTCTGAAATAATACCGCATCAATTTACAAGCCGCAAGGAAGACCTCTAACTTGCCAGAAATCTCAGACCAGCTTAACAATTATTACAGAGAGATATCTCTTTGTATGTGAAAAAAATAAAATTCCTTAACTTGGAGAACGTAAATGTGGAGCTGCTCATTTATTATCTTGTACATTAATTACTCGACTTGCAAAGACAAGACTCTACAAGGCATGGTGCCAGGATGTATAAAAAAAATTGCATCACAGAACAATGTAATTCTGACAGATGAATCTTCAACATAATGCGACAACCATTCTAACTGACTGTTTACCACAAAGTTAGTGACCTACTTCAATATCCGGGTTTATATACATACATATATATATATATATGATATATATATATATATATATATATATATATATATATGTACACATATATAATGACTAATGACTCTTAAGCGATGTCTTGAGGATCGTCCACAAGAATTGCATCATTAGCATATACCGAAATCTCTCCTCCTGGGCGGCTGAGGGTCCAGTTGTAACGAAACTTTCTTTAAAGTTCAAATTATCCAGATCCAGCTGGCAAACTATGCAATTAAATACGATTAAAACTTCATGACAAGTAGGGCTATCTGTCCTCCAAACGGTTTTGAGAACGCATAAAACATAAAAACGTCGCAATATTATCGTTAATTCTGATACAGAGTCAAATTCATTCGGTTTCATTAACAATTTACCAGCAGATTTATCCACCGTTCTCCATATCTAGGACTTTCGTCTTATGTTATGTTCTCAGTCATTCTTTTCCGTTGCGTGCAGGTTTATTATTCAAAGCGGTTCCCACAGACCTTTACACTTTCTTGATATTTTTTTTCTTGAAATGGGAGGAAATATTTTGTAAGCTCTGCTTTGAATAAAAGAGCAAATTGCAAGGGCAGTGTACAGTTAGCTATATATATATATATATTATATAATATATATATATATATATATAATATATATATATATATATATATATATTAATATCTATATAATATATGTTATATATGTATAGTATGTATGTATGTATGTATGTATGTATGTATCACTAAACACACTTAAATCGCAACTTAATGACACTCGACCAACCACTGAATACTTCTTATGGTCATTTTTGCCTAAATTAAAGCTGTAAATACGTGCTGGTATATCTATGATCTAATACGGTCATATACCATACAGCTGCATGAACAGAATTCGCAGATTTTACCAATTCTTATACAAATAATATTTATCATTACTCTTAATTCCAGGGACACTTCAAATGGAGTGACTGACTACAAATGGTAACCAGGAATCTTGTATGAAATGGCATTTACAAGTCTTCAGTATATGGCAGGTAAAGTAACCTATTCCATTGTTTTTTTTTTTTTTTTTTTTTTTTTTGGGGGGGGTCCTATAAGTAAACAGCCCGATGTTGACGAGTTGGAATATTAAGATTAAGGGAATCGTAATAAAAATGTCTTGAAAGCCAAAAGGTAACTTACAAAATAGCAATTCTGGGTAACATCAAAGGTGAGAGGTTTTATATATTTCTCTACTCAGTTCTGCAAAAAAAGACATTACCATTAACTAGTTCATAAGTACAAGAATCTGCTCCCGTTCCTACCCTACTTCTCTGTAAGAGGATTCCGACTGACTAATGCTGAAAAAACACCGCTAACGTTCTTGTGAGGATAAGTTAATACAATTTTCTTCAGCCATGATTTGTCTGTGAAAACTAAATGTCCTAAGTAGTAGTAGTAGTAGTAGTTATTTTTTTTTTTTTTTTTTTTTTTTTTTTGTAGCGAGGTACACCACGGTCTAGCTCAAAAGGTCACCAATTTTGGCATTCCATGAAAGGCCTTCATTCTCTATCTCTAAATTCAGGTTATGATTAAACTTAAGCAACCCATACACGTACAGGATCTTTATCGTGTATGGGGGGGGGGGAGGGGGGGGGGTAAAAATGACAAACCCGACGAGGCTAGTATTGCCCCCGAGGTAGTAGTCTGCAGTTTTCCCCATCGCGGTAGTAAACTGCAGTTTAGCCCTATGTACTATATGTGCCTAAGTTGTGGTAGTATTTTGATTTATTGCTCTTTACAGCAAACCAAGAAACGTTGCTAGGAACCTTAATGTTACAATTAACCTTTGCCCAGGAGGTACAGACTTCCTCATTACTGTATCTTTCTTTGTTTTTCTTTTGGAGACATAAGGAATAAAAGGTCTCCGAATACATCATCAGTCATTCTTAAATCATTTGTTTAATCTTCAGGGTTATTTTCCTTTAATTCTTTCAATAAAGTCATATGATAAAACTTCTCTTACTTAACCATGGTTTCCCCCATACTTTACGATTTTTCTTGCATATTTCATGATCGTATTCGTCTTGCAAGAGTGTTGTTATCATTATTGCACTTATCTTCATTTTACTTGGTGCTATGATTTAAAAACACTCACTATATCAGGACACTACAGGACTGAAGGGAACACGGCCACTGCATATTAACTCTGCCCTCTCAAAATATGCGTAGGGCAGGTCATCTGCGTGTATGGGCCAAGGTACCTTGGTATGGGCAATACCCAAGCGGACTGGAGCGCGCGCTAATCCCGGCAGGACAAACCCGATGCCAGTCGTGTACGTGTATGGCCAGCTTTACGCATATACACACATACAGACAAACAAACAGAACGATAGTCTACATTTGCACCAACTCTTACTGGAATTCAGCCAACAATGTAGGAGTTACGATGACATAGTAAACGTGACAGCTACATAGATGGATAGATAGATGGACAGACAATCTTCCACCATGCCATTATGCACCTTTGTACTAAGTGTGACGGAAATCTCTTCAACTGGTTAGGACGAGTTGCAATGACAAGATAGGTGTGACAGAATCAGATGATCCCCCTTCACACACACATACACACATGATGGTCTATCTTTGTAGAACGTTTTAACATGATTTCTTTAACATTTAAGAGGAAATGCGTGGCCATCATACACATGTATGCATTTGTCCAAAGTTTCACTGAAGTCATACATATGTGCAAGAGTAAAATCATCATATGTTCAGAGTGACACATAGTGGTAGACAGACGGGCGATCTCCCTTCATGCACGTCTATGCCTTGTGGTCTACTTTTTTTTTTTTTAAGTTTGACTGAAATTCTTTTTAGGAGGAGCGGTGATGTTAAGCTAATTACGGCAGACACCTTAATGGACATGCGCATATGTGCATAATAGTCTCCCTCGGAATTACTGAAAATTGTCATTTATTTTTATGTATCAAATGACAATTTCGCAGCATGCCTGCGGATGGATTTCTGTTGCAAATTATTCTACTATTACTCATGTACCACGAGGTACGCGTGACACGCACAATGACGGACGGACAGACGAAAAAACAGCACAAAAAACTCTAGTCCCTTCCCAGCTCCGTCGTAAAGGAATAACTCATGCACTAGACTTCATGTTTTCTCAGTGAAAATGTGGAAACCTAACGAAAACACGGTTCAGGAAAGAACTGAATAACTCAAATTGTGCAAAAAACAAGACTGATAAAGGTTAGATAGACTATCTGAGTGACAGGCAAGCAAGGAATAAAACTTCTGGGAACCTTGTGTGAATTATCGTTTTCGTTCAAAGAAGAAGTAAAAAAAAAAAACTCGTACTTGAGGCACAAAATTATAATTCTATTGCCCTGGAGATGCAAGGGCAAAGGTAACATGGAATGTAAGCTGGAATTTCTTCCTTCCTTCTCTCTCTCTCTCTCTCTCTCTCTCTCTCTCTCTCTCTCTCTCTCTCTCTCTCTCTCTCTCTTTTAAACCATGCGCCGAAATCTGCGTAAATGACGTGCGTAAGGAAAAAGAAGTTGTAACAGGAAATGGGGATTATTAAGATAATAAAATATATGGCGTAATTACCAAAAAAACAAGCCTCTAGAACATACAGCTTTTCATTTTCACATCCTGATATTGTCCAGCTAGGAAACTCAAGACGTCATTCTAAATGTTGTTTTACTGTTCTAGATGAAACTCGTTATACAAGTGCTACCAAAACACTGGTATTAATTACCATCTTAACCTTACTATTTAAAAAGATTTCTCCTAGCCAGACAGCAACAATAAATGTCTTTGGGTCCCTTAAGTACAAGCTCAACTGGAAGAACTTGATCTTGATGGTACTATTACAAAAAAAACAATATCAGTCGGCGATTCATCGATTTCGAAGGCTATTTTAACCACGGCATGCGCAATATTATTACTTGAAGGGGGGAAAAAAAAAGGAAGAAACATAATGGCCTATGTTCAATTCCATTCACAACCGCGGATCACACGTCCAGCTGAGACAATAAAGGGCGTTGGACACAATAAATGGCCCGCTTGATCAAAAACGAATGAACACTCGACCCGACATTCCTCTCTACACCGGCCCGACCGTTTCAATAGCGCGCGAAAATGGTCACTCTTCTAGAAAGCCTCTCTCTCTCTCTCTCTCTCTCTCTCTCTCTCTCTCTCTCTCTCTTACATACAAAAGAAAAATCGTGAGTTCAAAATCATGTGAAAGCCTTATCTCTAAACGAAGACACAAAAGAGCACAATAGAGAATCAAGGTTAGTACTGAGGACCAGAGAGAGAGAGAGAGAGAGAGAGAGAGAGAGAGAGAGAGAGAGAGAGAGAGAGACTCTGCCATTACAAAGCTATCAAGCAATTCAGTCAATCCAGTTATGAAAAAATGCATAGTTCTTCAGGTGCACTTGGGTGTTACACCGTACATACCCCTTCATTCCTATCAATGAGCCCCCGCATGCAATCGTCGCTGATGTCTGTGTTTTTCAGTGACATCTTTGCGCTGATGAGGGGGGTGGGGGTGGGAAATGAATAAGAATAACAGTAAAATCAGCTTCTTTTGTCCAGTCTTACGATGTTGACTACCGAGAATTTTGTCTAGAGACCTAATTTACTCGTAATTTGGATATACGGTAATGAGCATAATAATGAAATCTCTAAATGAGAAATTTCATATAGAAATAAAGGTACTTTTGCACTTTCACCTGGAAACTAGATGGTGAGTGAATCTGGATGTTAACAATAGCATTTTAAAGGTACTATAACTACCGAGGATGTGAAGACACGGAATGATCTTGAAGGAAAGAGCACCAGAAGCCAGAAGGGAACATAACTTCAAAAGCTGACGGTGGATTCTGGACTAGTAACTGTCATGGAACTGTTATAAGACCCATAAAACTGCAATACAGCAGCTTTAATCAAGGTTTAAAGGTATTGCAGATAGGTCATGATTTAAGAGTATCATTCGAAGTCTTGCAAATAAGCCACGATTTAAGAGTATCATTCAAAATGCAAGAGTCTTTTCTAAATCAGCACAACGAAGGACAATGATCAGGCAGAGAAGAACAGTAAAATAGTTCTGATGACAAGGAGCTGGCTCCTAGAAGTGCACATTTCTTTTTTTCTTTTTTTAATGAAAATAAGCTTGCAATATTTAAAGAAGTTTTTTCATTTACATAATGTGTCTATAACAAAAACATGCTACATACACTACTTCCATATACATACATATATATATATATATGAAAATCATAATACATAATGAACAGCCGCAACCCTCAATTCGGCATACCTTAAATATACCTTTCTACTAACCAGTAGAAAAGCCTAAAATGCTTTAGGTATACCTTCCCCCCCCCCCCCCCCCCCCCCCAGAAATTTGGTAATGCGCAGGTACCACAAGCTTGAAAGAAAGTTAAAATGATACCTCCTGTCTCTGGGGTACATTAGTATTTTTTATTATCCAGCTAGCATTTGCATTTCCGCCCGAAGAAACTATTCATAGAGTGGAGGACATTCTTTCACATTTTCATTTGCCATAACTCTTATGACGAAGTGCTATATTAGCAATTTGACTTCTATATGATATTATACAAAAAATGAGTAATTTTACATGTAGCTATGAACACATGGTTTTAAGGTCAATATTAACTCAAGAAGTTACATTATATACAGACAGAAAGAAAGCAATGACCACTAGACAGTTAATGCGGAATTAGCTCGGATTTTTAAGAGTAATTCCCACATTTCTCTTGTTTCTGTTCTTGTTTCTCTATGACTATATATTGTCTACTATCTTCTCGTCTTTGCTGTGATGAGGCTCAAGACATATTATAACATTGCATGCGTCGCATCAGGTTTTTTTCTTTTTCTTTTTTCGTCGTCATAAAAGGCGAGTGAAAAGGACACCGACCTACATATTTTACCTTAAGTTCATGATTTTCTCAGAAAAATCTTAATTTGATGTCAAACACTTCTTCTGACTACATACTCAAATCACAAATCATGGGTTGTCATAATGGGAAGAAATGACTTATTTGGGAGGCGTAAAAATGTAATACTACTTCTAAGATTTTTATTCATGACTTACATAATCAACTGGCTCTGGCATCGGAGGCGAAAAACTAGAGGCATCACAAAACATGTTACAGAAAGAATACAAAAAAGAAAAAGATAAAAAAGATTCGAGAAGCTTCGACACAACAGGATAAAGAACATTTAAGGAGAGGAAGCCATTAAAAATCAAAACAGCCAATAAAATGAAAGGACAAAGGAAAGACGACCGTGACCACGCCGGAGCCACGCTTATGCACACAAACAAACAAACAAACAAACAAGCACACTGGCTCAAGACAGCGTTCATAAAGGACGCTTTTGACCACCGACAACAAAGGACTTTGAGCCTTACACAACAACACAACTACCTCTCTCCGAGCGCGGATCTTGGATGGAATCTGTGACGTAGAGAAAATACAATTCAGTTTATCCTGAAAGATTTGACCCTGAGCACCAAAGCAACCAAGGATCACGCACATTAGTGCGAGTCTCATCTTGACGACAACGATGAGAAAAGACACAAGAAGCTGAGATTTTTAAAATAATTTCCTATGTTACATACGCAGATCTTATATATACTCTCTCTCTCTCTCTCTCTCTCTAAAATATATATTATATAATATATATATATATATATTTGTATATTATATATATAATATAGTTATATAGTATCTAACTCATAAAAATATTATCATCTTAGCATTATGTCTAGATATAATCTATATCTATATATACATATATATAGCTAAGTAATTATAATATATATTTAGTATACACCGACCCAATACGATATATAATGTATATATACATATATTATTATATATTCTATATTTTTATATATCATATATATAAGATATATTATACACACACACAACACACACATATATATATGTATATATATATATATATATATATATATATATATATATATATATATATATATATATATATATATATATATATGGTAATACCCACCCAATGCCCTCTCAAACTTTTTTTTTTTTTTTTTTTTTACGCTTGTCACTACGAAGTCTTGGATCCATACGCAAGAAATATGAAGTGAATTCTGATGAATGTCGGTAGCGGGATTCGAACCCACATCCCAAGCAGAAGTATTTTAGCCTTCCTGTAAGTGTATCACAAAGGACGTTCAAAGTGATAATTTAAGGCAAGCGATGTTTAATTATTTAGAATCCTCATTGCTTCATTTTTATTTTTTGCAACTTTTCAGGGAAGGAAGGACATGCGTTATCATTTTGACATCAATACCTACAGCTTCGATGTCAATGGGTTTGATAATGTTGGTATAATGGTAGTGATTATGATAAAAAAAAAGATGATGATAGTGATTATGATAAGAACTATTACAACGTTTAACGCGGCTTGGAAACGATTTGCCTCATAGTCTAGATTTTCCACTTGAGAAGCAAAGGGGCCACAGGACTAGTATTAATGGAAGCGCTGGCGATGAGAACAGGCCTTAATGGTCATTATGTTAATGCAAATAGCGTCATTGTTCCCTGTGATGATGATGATGATGATGATGATGATGACGGTAATGGCATTACTCCCATGCTGACAGACGTACAGTATTGATGATTTTGGCGATCTCTCTCTCTCTCTCTCTCTCGTTGGCGTCGATAGAAACAATAACACCAGAGGTAAAAGGGTTCGGGAGCTTCAAAGTAGGGGATGTTGTTAATATGAGCTTTACTTTGCTGATAAATTTTAAAATGTTAGTTAATTACATCGCATGGAGTACTAACGTGGACTAACTGAAGTTATTATCAATATCAATAATAACTGGGAGAAGTCTTCTCGTACTTTTCTTCGGAGCGTTCAAATACTAGGTATAACCTAGTGCCTATTTGTTTACTAGCTTGAAATGCAGAGAATAACATGGAGAATTCGTTGCCTTCGAACATTATTTTCATACTTAGAATGCACAGTCTATATATATATATATATATATATATATATATATATATACTATATATGATGATAAATCCACTATTTTTGTATATATATATATATATATATATATATATATATATATATATATATATATGTGTGTGTGTGTGTGTATGTATGTGTGTGTGTGTACACACACACAAATCTACAGTCACAGAGATGGGCTTCGGAAACTTTCGTTTTCCTCATGTGGTCCAACTGTGCTTTCAAATTTTGAAGCTCGAGTTTTGAAACTGTCAAAGATTATGTAAGGTCAAGGTACGGAGGAGAAAATAACTATTAATAGTATTACGATGTAACCCCCCCCCCCCCCACAAATCCAGTGTGGAATTGTAAATTACACACACACACATTCGCTATGTATGTATGTATGTATGATATGTATGTATGTATGTATGTATATATATATATATATATATATATATATATATATATATATATATATGAGAGAGAGAGAGAGAGAGAGAGAGAGATTGTCGATCATTATTCACTAAAATAACCGCCAACAATGGAGAAGGATGTCAGCGTACATGACACAAAGGAAAACATCGCATAACTTTAATCTGGACAATCTCTTTGTCTCCCTCCAGATGACTCACGACATAATTACAACAGCTTGAAATTATATGTGGAAAGTGATTTTCGAAGAACGCGTCACGAGACTCGCTGTCAGGAAGTCGCGATCTGTTTCTTGAGGGGAAGATGGAATATGAATCCTCTTCGAAATGTGTTGCACGAGGATCTTCATTTGGCATCACAATATAGGCATGAGGTCGTTGGCACCGGCCAGCTTTTGTTCCCATGTAATCACGCGGTCGCTTGCTAAGCGCGAGAAAGAGCAGACGTCTCAAGACTCAAAGAGCAGTGACTTGCCCTGATTATCTTGTTGTTACGTCGCTTCTGAACGTTGAATCCATCACACCCAGTAGATAATAATGCAGTAAATCGAAAGATGTTCACCTGCCATCTATACTCAGGAAAGGATTAATAAGAATGTTAATACACGACGAAAGCAAAATATACCCCAAAACTGCATATCATTATTATTAGTATATTCAGAAGATGACCCGTATTCGTATGGAACAATCCCAAAAGGGCCATTAACTTGAGATTCAAGCTTCCGGAGAATATTGTGGCGTTCAATCAAAAGAAGTAATGGTAATACGAAATACTAAATATGAAAGCAGAATTGAACTGTTGTGAAACTGCAATTAATGCCTTATAGATAAACTTGAAGAAAACCGTTGAAATTTTCTATCTCAATACCAAGAACCAATTGTGTTTTCTTATTCGTTGCTGGTCATCACTATTTTTTATTTGCTTTTGTTTTGCATGAAACATAGCGATAATCTTTACTAGATAACTTGATGTAAAAAAAGATAGCTGGACTAAGCACGTGCATTTTCGTACGGTTTATTTTTTGCGACGCAAAGTTATACTAATATAAATAAATATCAGTAATACTATAGATTCTTTATACAAATATTAACAAATATCAGTAATATAGATAGATTCCAAGAAAGAAAGTCCCTGTCGCGATCCTTAAATTTGAACGGACGAAAACGAGGGGCACTTACTTACATTAGAAAGAAATGAATTTCGGACCGTCGCATTTTTTTTCCCCTGTGCAGATACGATCGTGGAAAAATCCAGCCGCCATGATAAAGAGAATGGCAAGCAAATCCCTACAAGCTAGACAAAACAAACAGAACCAGCCAAATACGCCTGAGCTCATTTCTGTTGTCTGTTTGCTTGTTTACATAAAAACGGCTTCTACTAAACGAAATCAAATTAGGGAACCTCACAGTCGCAGACAAAATAATATCATAAATTGCAATAAAGTCTAAAAACAACACACAGACGAGCAAGACACACAATAATGGCGGCAAAGTGATAATAATGTATCCTCCTCCAAGACCTCGTTCCATGACATTCTGCATATTTCCTTTCTTTATCTTTTTATCTTTATTCCTTTCTTCATTATCTTATTTCGATACGGTTCTATATTTTTATTTGTTTCTTGATCTTAAATTCTTATTGGTTTCTTTATGTTTTATTTTTTAATTTTTATTTGTTTCTTGATTTTTTTTTATTTCGATTCATTCCTTCTTTGAAATTTTTATTCGTTTCTTTATTTGTTAGTTTTATTCATGCTCTTATTTTTTAAAATTTTTATTAGTTTATTATTTAATTTTTGTTCGTTTCTTTATTTTCTTTTATTCGTTTCTCTATTCGTTAATAGTTTTATTCAAGTTCTTATTCTTTAATTTCTATTAGCTTCTTTATTATCTAATCTTTATTCGTTGCTTTGTTTTTTTTTATCATTTGTTTTCGTTTCTTTATTTTTTAGGACTGCAAACGTTCCGCTCAGCGTCTCCAGCTCATGAAAACATCACTAATGCATCACCATTATCTATGCAACAAGAGTCTGAAGCAAAGGACAGCGAGATCCCGAGAAGGCGAATTATGGTGATGATAATTGTGACCAGATCTAACAATCCCGGATGATCAAGGCCTCGAGAGGCAAAAAAAAAAAATAAAAAATAAATAAAAATAAATAAATAAATAAAAAATAAATAAATAAATAAAAATAAAAAGATCCTACTTGACGGAAGCGTTCCCGTAAGGAATACTCAGAAGCAGTTCTTATTATTAAGCAAAATCATTAGCAACAGAAATGAAGTTGATGTCTAATTTTATTTAAGTTCGATACGAACACTGATGCAGGTATTAATGTCAGCACATAACAAATATCATTTCTATTTCATCCATCTATCTACCTAACATTTACACTTCTACAGTTAAATATTTTCGGAACCTCATATGCAAGTATGATAAGCTACTTAAGAAGTCTGATGCAGTGACAATTTATTATAGCTCAATGCAACCTAAACTTCACGTCTCTATATTACCAAAAAAATCAAATAAACCTTATGCCTTATAACAGTTACGATCCTAACCAAATGGTCGACTTCCGCGGTGCCTAAAAATGTGCGTGTCATTATATTTCTTTTGTTTTTGAGATCCTTAACACCAAGAGAATTCAGCGGCAGTTTCTCCCCACCGCCGTCTTCTCTGCGACTCGAAAAAAGTAAGAGACCCTTCTTGAATAAACGCTCATTAACAAAAATAAAATACTTCGTGTTCTTGTATTTTCACTGTTTTGTTTCCTCTAAATATTTATGTATACGTTTCCGTACGTACATACAATACGCCTCATAAGGAATTGATAATTTCGTAACGCTGCGATGCTGATTGTAGTCTGTCTTGCAATAACTACATAGTCCAACATGCTCGTAAATTTCATGTACGTTTCTATGATAAAACATTGACTTTTGCGAGACGCAGGGTTGGTTTAGTGATGCATATTTTGACGCAAAACAAAGGTCAAGACTGGAGGCAATAAACAACATACTGTGTAATCAAAAGCTTACATAAATTGCAAAAGGCATTTTCTTTGAAAAAAGAATATACGTGCACATCATTATACAACTAAATATCAATTGATTAGACGTCTGTTTTTAGGAGAATAAGAATGATTACAAGCAAATAATCATACAGTGCATGCTCTTTCCTATACAAGTATGTACAAATGTGCAAGAACTTGTTTACAACAATATAAGAGTGCGCACGTTCATTGATTCAGATATAGCATCTCTATGAGAGTACGGACTGAATACAATTAATGTCTCTGAAGTTGGCAATACTAACGTCTCTGAAAAACCGTCAGGAGAAGCACAAACTAACAAAATATCATCTCAACTTTATAGCTACGTTGAAACAAGACTGAATCTTTCGCGAAGAGCATGCAATAAAGCGAAAATGTGATTATATGATATTTCCTCTTGAGTGGTGATATACTCAAGTTGACCATATTACAAGGAATTTCAGCACTTGACGATTTAGAAAAAAAATTAATAACGTTAGTATCAATGCAAGATACAAAATGCTGACTCTTTAATCTTGACATTAACGCCTGTGTAAATCACAGCTGTGGAAACGCTGGAACTCGATTTGCAAAGATTCGAAAAAGCAATGATCACTTTTTAAGAAGTTTATCGTTCCTTATTCTTCTCACTTTGACAGACTTTCTTCTTTAAGCTACTGTTGAGTCACTGCTCCTATTGCTTTCCCTACAATAATAATAATGATACTATTGAAAAAGGCAAAACCTAATATGGTAGTAATATATTACCTATTTTTTCAAGAGGATAATACTAAAAATAATAAAACAGTTTAAACCTAATAATGATAACAATACGTTACATATTTTCCCAAGAGGATCAATAATAATAATAATAATAATAATAATAATAATAATAATAATAATAATAATAATAATAATAATAATAATTACAAAAATAATAACAAACTTTTAACAGTTAATCCTGCCCTTGACAAATGTGGGAACCAACCATTGCCATATAGATTCAAAATTGTTAATAAAAAAAAAACTGTTTAAAAATATTTTGTCTTAAAACTTTATATTAAAGGACACAAACTTCTCACTTACTTCTAATGACACTGAACGAATCAGGCTTCTAAGACACAAATCTTGAAGAGTGGCGCATTTGCAACAATGGTTAACCAAGAAGACATCACCTAAAAAATACATTAATATGATCGTAGTACATGAATACACCGATCTTTCAGAAGGAGTTATTGCAAAGGCCGATAAAATGAGCAATAAGCTAACTTTAAATTTTCAGAATAACCACTGGAAAGTTGTTAAATATTTAGTAAGCTCCTAAAAGTAAAATGAATTTTCTATCAGTGGTGACAGATACTCTCAAAATAGGTAATGTTGCCTTTTTACACGTTCTCTTTGCTATAAGGTGAACTGAATGGGTCTATGTATTTAATATCTATTTAGTGTTAATATGTTCTTAAAAGAACGAAATATAGGCTATTCTGTCGTATTATAAAACATGTCTGTCTTAAATGATTGATTAAAGTAATTCTCTCATGCTAGATCTAACTGGTAAACAAGTGTCATGCCTAATGATAATACATTAGCTTTATTTAACGGCATTAAAAAGTCTTCAATGTTTTTCCTAATCCCAGAGAAAATTCAGAAACATCTCCTTCTTTCCCATAGCGTCAGTTCATTGTCAAAGCAGCAAGAAAAACTGCTCAGTCATCTTGCATGTAGAGCTAATGTCAACGGCGTCATTAATGAAATTGTTAAATAAAAGGGTCCCAACACTTGGCCTTGCGGAACATTTGTGCTCATTTATTCACTAGACTCCTTCTGTAACATCATATTGTATAGTGGTCTCTGTTACTAGTGGAAGTTAAAAAAGAACTCTTAATATCTTTGGGGTTACAGAAGCGATGTCGAAAAAAAAAACAATAGTTGGTTATTTCTCAAGACATCACGTCACTGGCAACTTTCCTTTTTCCTTATCAGGGTTCAGATTCTTCTTAGTAGTTAAGGTTCACCACAACCGATGTTCGTTATATCGGTAACTAAGAGCGGATTAATTTGACTATATTTTAAGTAGGGAATAAATACCATTAAGGCATACAAGAAATACAATAAATGAAAACAAAGTTACCGATCGCGTTTGCATCATGCTAGAGAAAAGAAAAGATAAAAAACTATATCCTGGTCGAAAGCGCGGCAGACTTTGAAAGAAGGCTTGCAGACAATGTTGCGGGTTGCTGATTCCTATGCAGCGTAAGAAGGGGATAATTACTTGAAGCGTGCAACCTCATCACTTAACGGGAGTTACGGGTCAAAGGAATAGTCTCATCTCTCTATGGCGTCCCCAAAGAAGAAACGGCAGAGAAATGAATATTATAAAAGGAAAAAAAGAAGAAGAAAAAAGGAAATCATAGCATTTCATTTTATAATAGGATATGGAAAACGAAAAAGTGTTGGGAAAGGCCTATGGAGGAGCCTGAAAGGGTCTGAAAAAGGTGTTTTCCGTTGATTGAAGATACAGGAATTTTAGGATAGGACATTTATGATTTATTTATTAGAATGAAAATGTAAAAATAAATAATGTGCGTGTTAAACAATAAAGAAAAATTATTTCTAATAAATATAGCATATTTATTTTAATTTTTGGTGGTGAAACAGGCTCTATTTGACCGTAGATTTTAGCACGTTTTAATTTACTTTAACAGCTAGAAATATGTTTACAATTTTACTGGGGGGTGGGGGAAACCTTGCACGTGTCTCGAATATGCTGGAGGTCGGATCACGCCTTGTTCTTTATAGTGCAAGGCAAGTTTCCAAGAAATATTCAAAACTTATTCCGACTAGAATTATAAAACCAGATCACCACTCGACAAGATAATAATCACCGTGTAATTTGAAATTCATGGTAAAGACCAAGTCAACTAAAAGAAAGCTTTTTTTCTCATCACCCCGTTCAAACAAAAGAGCGACTACCTCTGAATTATGCTTCTTGTTAAAACACAAATGGAGAAATAACAATATTCAGCATATTTTTCAAATTGGGTTTTATTTACAGACACGGCGTCTGGAACACTTTATAGGATAAATCAATTACATATCATTTAGTGAATAACAATAAATAGTAACCGCCATTTATCAATATAATCCTAAACTATACTTCTGAAACGATAAGCTCACAAAAGTTTCTATCTCAGTGAAAAATATAATCTGTCGCGTAAACAGTTATACTACAGGAAGCTGAGTATACATAAAACCGACGCCGCAGGTAAGATCGAAAGCATTCTTCAGTCAATTTGTCCCTTTCCTATTTTGTCACCAGTAATCAAGTGCAAATATTCCATCAATTAAAAGAAGAGCTGCCCAGACACAAACCTGTTATGGCAAACTCATCATTTATCACAGTCTCAGTGCATGTGCATGTGCATGTGTGTGTGTGTGTGTGTGGATATGCGCGCGCGCCTTCGCGGGAGGGAATACATCACTTTCCCCAATCATCTCTTCCTGTCGCAGCCCTTTCATTTTAACCCTCTCCCTTATTTTTATACCGTCACAATTCGTAACCAGAAAGTAAAATATTATTCCAAATAAAATTGTAGCTGCCCCAATGGCTAGACGATCTTTATTAGTGAAAAATAATGGAGTCCCACCAGAAAAGAGAATAGGGACAATCAATATCCGACTCCTTCTAAGGTGACACCCACTCAAACAAGAATAATAATAATAATATGCATCCAAAGGAATCAAAACTGCAAGGATGACGTGAGAAATGGAAACAAAAAGGATAAACGCAACATACTTTGCATCACGGTTTATACGAAAATCTTACGGATTCCCTCCCCCCAATAACAACTTGCATACAATTTCAATTACCTTTATTGAGGGCAATTACTTGAACCATTTTCACATGAAAGCATAATGATTAATTAATGACCACCGCCGTTTGTCACGTTTTTCGTTTCAGGATTAAATTACAAGCCACTTGAAAAAGAAATATTTTGGCCTTCCGTGGAAATAACCTGGGAATAATTGGTTTTCAAAGAATGCTGCCACTGAATTGGAGTCGATCGAATATACCAAATTTTAAGCGATCTGTGTGTGTGTGTGTGTGTGTGTGTGTGTGTGTGTGTGTGCTTTAAGCAATCAAATGTCATTACAACATCAAATACCGTGACGATAGCTCTGCTGGGAAGCAAACGGTGACAGAGATTCTGAGAGACACAAGTAATATGGATCGTTTGAAATTCATTCGACCGAAAAATTCGGAACTGAAATCGAAAGATTTCAAAGACTGACGTCTCATGACAGCCTTCAGTAATATAATACTAATCATTTATGATGAAACTGGATGAGTTCACGGTAAACCTTTTGGAGTTCGCCTCCCAAATAGACGTGTTCTCGAGCACTCTTGCTTATGTGAACCGAGCCAGAGTAGAACGTTAGCGGTAACGTTTACTGAGCGCAGTGATTAACACAGGCAGTGAAATCAAAGTCTTTTCAGAGTAGCAGTCATAAGAGGTCAAACGTCAACTTGTTCATTCAATTCACAAGAGCTTTGGGCCAAAGTGTTCCTAAATCATATTAATTTTTCCTGATATCCATAACTACAATAACTTGAGACAAGCAGCTACGAATCTGAATGTAGAGAGAGGGTTGGAGGGCTTAAGAATGATCTTGCTGGAGTATATAAGCATTTTGTAGCCATCCTAAACCGTAAGGGTTAAAGACGAAATTGCAGCCCTTGGACAAATGATCCATATATCTGAACACTTTCTTGCATTAGAAATTAGGCCGTAATAGCAATAAATCATATCTCTCTTTATTCTGTGTTTCCTAATAAAGTAGTTTTAAACGACTTACATTAACTTTGAGAGTTTGTAGAGCTTCTTATGAAATAGCATGTGATCAAATTTTTCACGATATTTTCGTGTAAGTAAAAATTAATCTCCGTCGCCCTGGTTCTCAATGAGTAAACGAACGATGTAAATCTCTTCTTTATTAGAGTCATACCGAAAGGACATGGAAAAGAATGAAGAGAACAGCTTTGGGCTACATGCAGCTGAACCTGAGATTTACCTGCGAGAAGAAACCAAATTCTACTAAGAACAATAAAATTCCTTTGACAAGAGCCAACTTGTAAACACAGTAGCGTGAAAACATATTCAGATGTAAGCGGATTGCAATAACGTAAAAATATATATATACTATATAAATAAATAAAAAAAAAACAAAAAATAAAACTTTGCTGAGATGAACATAGAAACAGTGACCCTTGCCTCAATCTTTAAGTCTTCTGTTGTGTGAACTAATGTATTGCAGCAAAGTCTATATCAAAGATATTTCAATTAGACCTTGGCATCTGTTCGTCATCTGTTTTTCTTCACGAGTGGTAAATGAATTTCCATAAAACAAGAGGAAAAAAAAAAAATTTTTTTACTCACAAAATAATTAACTAAAATGGGTCCTTGAGGCAACCAAACAGTCTCATAGCATAAAAATCTTCTAAATAAACGTTTAAATCCATAAATCGTCCCTGTTTTGACAAACTGGCGTATCCCAATTTTTAAAAATTTTTAGTTCTCCAGCCGGTCTCAGTTTTTGATACTCTATAACATATCAAAATTTCAGCTGTTTGCGTTGTCACATTTGCCAACAAAATTTCCACAGATGAGCTAATTAGAAGCTCTGAATAATATAAAAAGTGGCTCACGCCAGTCCGTCACACTATGGGACGAAAATATCAAGTCTAATTCTGTCACAAGTATCAAGAAATCATTTCAGACCATCCGAAAATTCCATGAGCACAAAGACAAGACACAAAGGAATAAATACGGAAATATTTACTCATTGCTACTTCAGCCACCAATTTGAGAATACACAACCTAAGCAAAACATGTCCCAAACCAACTCTGGACATAGCGACTAACGAAAGCCGAAGAAACATTCCCATACAAATCAACTCCAACCATTTTAAAAATTAATAGACACCAATCATATAACTCCTACAACTTTCAGAAATAATTAACTACAGCCATTTTCAAAAGAATTAACTGCAACAATTTTCAAAAATACAATTTCTGCAATTTTTATAAATAGTTAACCTTCCTAATTTTCAAAATTAATTAACTCCAACAATTTTTAAAAAATTACTTGATTCCAACAATTTTCAAATATAATCAACTCCTGCAATTTCCTCTCGGTAACAACTGAATAACTCCTGTGATTTTCTCCCGATAAAATGTGCTAAGTGATTCAAGAATGCCCTCGGTGACAGCTTACTTCAGTAGACAGCTCGCGGTCAAGGTCAAGGTCAAGGTCGCAAGCCACTTCGCAAGTAGTATATGCCAGATATGGAGTATTTATCTCTTATAGTTCAATACTCTGACCAAGGCTAAAGTTGTGTACGATATTTACGTGATTCTGAACCATAACACCCACCCTTTATAAACCTATATATATATATATATATATATATATATATATATATATATATATATATATATTATATATATATATAATGTGGTGTGTGTGTGTGTGTGTGTGAATAATTATCACATCAATTCCAAAAGGTTTAGAGCGAATTTGATATTAAAGGAGATTTGTAGCTCGAATAAAATATAGATATATATATATATATATATATATATCTATATATATATATATATATATATATATATATATATATATATAGGTGTGTGTACACCTACAAACTACAGACGATCTTCCTTAATGTGTACAAAATAATTTCCCTTTCTGTCATGTATACTTTGAACCAAGTACCAGGACGACCGAAGACAAGGTAAGCGCGGAAGAAACACTGACGGACGGACAGACATACAGATAGACAGACGGACAATAGTAGGGAAAGCTATGGTCCCCGACTTCGTCAGCAGAGGACACATAAGGGACCAAGTTACATATCATTTGAATAATAATCGGAAGAATGAATGAATATATCCTCATACTTGGAGAGAGAGAGAGAGAGAGAGAGAGAGAGAGAGAGAGAGAGAGAGAGAGAGAGAGAGAGAGAGAGAGAGATTCCCGAATCACCTTTTCTTCCTTCTTCTGAGTACTACATGTAAGGTACAGAAATACATAAAACGGGATCAGTTTTTCAAGTGCAAGCATCAGGGTTCCTATGATGATAAATATGCCAATGAAAGCAGCGTTTTTCCAGACGAAGGACGAGAATAGAAATACTTGAAAGAATGAAATCTTATGCTAATACCAATTAGCACCTTGGATTGGCCCAGCCTTAGTGGAATTACCCACCGACGGAAAGCGTCCAAAATTAAATGGATCACCTGCTGATGTGGAATGAGAAGGAACAGACGATATATATATATATATATATATATATATATATATATATATATATATATATATATATATATATATATATATATGACATAACATTTTCCTAGAAACGTCAAATATCTGTAGTAATAATGATTTTTTCATTATTAGCAGGTTGCTCATACACGTCAAATATCGGTAATAATAATAACAACAATAATAATAATAATAATATCGACAACACATATAACTAGGCTGAAGATTGCGGCCTTAAATTGTTGTCTTAAGGTTTATGCAAGTTTTTCAATTTCTGACCACTTCTAATCTTACGAATGTCATTGTAACATCTACAGGATATTCTTCTTTTCACTAATGGTGTTACTGTGATTGAAGAAATAATAATAATAATAATAATAATAATAATAATAATAATAATAATAATAATAATAATAATAATAATCTGGAAAGTCTCCAGATAATTCCCAATTACGATTCTATTTCGAAAAGCATTATGAAGAACGCATGTCAACTAAAGAAAATAGTGAAAGAGGAAGGAGCACTAAGCATTTTCAGATACGTAAATATACATATAATTCATACGCCAAAATTTGGTAATTTTCACTGCAACATGCTTACCTTACTCAATATGGATATCGCGTATCTTACAAAAATATTGATGTGGATCCGGCTAAATATATCGCACCCAACAGTACCGAGCGCAACGCAGGAAAAACTACAAACTTGTAAATTAACCACAGCTGTGAGTTGGGAACCACTGAGGAAAACGTGGTCTTAAACGTGCGTAATTCACGGAAATATTTCTTGGATATAAACACACCAGTCTGCTATTCAGTGTCAATAAAAAACGAGTGTCTATACAGTTCGTATGTTAATGATGTTACCATTACTCAATAGCCTGGATGCGTTTGTATTACATATTAGTTACCTTACGGGACGAAGTTATCCTACGGCTGGTCGTACAATGAATGATGTTAAGTAGCGCTGGCTAAGGTCTAGTACATGAAGGAGCATGGGATTAGCAACCTTGTCTCAAATACGTCTAGAGAAAACAAGAAGGGTAGTACATCCTCGAGACACGCATCCAAGGGGAAAAGGCTTCTAGATCAAATGCAGGGATACATAGCTTACACTTTACATGTATACTTACTGTTCAAGATACTGAACCAGAGACTGTAAGTCTGACTTCAATGACCTGCCGTTTCTGAGTCGTGATAACAACGAAATGGATACTGCAGAACTCAAGGTAGGGTCAAACATGGAATAAAGCTTATTCTAAGGCTTGTATTGAGCTTAAAAAAATGGAAAAGTATTTATTTTCCATCAACGATGAGATTAAGTATAACATTGAGGGCTCTGATTCTGATAAATATTACGGTTTTGCAAAGTAAAATAACAGACGACTATGACCCAAGATCAAGTGAAAGTACAGGGAAGAGGAGCAATTGCAACACGGAAGGACAGACGCAGCGCAATCTGAAATATTTGACCACAACATTCTACTACTTACATTTTATAAAATAGTCAAAATATTTCTCCAGGGAATTAGATCGCACTAACTTAATGGATGTTTCTCCGATAAGCTGCAAGTACAGCGGAGCAAACCGAGAAACAAAATTTAGCAACATTTTCACAAGCTGATATTGGGAGAGCCGGGCCATCGACTGGGATGCATTCGTACGTCGCCGTCATGACGTAAGTCTCTCCTGGAATTTTCTGCAAAGTTCTCAATACGTCGATTAAGACGGGAGCCCGAAGGCCGTGAATGTGGCACAGCGGTGGAGCCGTGAGCCTGTCATGAGATTTTTCATGAATGACTCCTGAACATACACACTAGTATGATAAAATGAATACGCCTCAAACAGTATGTCACTCACAGACTTATCATATAAAAGGTTGGTATCCAAAATGTAACCAATATATAATTACTTCTTAACATCCCAGACCCTCCAATGCACAATTCTCCTTACGTTTTTATCTATTGATTTATTCACTTGTCAATTTTTTTTTTTCTTTTCTAATAACTGATCTTCTCTTTCTGTATTTCCCATTACCTTCTGTTACTTCTTTCGAATGAACACATTAATATTCTTTGGAAGCTTGAATTTCAAGTCAGTGGCCCCTTTGGTCGGCTTGTTCCATATGAATAGGGTTCATCTTCTGAATGATAATAATGATCAGGCAGTAATGATTATATCTATATAAGCACTGAGCGCGCGCGCAAGTACACAAACACTCTTTTTTTTTACTCGTTAACTCAAGTATATATTAAATAAGTATTCATAGAATATATTTTAAACAGACTTGTTCCTTACGCAGTATCTCTCTCTCTCTCTCTCTCTCTCTCTCTCTCTCTCTCTCTCTCTCTCTCTCTCTCTCTCTCCGGTTCAAACGGTGGCCGAGGCTTTAGGCAACTTCAGCTTTAATCATGTTCACAGAGATATTATCTATCAGCTGAACGAAAGAAAGAATGATCTCGTACCTTGCACTGACCGAGGAAAGAATACGACGAAGGCAATGAAATGTTACAAGACTGGGTATTATTTGCAGTTCCCAGAAGGCACCTCAATCATTTGCCGAACATCCCATATTCAGCGAGCAGAGCGTATTAGCTGGATCGGCTGCTATACGCTGTGTGATGCATGCTTTTATATACAAGTGTCCATACGACAATGAGCTGGCTGCAATTCTAGATGTAATTATTCTCGTTCTTGCCGAATGATATAAATACAAAGTCCATGAAAGTATTAATAAAAAATACAAGCAACCACAAATGTAGTCTAATGTCAACATGATTCATATTCGAAAGGATCTTGTACCTCACTTACATATCTGCCAAACCTTTTTGTCCTGTCTCAAGAACAGGTCAGTGTCTATTTATCTGGTAATATCTGGAAACTTTGCGCTTCATTTATCCACATTTCCATTCTAAATATCTCTACTTCCCAATTCTACTTTTTTAAACGCAGCTGTTCGCAGAGAGGCAAAACGGAAGGACGAAAAACATTAAACACTGAATGAGAAAAATACAATACCGCCCGACTTAACAGAACAGAGGATAACCAAATCCCATCACAGTGTAGCACGCACGTAGCGAGAGGGATTGCCCAAGCATTAGCCTGTTCCTGCAATAACCCCCACCACAAACACCCACTGCGACCATGTTATATAAGTGCAGTTTTAAATAACAAATCATCGACTAAATGTAGTAGTCAGTAATTTTCGGAATCATGTGCAATGGATGGTTATTATACAGGAAGCCACTTCCATAGGCCAAGCCTGTTTTTACACCTCAGTGCCAGGTGAGCTGTTTCTCACGAGAGAGAGAGAGAGAGAGAGAGAGAGAGAGAGAGAGAGAGAGAGAGAGAGAGAGAGAGAGAGAGCATAATCAAGAATGATTCTACCCTTTTGACATTTTTCAATTTTTGAAAGAAACTCTAAAAAATGAAAAAGAAAAAAAGAAAAAATGTACACTGACGCGTGCTCACAGGTACGTAAGCTGCATCAATATTCAGTTGCTTTCGCTGTATATGCCGACCAATCCAACTGGGCCTCAGATCTCTCTATTTTCATTTCTCTCGACTTTCCTTTTTTCATTTAGTTATCCATTTTTTCTCTCTGCCGCGCCTTCCATTTATCAGCCTTTAGCCACGTTTCGATCTCTCGTACTCAATTTCGACGTTCTTTTCATTCCATTATTCCTTTTCATTTCAGTGTTCTTTCCTTTGAACATTTTTGTTCATTAGTTTTCATGTTCCACTGTAGTCTTATCATTTAATCTCACATCTTTATTGGCTTTCAAACCTGTTCTGCTTTCCAATATTATTTCTTAATTAAAAAATTGACCGTCTGTAAATAAGCCATCAGTTAATAAGGATTGAAAATTTTAATTATTATTATTATTATTTTTTTCTTTATTTTATTTATTATTATTATTATTATTATTATTATTACTATTCAGAAGATGTCACCAATTCATATGGAACAAGCGACCACAGTGGACATTGACCTGAAATTCAAGCTTCCAAAGAAAATGGTGTTCATTAGGAAGAAGTAAAAAGAAGTAAAGTGAAATACAGAGAAAAGGGATCTCACTAATTAAAAAAGAAAAAATAAATTAATAGAGAAAAGTATATTAAAGATGAATTCAAATGGATTATGAAACTCATTAGTGGTGGTGTGGTGACCCCATTAGGTATTATACTTCCGGGTCATGGTTTTTTTTTCTTTTTTTAATGAGTCTGGCAGCCCTATGCAAATATGCACACCCTGGTCCTTTGCAAGCTATACCATCAATATGTATAAAAGGATTTATAACTCGTGCTCTTCAGGATGTGCTCTTGGCTCAAGAATTAAAAATTTCTTGAACTAACGTTTAATTCTTTCCTTGCAAGATGAATTCTGCTAGTCTCTACAACTGTCACTCAATCGCACCACTGATATTAAATCTCACTGTAGTTGCTGTAAACCATGTAGAACATAATAGGGGAACGTGACTTATAAATACTTACATACATATTGGTGGTAACTCCCAAAGGGCCAGGGTGTGTATACTTGCATGGGGCTGCCAAATTCATTATGAAAAGAAAAAAGTCATGACCCGGAAGGATAATACCTGATGGGGTCACCACACCGCCACTAATGGGCTCCATAATACATTTTAATTCATCTTTCATAAATTTCTATCTATTTATTTATTTCCCTTTTTCTTTTTTTAATAAGTGATAGACTCTTCTTTCTGATGTAACCCTTTAACTCCTAATATTTCTTCCTAATGAACACCATATTCCTTGAAAGCCTGTATGTGTGTGTGTGTGTGTAGTATATATATATATATATATATATATATATATATGTGTGTGTGTGTGTGTGTGTGTGTGTGTGTGTGTGTGTGTGTGGATAAACAAGCTTGTTTTAATTATTAAATAATGGCCCTTGGTCAAGAATTAAATATTTCTTTAACTAAAGTGTAACTCTTTCTTGCAAGATGGATTCTGATAGTCTCTAGAACTGTCACTCATATATATATATATATATATATATATATATATATATATATATATATAGATGTTGTGTGTGTGTGCATGGATTTCGCAGTCAACAGCAAGAAAACCAAGGTTCGATTCTAGTAAGGACGCAGCGATAACATGGAAACTGGTTAAAAATCATTGGGCAATCATTTCAACAGTCCTCCTACACTCGCTGGTTATATTACTTTAAAAGGACAACGAGTGCACTTTTTCCATCTACGCCGGTGAGTATTGCCAGATTTTTTTTTTTATTTGACTGCAGGCCTACCCGTTTTAAAAATGCATGAATTAATTGATAGCTGTCTCCCGTAGTCGTATCAGAGAAGACAATAAGCATGAGACTATCAACAACATCCTAGAACATTAGCTAAATAAAAGATAATTAACACTTTATGTATATACATATATTTATATTACAGATGTATATATAAACACCCGTGGTGTGCGTGCGTGTGGTTTTTAAGTAGTATATTAATTGCCCATCAAGTTATACGTAATAATGAGAGGAAAAATTAACACATAATTTCCATTTCTTTCCGTGAGCATCCCTGACGATCTGAGCGAAGGATATATATATATTATATTATTATAATTATATATATATATATATATATATATATATATATATATATATTTTATTGTATTTATATATTATATGATATTATATATATATTATTATATATATATATATATATATATATATTATATATATGTATATAATATCGAACCGTCGTTGCATGAATATTTAAATAAATACAGACGCAAACACAGACACACACACACACACACAAAGTCAGCAGCAGCACATGACAGCAGGAAGAACTGGCAGCATAACAACAACAGCAGCAGCCGCAGCAGCAACGGGAGGAGCCTAGGCAGGCCAGCAGTCCCTTCGTGAAATCTGACTCTCACTGGGGTTGGTGTCCCTCTCTCTCTCTCTTCTCTCTCTCTCCTGTGTGTGTGTGTGTGTGTGTGAGTCTGGGGGTAGTGTCCTCTGTGTGTGTTTTGTCTGGGGAGTGTACCTTTGTGTGTGTGTGTGTGGTGTGGGGGAGTGTCCTCTCTCTCTCTCTCTCTCTCTCTCTCTGTGTGTATGTGTGTGTGTCTGGAGGACTGTCCTCTCTCTCTCTCTCTCCCTCTCATCTGCTATGCCATGTCTCCTTTTTTCATTCCATAACGAATGAAACCAGAAGATGTCGTGCAAAACAAGCTCCTCACGCCCTTACCATTATTCGGCACTAGACACTGAGCCTACTTGCTCCCTCCCACCGGCGCCATCAAAACAACCTCAACAGCAAACCTTCAGCTCCACACCGCCTGCCCCCCCCCACCGCCCCCCCAGCCCCCCCCTGCCCCCCGCCCCGCCAGACGCCAACCATTCCACTATTTCTACGATCAAACCCCCTTCTCTCCCTCTCTTTTTTCCCCTGCTCCTTTTATTTATCGTCTGTACGGCGATAACAATCACTTTTTTGTGATAGTGCCAATTTTCACCGCTTCGAAGGATAAGTTTTCAATATCTTGAAACAACTTTTTTTCCATAGTTTACTGTTTTATTGTTTACAGCAACTCACACAGGACAAAGGATAGTTTCAGGATCTGTTCTCTTCCATGATTTATTCTCTCTCTCTCTCTCTCTCTCTCTCTCTCTCTCTCTCCTCTCTCTCTCTCTCTTTCTTGTTCAGATGATGACTGCATTACTGACATAAAAAAAATTAAGATCTATCGAAATATCACATGCACATGGCAGAGTAAGTATCAGGGGAATTGTTAACTGACCAACAACAGCGATAATAATATTTGTAAAAATAAAAAAAATAATAATTTCTATAAAAATAGAATGTTTATAAATATATCCACTTCTTCCTCAGAGTAATTATAACTATTAGTAGTCAACGAGCTCCAATCTCAGACCAAAGGCCAGCACTAATGGCTCCTGGCCCCAATAATAATAATAATAATAATAATAATAATAATAATAATAATAATAATAATAATATGAGTAACTAGAAAACAGCTAACTTGGTCCGAGCTTCGTCACGGGGCGTAAAAGGTCCCATGGTCGGGACTCGTTACTCGTTATCTCGCCCCTCTTATATTACCGTCACTTTTGACAATATGGGTGCACTGGTAACGATAATATTATGATAAGTTGGAAAAATAGAAGCAGGGAAAGTTTGATGTGCCGTGGTTGGGGCGTTCAGAACAGAATACAGAATTTACGCCAGAGGTCAAGCACTGGGGCCTATGAGGTCATTGGGCACTGAAACGGAAATTAACAGAAGAGGTTGAACAGAGAGAATACCTCACAGCTGCACCATGCATCAATTGTTAGGAGAGGATGGAAAGGAAGATGGTAGAGAGAGAATACGAACGGAGGTGCAGTAAAGAGGAATAAAATGGGTTTCAGCAAAGACCGGTGGGGCGTTCAATACCCTCTCAATTCGATTACGTTTCGCTTAACTGATGGTGATGGTACCCGTGGCCTTGTTTGTGCTGAGGGAGTGGCGTTGAATGCAAAACGAGAGAAGATTAATAACCTTCACAAAGCACAAGAAGTGCGTGCGAGACAGCGGCGACGGGGCATTAGGTGAGAGGTGGATAAACCTGCTGCTGAAGAGGAGGCTTCAGTGTATTATAGGTGTACGAGGCTCGTTCAATATGAATAGAGTCCATCTGCTGAATATAGTAATAATAATAATAATAATAATAATAATAATAATAATAATAATAATAATAATAATAATAATAATAATAATAATAATAATGTGTGTAAATGGAATAGCAAACGACTGAATCCACACGTAACTGGGATATACTCTACAGTATTACAAAATGCCTCACTCTCTATGAAAGCCACTGGCACGTTCGTTGTTACCCAGCCTAATAATGCCCTGATGACCGGGGTGAGATGAATAATAATGACGGGAGTTCTATAGCATCTTGGGCGAGAGAGAACGAAGGAGAGAGCATTTAATAATAAGTAAAATAAAAGAAAAACGTATAAATGAGCTTCGAGTGTTTGCTACTTGAAGTTAGGATATTATAATTCGCGAAATCACTTGACTTTGCTTGGTTCAGTTACAGGGTATCAACCTTTTCTTTTCCTCAGCTGTGTTTGACTGCTAGAATCCTGAGCCAAGAACTTGCGACTCAATCCTGGATATTATATGAAAGGAATCAGAATTCATACTCTTGACTTTTTGGAGTAGGTTGACAGCATCAATTTCTGACATCGAATTTCAAACCGTGGTAGATTTACCTCTGGCTACTTTTCATGACAGCCACAAATATCATAAATGATTTTGGAAGGATTTATGCCAAAATAAATAAATAAATAAATAAGTAAATGAAAAAAAATCTGAATTGTATGCTGGGGTTGATTTAGCTTAATACGACGGAAAATAATCACGTAGAAGAAAGTAATGGTGAAGCTGAGTACGAGATATATATAGAAAGTTTGAACAAAAATGAGTCTCATCAATATAAAAGCAATGAAAAACCAATTAAATTGGGAGTCATCATGCCACGCTAGGTGTCAGGTTTTTCGTATCAAACAGGTAACAGGAAACATGAGACGGCAGAATGAAATAAAAAACATCTTGCATCGCATGAAAGGGAATAAAATAATGATTAGGTCGACATTTACAACAATGGCAGTGATTTTTCTTACGCAGCAACTGCATTTGCACTGTGACCGAAAGCAATACAAAAATCGACTCTTGGATCGGAAGTATGGGCCATTGTGAATTTGAGATTTCTTTCATATACAACAATAAATTCAGTATAGACTCAAGTACGTATATGACATGAAGTCAAACTACTAATAATGACTCCATCTTCAATTACCGCTCACAGTGTGACCATAAGTTAAATGGCTTAATATTACTTTTATTCATCAACCCACACTCCTCTCTGGATTAAACATCATCATCAAACTGCAAATATTTAAAAGTTTCGTCTTCGTGGAACAGAACGGCTGAAAATAATGCAAACTCACGATACATCATATTGAATTCTCCTGAGTGTCAAGACATAAGGGTCTCATTTTTCTGTGTGTGTGTGTGTGTGTGTGTGTGTGTGTGTGTGTGTGTGTGTGTGTGTGTGCAGGGACAAGAGTAGGAGGAGGAAAGGAGCTTCAGGCTTGCAACTTCATCCGTAGCCCTAAAAACATGTAATCTGAAGGTTCTCACATTTGGAACCGCCCCCTTAAACAAGAACAAGATTGATGAGTCAAAAAAAAAAATATATATAATATTTTCGTGCATACTCATTCACTGCTTTCCAACATGTATGCAAGCATACTTGTCTTCATCAATCCACTTATTTACGAATGTAAAGAATTTTAAACGAAATTGAATTTTAGCAGAGAAATAGAAAATTAATGACGACTGGAGTGATTGTAACAGATACCGAATGGGTCCAGTTACTTCTGAGTTTCTCTCAAATTCAGTATTTTTACTTATAAGATTGAATTAATGTTGGAATGTCTCTTTGTATGCCTCACACACACACACACATACATTCATCCATACACACACGTACTATATATACACACATATGTATAATATAATTTACATTTATACATCATTTCCAGTTTTTCTCTTCTCCAATTCCTCTCTTGTTCTGTTTCCCTGTTCCTTTTATTCTTAAGGCAAAGATGGTTAATGCTAGTATGGAACCGGTTAATCGTAATAAATCATTCCTGTAAATATGTCTTTCCTCTTAAAAGTTTCGTTATCCAATCCCTTACCTTCTCGTTTGCTTGCAGTCTCTCTCTCTCTCTCTCTCTCTCTCTCCTCTCTCTCTCTCTCTCTCTCTCCTTTTTCGTTCTCTTTTGACCCTAATTCCTTTCTTCCATCTCTGCCCCTTTTCCTCCTTCCCTGGTCCCTTTTTCTCTCTCCTAATCAGTCCATTATCCATCACCCTGCCTCTTACCGTCCCTTCCCTTGCTCGAACTTACCCTATGTATATATCTCTCTCTCTCTCTCTCTCTCTCTCTCTCTCTCTCTCTCTCTCTCTCTCTCCTTGGTCTCCAGCGCTATAACATTAAAATGATATCCCTCCGAGCTATTTAGTTACTCTGAACAGAAACTGGGGATGCTGAGGGGAAGCATGAATAGCAAGGGAAGAAGAACACGGGAGAAGGGGAAAAGAGAGAGAGAGAGAGAGAGAGAAGGGCGGGGGAAAAGGAAGAAGCGAAAAATCACGTGGAATAGAAAAGAACGAAAATGAGACTGAAGGAAATGGTGGAGCAAGAGGATATACGTAGTAATAAAAGATGAGAAAGAACACCTTTCGTAAAATTCAGACGGGAAAGTTGCAGATAGGGTGGTGAGACGGATGAGGGTCGGCGAGGGAAAAACACAAAGAGATATTTTCGAAACGTAACGAAGGTATCAAAAACAATGCCTTGAAAGACATCATAAATGATATCAAATTTAACATTCTCACTAAATGACATAATAAACCCATAAGACTCACGGTGTTCTGTATTATCACGGTGCGAAACACATCCACAAGAGAAAAATGTCTGGATCGTTGTAACCCAACCACAGATGGAAACACAATAGATACAATGACAGTTATATAAGTG
>NC_061106.1:34471571-34516571 GCF_015104395.2 Macrobrachium nipponense
CTCTCACTCTCTTCCCATCTCTCTCTTTCCCTCTCAATCTCTTCCCATCTCCTTCTCTTTCCCTCTCCCTCTCTTTTCATCTCATCAACTCTCTTTCTTCTCCCTTCTCTTTCCCATCTCCCTGTCTTTCCCTCTCACTCTCTTCCCATCTCCCTCTCTTTCCCTCTTCCTCTCGTTCGCTTTCACTCTCTTTCCCTCTTCCTCTCGTTCGCTTCACTCTCTTTCCCTCTTCTCTCTTCGCTCACTCTCTTTCATCTCACTCTCTTCCTCTCTCTCTTCTCACTCTCTCTTTCCCTCTTTCCCATGCTCTCTCCCTCTCTTTCCCCCTCACTCCGCAGACATTCTACGATCCTTCTCTCTTCGACGTCCTGCCTCAACGCCTTTCTAATTCCTTCTTTTCTTTCTTGTGCCATAGAGCAATAAGAATGGGCCTTTTATTGCTGGTCTCCCTCGGGAAATGTCTCTCTCTCTCGAAATGCCTCCTCGTCCATCCGTTATCGAATATTTTGATTCGTTTTTCCGACATTTTCCTTCACAAACCTTCCCCTCCAAAATCCATCCATGCTTGGATCTACCATGATTGTGTTATCTCCACTTCCTCGCCTTGCTAAATCTTTGACTGCATTTCTGTTACTTCTTTCCACAAGTCTTCGTCTTTTTTTCGTGTCTCTTATTTCATTTCTTTCCCTCCTTTTCCTTGAATAAGTTGTTTTTAATGTGACTGCCAGTCTTCCAAGTGGTTTGTTCATTTATTTTCCTGCTGTCAATACCTGAACCTTCATTATTAAGCAATTGAGAAAATAAATTCATGCTACTTTGGCCTTTCAAATTTTTCTCAATTTTTTGTCACGAACGAGTACACAAAAAATGTAGAAAAAGATAAATGGAAGGTTGTATAAAAATGATCACGACGTATAAAAAAAAAAAAAAAAATTGGATTGCCCGATAGATAGACTTAACACGAGTGAAAATCCGGGACGAATAACAAAGGAACAGCTTACAATAAAATACTTAATCTACATTAAAATCCACGTCAACGGCTAAATAATAAAAACGTTCTCATTTGCGGTTAGGCAAATACGTGATATTTTTTTGCAACGCTTTGTTATTTAGTAAAGGAATTGTCGCCTCTATTGGTTCGTCTGTAATCTGCGATGTTGCGAAAAGGAGGGTCCCTCACAACCGTGAAATGGGCCATAAAATTTTAATTGTCAAATAAAGTTGTAGGCAGAGAAAGGGGTGAAGAGAGAGAGAGAGAGAGAGAGAGAGAGAGAGAGAGAGAGAGAGAGAGAGAAGCCTGGCCCAAGTTGAAGAGCAGGGGGAAACACCACACACCACACCCCTACAACCATCTTATATAAGCCACCATCCCCCCCCCTTCCCTCCCCTCCCCCCACCCCTACCTCTTTTCAGCATCTTTTCTTTTAATGATTTCCAGCCAAAGAGATAGACGATATAAGCGCTCTCGAATGAAGGGTTTCTCAGAAACACAGAAGCAATTTCTTTGAGAGTTCAAGAAGGCTGTTTTGACTGAGAGAGAGAGAGAGAGAGAGAGAGAGAGAGAGAGAGAGAGAGAGAGAGAGAGGATAGCATTGCTACTTAGATCAAGTCCAGACAAGGACTGATCTAACAAACAATTTCTCTATTTGCCTTTTGAGCAGAGGTAAGGTAATAGACCCTACTACAGGATTGATTAAACAAACAATTTCTCTATTTGCCTTTTGAACAGAGGACAGTCAAAAGATCCGTAAGTCAGTGATATGTGGAGCTGATCATAGCGATGGACGTTCGAATTCTCGATTTCAGCAGTCTTTTTGGAAAAGCAAAACTGAAAGGCATAAACATTTTCGAAAATGATGGGCAAAAAGTACTGGCTAGGGACGTGATCGATGCTAAATTCCGAACCTAATGACGATAAACAAAATACCAAAGGCAACTTTAATCTAATAAGATACTAACCCAACTCTGCAGCAATGATGAACTAAAAGGCGTGCCAACACTTTTACTCAAAGAGAGAACAGATTACATCTAGCCCGGCAATGCTGAAGAAAAAATTAAAATAATTCACAATACATTCACTCCAAGGCGACAATCTGGCCAAAGAATCGGTCATCACAAAGCAGTCGTCGTTTATACTGGTTCACGTAATTACCGGCAATTAGTGTATAATCAATGCTCATAATTATGGTTTAAATAATTAAGTTAAACTGGAATTTAGCTTGACTGGCTTCTAGGAAACGTTAAACCTTTGGGAGCTGTCAGTTAACACCGTTAACAACCAAGGCACGATAGGTCCTGAGAGGTTATGTCATTCTCCTAACATCTAGATTAACCGGAGTTACCAATATATTATCACGCAACTGACAAATCCATTTCAAACACATCACTGATCAAAACGCAGCAGACGTCAAGATCCGACTCTGATATACTAAGTACCACGGAACTGTGATAAACGGATCCAACATAAAAAAAGTGGTCATGTATATATCGGGTTTAACTAATATACTTTCCTAGTTTTCAGAAACAGAATTAGATGCATAAATGCTTTTCATTTATTGTTATTCCGACCGAAATTTTCAGGAAATTTATGTCAGAAAAATACCACATTTACATGATGCGCATACATATCCAGCATGCGTTAATATACACCAAAATATACATCTATGAATTTTAATGACTTTTTGGGGCTAGCGAGATAGAGCTTATAAAAACAATTTAATGCACATCAAACTTAAACAAACACGTGAATGTTTGAACAACAGCTTAAATATCGTTGACTAATTAAATTTTCTGCGGGTTGCACTCATTATCACTTTTATTTAGATAAAAAAAAAAATAAGAGGCTGGCAATTACTAAATAAACAACAAAACGCTTTGTGTGGCTTTGGGAGAAAAATGGCACGGAATATGCAATCAAGAACAACAAAGATACGGATTAAAACGATGATGCAAACATTACGGTTAAAAGGATAAATATAAGAATAAACACGATTTACGAAATTGACCTGATATGAAGATAGAACTACGGACTGTAATTAAATGAATGAATTGCAATAAAGCACACACACACACACAAAAAAATCCCGTAATCAAACAACCTTGCAAACCAAGAGAGGAAAAACCAACATCCAGATATGAAAGAGGCGGAGGGTGGTGGTGGTGGTGGTGGTGGTGGTGGGGTGTTAAATCTTACATATTTTCAACCTACAAATCAAGTACCGAGCTGCACGCTCATTCTTCTCGTGAAAGAGCTTTGTAAGTGTCTTTAAGTTGTGATATGACGTAAAATTGCAAGTAATCCTTAAACAAGCAGAAAAGTATCAAGACCCAGTGAAAAGTCATTCGTCACTGGGCCTACACACACCTGCAACCACAACCTCCGTTAACCCCGCGCCGAGGAACTCAAGAAAGAAAACAGGCGGTCGAGAGAAACACATCTTCTTTCGTACGACTTTTGTACATATATTTCCACTGTTATTATTGTCACGATCCTTGTATTATTACCATCATATGTATTGCTATGCCAGTTTTCTTCAGTCCAATATTCTGTACCATTTCAAATGCATATTTCTGTCTATGAACAATCACAAATGCTTGAACTCAATCCCGGTTTCGACCTGTCGAAGGTCAGAGGCTACATTGTGGCTCGCACGAGCCTTGACCTGTGTGATTATTTTGTAATTAATATTCTTACGGGCTGCTCTATGAGCAAGAGCCCGTGCTGGTACAAAGCCAGCTAAATCATAACCAACCACCTGTAAATAATTCAGTAATCTACAAAATCCGAATCTCACTCGTACCTCGCCGCACAAGGTGAAAAAATAAATAACTAAATAAATAAATAAATATAAATAAAAATTTAAAAAATATGACAGAACACCCTCATGATACTTGAAAGCTTTCGGGAAGATCCCTTCATCTTATTGCCAGTTTCTCTCCTTTCAGCTCTCTTTATCTTTATTCATTCTATCTTTATATTTTATTATTTCTATCTCTTTTTCTGTCTAGAAGTAGCCCTGTTCCTGCTCGATTTTTCGCGATACCGTTTTAGAAAATCATGCCATAACTAAGGAGTTCATTCTTTCAAATTTGTTAAAAACAGAATTAAATTAGCAACTCTTACCCCGCTATCATCCCCTCAAAATAGGCAGGATAATTCCGGGTTATTCACGAATTTCGAGAGGGAAAGTTGGTAAATATAATAATAATAATAATAATAATAATAATAATAATAATAATAATAATAATAATAATAATATAAAAAGTAATGGTTAAGACAAGTCTACACATATTTTCATGAATATAGCATTTTCCTATTTTAGTTTTTATTTTCTTTATTCAACGTTACTATTGCTATTAATAGGTGAGAATAACAACGGTATCAATAATGAGTGTTATGGAAATACCAAGAGATCTAAAAAAAAAATCCAAACATTAAAAAGCGAAAAATAACAAAATGAAAAACAGAGGAAAGGTAATAAGATCAAAATTGGACATGACTGAAAACAAATCACCACACTCATAACTGGCTACTCCACAATAAACCAGAAAATGTTAAGATCATTCTCTGCACATTGAAACCTTTTAATTAAGAATATTACTTTATGCTTGAATATTACTTCGTGCTCCACTGAAACTGGAGACTTCAGATCTGGACAAACATTACTACATCGTCATTAAAACTGAAAAACAAAATTACAACCTGAAAAATATAGTAGCGAGGAAATGAGAATCGTTATCATACTGCTTATAAACCGACGGTGCATTGTATATTACCTCTCGAAAACTTATATGACAACCTGAAAATCAACGAATAACCCATTACCTATGAATTGACGTTCTACGACTAAGTCTTCATCACTCACCAGCGCTCCTCTAACCATTCCATTACAGTCATCAATATCTCTTCTAATGCTGTTCCCGGAATTCAACCAGCACTAAGCAACATACTTTCTGTCACAGTGCCTCACATTCTCTGCATTCCTTTCTCACGAGCTGGCGTGAATCGACCTCTAAGTTTCAGAAACTTATCAACGTCAAGAAAGAAAAATAGTAAACGTGTAAAAAAACTAAATTTGAATATTCTTAAAATCTACAAAAACCAGAAACTTATCAACGTCAAGAAAGAAAAATAATAAACGGGTCAAAAAAATTTGAATATTCTTAAAATATATAAAGACTATGACATGGAAATAACAGATTTAAAACGAGGGAGACACGGTGTTGAAAATGACAGCATTACAGCATACAACGCATAAACGTTCTTTCGTAACTTTAACCTAGCGACGAGGGCAACATACGCTCTTCTCAGTGGTCCTGTTCCACATACGCATTTCACGGAGAGAGGAAACACACACACACACACACACATGAAAGAGGGATACACGAGAGGGGCGACACATGAGAGGACAAAGGGAGCCTGAAATTTTAAAATAGGGGATAAATTGTGAAGAAAGGTATCAACAGGAACATCCTAACAAATAACTGGGGTGCCGTTGTACAGGTTACTACTACTCTCGATCGTGATCGTAGAAAAACGATGAAAAAGTTCATGTCAAACTAAAAGCACGACAATGCATATGGTGAAAATTAAACGGTAAAATCAATCTAATGACTAAATAAAGCAAAATTAAGGAAGGAAAACCAGAGAAGGTCGGGCGAGGCGAAAAGAAAAAAGAAACGACAAATGAATAAGAGGAGTAAAACCGCAATAAAATTACCATTGACAATGAGGCAAGAGAAAAGTAAATGGATGAAGAATAATGACGAATAAATGCAACGAGAGAGAGAGAGAGAGAGAGAGAGAGAGAGAGAAGAGGAAAGGGAGAGGAGAAACGACCGCCAGAGAAAGGGGAAATATTTCGGAAAACGAAAAATGCTGAATGTTACTCATGCATAGGGAACATGTTGGATGTGGGAAAGAGGGGGATAATACATGCACGGGATGGAAGAAAAAATAAAGGAAAAATACACTCATACATTTTTCACATAGAATCCAGATATTTAGGAACTATATATATATATATATATATATATATATATATATATATATATATATATATATACACACACACACAACACACACACACACACACATATATATATATATATATATATATATATATATATATATATTATATATATATATATAAATATATAATTGTGTAGTCTGTCTGTATGTACATACGCGTATGATGCATGTGCTTTGTAACCCTTTCAAAAGACTCACTGGAACTGGATGCCTTCAGAAGAAATGTGTATGGTTGCGTGTAATGTATTTATATATATATATATATATATATATAAATGTATATGCGTGTGTGAGTGTGAGTGAAGTTTCGTCACTCCTACACATGGGACTTTCTTTTACAGTCCACAAATATCAACGCCACAAATATCACTTAATTCGAATTCCCTACTGCAGCTGAATCAATCGAGTCGACCATCCATCACCGTGCCTAAAGCAACGGTTCAGGTTCGAATCATTATCAAGTAATATACAGTAACTCCCCTTGGGTTAAACTTATTCCCAGGTTAGGGTGAATTTAATATCGTCATATTTATAACTTGATATTAGTGCGATATATATATAATATATATATATATATATATATATATATATATACACACACACATACACATATATACACGTATGTATGTATGTATGTATGTATATCTATGACTTAAGTTTCGGACGATAGACGTACGTGGAAAGAAAACGGAGGCGCAAAAGCACAAGCGCAAGCCAATCAAATACCGAGAGCGCGCTTTATTTATGCAAGCATGCAAGAAACGGTTATACGACCAAGCCCTATTCGACGGAAAAACATACCATTGTGCGCTAAAGGACAGTGGCTAGATGTGCAGCAAACTGCCATTTAGTCACAAGAATGGAATGGAATAGAGAATTTTGGCCAAAGGCCAAGCGCTGGGGCCTTACGTGGTCATTCAGTGCTGAAAGGAAAAATGAACAACTGAGATTAAGAAGGTCTAAAAGGTGTATCAGGAGGAAAACCTCGCAGTTGCAATATGAATCAATTGTTAGGATAGGGTGGATAGAAAGATGGAAGATGGAGAATATGTACGGGGGAGCAGTAAAAGGAATGAAAAGGGGATACAATTAGGGGCCGAAGGGACGCTGCAAAGAACATTAAGTACTGACGGCACTACCCATCACCGCCCACCACTCCCCCAATACGGGCTATCGCCCCCCACAAAAAAAGAAAAAGAAAACAAAATATTACTACGATTTTTTATGTGAAAATTTTACAAAAGATGAAAATGTTAAGTCACTCAAGAGAGAGAGAGAGAGAGAGAGAGAGAAACAAGGTAAATTTGACCTCTGAACCTCTGGAAGTATCCAATTAATACGTATACGTTGATCGTTAGACTGCAAGGTCCTGTGGGTGCATTAATCATATGGGAAAGCGGGGCGAATGAAGTTAAAATTAGGGTACCTATGTCATTAATGATTACGAGGTATTTGCTCTAAGAGATGGCGATGACTTCCGGGCTTTACCCTTGCATGTCATGGGGTGTAGTCAAAATGACGATCGTTTTTTTTCTCTCTTTTTTTTAACGATGTGAAGCATGGGTGTTGCTCTCGCTGTGTTGAGGAACCTTAACCTGCTTGTGTTCTCTGCGACTGAAAGCGATTCGCTACGAATTTATATATTTACACAAAAGTGAAAGACAGTTTGTTTACAAAACTATATCTATGGGATTTGCAATTACATCTAAATATTCCAGAGAGAGAGAGAGAGAGAGAGAGAGAGAGAGAGAGACAAAGGGTTCATATCTGGTTTCTACGACCTGAACCTAGTAGATCTACGTTAAACTAACAACACGAGCCAATGATGTGTTTGATTCGATTTCGAAAGCATTACGTCTTATTCCTCCAAAAACCTGACAGAGAACAGGTGACTTGGTTGCGTTTCTACATCAACAAAGCAGAGGGACTGGTGATTTACATAAAATGAACGCCATTCATATGGAACAAGCCCATAGGGCAATCGAATTGAAATTCAAGCTTCCAAAAAATATTAAGGTGTTCATTCGAAAGAAGTAACAGAAGGTAATGGGAAATACAGAAAAGAGATGAGTTACTAGAAGAACTGACAAATTAACAAATTAATAAATACACAAAAATGTAAGTAATATAGTGAAATACAATTTGAATTACATTATGGTATTAATGCATTGTATCTTCGCTTGAATTCCTGCAGTTTCATTTGCACTACATCCTATGATTACTGCATGAAAAGGGGGTGATACCTGGACTTGAAATTTAATAATGGTTTCCTACTACCACACAGATAAAAGAAGAAGGAACTTCAATAAAGATACAAACCTTAGGATGGACTGAGCATCCTGGATCCCATTTTCGGTCAATAATGCAGATAATAAAATACCACGAATGTCCACAGTTTTATACAGTCCGTAGACTGTCTGATAATTTACAAGAAATCAGCTGTGTTTAGAAATATTTGGCAATCTTTCATCACGATTACGTCAGTAATTATATATGGTGATACTTAGCTTTCTGAAGTCATACTGAAATAAAGGAATGAGTCATAATGCTCACTGAAGCATTGCAACAACATCATATTGCTTATGTCCAGATTGTAATACAATATGGCAATACTGAAGTCGACGCTGTAATGTTGACAGTGAGGGGGTACGCATTCAAAATGACACTGCCAAAATTAGTGTTGATGAAGTGCTAACGCCAGTCTGCCAAGTCATCACATAATTAGTTTTTACTGGATTGTGATAAATAATTATAGCATTTCCCAGTAATACGGATATACTTAGTCATCACAGTATTGATATGCTGACGTCAGCATGCTGAATGACTACCCAGTTTTTTTTAAGAGCGCTGAACTTTAGATATCTCCGAAATTAATAAACAAATTATAGGCTACTACTTTTGAATTGTTTTGCTGATCTCAGCAATGGAATGAGACCATCATCAAAAACTATTTACCGATTACATTCATCTTCATAAGGAACGAAAAAATTATCGATGGAATATATCAGAAAAAAAAACTAAATAAATGAAAAAAAAATGGAAGATTTACATATTTCACAATTTAATCCCAACGAATAAAAGGTGAACGACAGTACATAGCGGAATAGAAACCCGTGAAATACGCGAGTTCCTCTACGAGCGTTAAATATTTCTTTTTTGCGCGAATAAGCTTTTTCGTCTCGGAATAATGATTACACCTTTTCCAACCATTTCCCGAGGCTTCTTCTCTTTCCATGACTTTCCCCTTTTATTCAGAATATTCATTTAACCCTGCTATTTTCTCTCTTAACTTCCATACGCTCATCGCCTTCCTCTACTGAGAGTGAGACATCAAAATCCTTTTTCGTTTAAATACAAACGAACTCCCTCCTCCGTCCATCTGTCTGTATGTCTTCCCCTTCTCAGATTCCCGAGTGCTTAACGTCTGTCTAATTAAGCCACTAGTCATACCTCCTCTTACCAAAATCCCTCCTGACCCATCACCAGCTATTAATAGCACCACCTTCCTTCACTTCCTCTATGCCAGGTAGCACATACCCGCCCAATTAAATATCAATTATCCCTCGTGACCACTGGAAGAACGGAACTCAATTTGTCTGGCACAAGTCGGAAACACACTCACTCATACTGTAATAGTTTATGTCAAGGGGTCTCCTCAACACCACTTCTTTCTCTCTTCTCATGCCCTATTCGCTTCTCATTTTTTTCCGCCTTTTCATGCACCTCATTATCCAACGCTGCACGTCTTTCATTTCCTCGCTATTCTTCTCTTGTACCCGTCTCCCCTCAATTTCCAGTTTCTTCTTTTTTATATATATATTTCTATTCCCCATACACAATCATTTTTCCTTAAGCCCATCGGCCTTTATTTCACTCTTACATCCAAACACTTCTTTGTCATTTACTCCTTTAAAACAAGAACTCAAAGCAAACTCTTCTTCATCGTTTTCCCAGTTCTAAATATACTTAATGAAAATTCATATGTGGAAAATATGTGCTTCTAACCATCACCCGCAAATCCAATATCATTGCCAAAAGACTCAGTTATATTTACTCAAAACCACACACACACACACACACACACACACACACACACACACACACACACATATATATATAATATATATATATATATATATATATATATATATAATATATATGTATATTATATTCGTAGATACGTGTGCATTCCATTAAAACTTTTATCAATTTCGCTCCCTTGTAAAACTTGACAGTCTATTTAAATCAAAAGTTGACGTAAGGATCATATAATTGCCAGTATATGAGCGCAATTCTTATTTTTTTAATAAAAGCATAAAAAAACCTGGTCTGTAATTCTATATCCCGGTAAGTTAGCAAGAAAGTAATTCCAAATTAAGAGTTCCTGTTTAGGCCTAAGGCCCACTTCCGCTTAAACGAACACTGTCAAGTTGATAGTGTCACACTATACCTGATATATTACGAGGTGAAGTCTTCCAGGGTTATCGGTTAAGTGCACCTAAGGACTTACTCTTCTTGTTGCCTTCGGCTAAAATGAACAGGTTCCACTAACTCTGGTTTCCCCCTGGTTTCCCTGTTCCACCTCAGCTTGACTTTATATTTCGTTTCACGTTCCATTTTATCGTTAAATGACACAAATTACGGCAAACAACGAAATGACAGCAGCTCACAAATGCGAACACTCAAAAATACCTCCCAGATTTCCAGGGTATTCACGGAGCTAAATTAGCATTAGTTAATATCGTGTTTAACAAAACCACATTTATTCTAAGCAAAGATAGATATTATTATCGGTCTCGACTCTAAACACATCTAAAAAGATAGACAGGGAGAATATACAATTGTAAGCCGAAGAGAAGGTAAACCTCGCAGCTGCACTATGAAACAATTGTTAAGAGAGGGTGGAGAGTAAGGTGAAAGAAAGACAATATGAATGGAGGTACAGTAAAAGGAATAAAAGGAGTTGCAGCTAGGGGCCGAAAGGACGCTGCAAAGAACTTTAAGTAATGCCTACAGTGAACCACTTGAGGTGCACTGACGGCCTTACCCGCCCCTACGGAGACGGACCAACAAGGTCATGGCCTTGACGATATTCGCAGAACATCTTATCTGATGTAGTATCTTATAACTGGTTTCTTCCGTGGTATGACGATTACCTCATCGAGGTCCTACTTTTTTTTTTTAACCATTCACAAGTCGACGGGGTAGTAATCTCTCTCTCTCTCTCTCTTCAACCCAGCTGTGGCACACAGCAGTTGACTAACAACCAAGAACACGATTTATTCCATATGTCAAGAAAGGGTGACTGAATTTCTGGGAGTACACGGCCCAAGCGGTTTCTTTTCTCACTAGATTATTAGAGAGAGAGAGAGAGAGAGAGAGAGAGAGAGAGAGAGAGAGAGAGAGAGAGATTTCCAACAAGGCTAATGTATCAAATCTGCAATGAATTGATAGATAAAATAACAACAGAAACTCCAAGAACTTACCATCAAAATAATGTAATTAGCATTTACGAAACGGATATACATATTTCTACTATTTTTTCGTTTGTAAAATTGACCTTATATGTATAAATGGCATGAATGTTGACATCACTGCCACAAAAATAAAAAAACAACACAATATTATATATTAAGTTCCTTCAGAGCCAACTGTAAACAAAAGAAAGAACTCGGTAAGAGAATTTTCTGACGCAGGAGTTTTTTCCACCGTATAATGATTCCCACATGGGTCGTAGTCTACTCTTCCGAATCGAAGGATAAGTTTTAATTTGAACATAACTCAAAATAGAGAGCAATACGTTCTGAACGATCACGACTCTACTCGGAACTCGTAAATAAATGTATCGCGTTTACGAGCAAGTGCTAGGAAAGAAAATTAATAAAAAAAACTCAATACATAAAAAAGATAAGGTAAGTTTTCCGTGATGGATCCCTTTCGAGAGAGGAAACATTACTCCACCGACAAAAAGATGTTACTCCAAAACCTGAGAAAAGCTTGACTGTCTTTGAAAGAATCACAGAAGCACTTTCCGTAATAGGGAGAGTGAGACTTTGTTTCGTTTTAAAATATACTTCTTCAACGAAATAGAAAACAATCCCCATTATAAAAAGCAAAATGGTTCGACGAACTTTTTATTAACTCCACTGAGTAACAAACTATCCCGGTCATATATGACAAAATATTTCATAGAAAGAAATAATAAATGTGAAATAATGGCATATATTTAAAAAGAAATAATAATAAGAAAGCTGGCCATATGCTGGGAATGGTTTACAGATTTAGTGGTTTATGTAATGATAAAATCATATAAATAAATATCATGGAATTGACAACGTTAAATTTGGTCTGAAATTATTTTTTCGCCAAGGAAAAACAGTTGGAAACAGTGATATCAAACGATAACAAAGATTGAAAGACACACAAAACGATACAGAGAGAGAGAGAGAGAGAGAGAGAGAGAGAGAGAGAGAGAGAGAGAGAGAGAGAGAGAGCCATGAGTGGGGTTAGCAGTCGTGGTGTAAACAAAAGGATAGAGGGAACTGTTGGGGGCTATTAGAAACATTACAATAACAATGGCGCCACTTACGGGTTAGTCAAAAGTTTAAATTTCTTACTTGCTCAAGACAAAGAAGATAAATAAGCATTTTCTATATTGCAGAACAACTCCCGTTTTCTAACGGAACGTTCTCTGAGGACGAATAACACTGGTGACGAAGTAACCCCCTATATACTCGTTATATGTAGTTGTTAGTTCTATCAATAAATATTTCAACCAGACCACCAAGTAAACAAACATTCTTGTCTCTCTCGCGGCTGTTTGTTCCTAATAGACCTTAATTGTAGTATCGTTCCTTAGAGATTTAACGCCTGGCCAACTGCAACTTTTGAAGACTTGACAAAATTTCTCGGGAAGGTTTGTTTTCAAAATTTGTTATTCTGGGAAGTCACGTGCAATATGTTTATTTGTACGTGTTGTTCTGCATTCTCTTCATTTTGGGATTAGGTCATACTAAGTTACTCAACAAATACCCAGGGTCAAACGAGCGTGACCTATTACATGACTAGACAATAATACTACAACGAGGCGCTCTTTCGAAAAGTAGAAAACACCGCAGTCTAACTGTGGATTTAATCTGCTTCAACTTCTTATCAGTTTCACCGTTCACAAAAGAATGCCATTTATCAACGATGCTATGTTGTAGAGGTCAAGTAAGTTGAAGATTTAACCGCTTTATACGGATCTTCATTTCTTTTAATCCCTTCGTGAGGAAAGATCCAACATATTTGAACATTTTTACGGACTTCCGAGTCAAAAATTCTGTTGGCTCTAATTGGGAACAGCGGAGAATTATTGTTTATAAAAAAAAAGTCACGGCGAAGAATAGATATGGTGTTCACCACTCTTGACTTGTAAAGATCTGATTGGGGTGGACTTGAAAATTCCTATATTCTGAGCACTTCAATTGAATGGGATCTGCGTTTTTTCATACGGAACTTCATGCTGAGTCATACAATAGGCTTTCGTTATCTGAAACAGAGAGAGCAACTGCTTTGTCGACCCCTTTAGAAGAATAAATTTTAAGAAACTGTGGTTTCTTATAGGCACATAATTAATGAGTTATTTCAGGTGTTACATTTAACTGCGTTATTACCAATGTTCTCGAAAAATGGGCTGTACAACAGCCTCAGTATCATAACGTTACTTTTTGTTATGAATTAGATATAACATTTTATTCGCTGCCCTTTTGGTGTTAATCTACGTATATCTTCCATTTTCTAGTTTTGTAAGTCTTTAGTTCTATCCTCTACTTTGTTGCTGTGAATGTAAACGGAGAGCTCATTTGTAAATGCTGACTTACATTGGTCGTTGTCAATATGACCTGAAAATTATTAATAATACAACAAGCCTGCTTACTTTATTCATATCCTTCAGTGGGAATCCCAACGGTGCGAAACGTTCTCTTACCAATATAAAAAAAACAACCTACACGAGACTAAATATAAAATCACACTGAATCGCAATTCTTCATAGTACTTAGACGCATAAGAATTATTTCAGGCAATTGTGAATAAGTGATGGACGAGGAGTGTAAACCCGAAACCCAAATACATAACTGTTTGAGTTCCAGCCTTTCATATTTTGCGACATGCATCCTAAAAGAATGGAAGTTACGTACTTATAGAGTGAATGAAGACCTCATTAGATTGTTTTCTCGGGTTTCGGGTTTACAAGTCCCGTCCATCTTCTATTCAAAATTGGCTGAAATAAATCCTGAAAGCCTAAGCACCATCAAGAATTCAGTGCGAGTTAGTATTTAGTCTTGTGTAAGTTGTCTTTAGATTTTGTAAGAGCGCGTTTCTCTTTTGCAGGATGGAATGAAATATTTGCATTGTTTTCTCCTATTGAAATAAAGTAAACGTACTTATATTTTATTGTTAATAATTTCTGGGGTCACTGACAATGGCCAATGTAAGCCTGCATTTAAAACAGCTCACATTTTTTATTCACAGCAGCAAAGTACATAAAAACAAACAAATGGAAGATATAGTAGATTAACACCAAACTGCAACGAATAATATAGTATATCTAATTCATTTAAGTGGTCCATCTGCTTCGCAAATACAGAAGCCCCATGGGCAGGTCGCCACACCTACCTGGAATTCTTAGATGTGCAGTAATCATATAACCACACGCCCTTATTTGACCTGGAACGTTCCTGATATAAACAACGTACAAATAACTTCAGGTGGATGTCCATCCTCTAAAAATACGCTCATTCACCATACTTAACCACCGATGCACTTCCAGCGCCTGAGATTTCTTTTTCTTATTCTTTTTCGCTTGTAGCACGCTTGAGAGAGAAAACGTCATCCCTCTCAGGGCAAAAAGAAAAAACTATATACGCGTTTTCTACCAGCACAGCTGCTGCTTGTTATCTGGGGGAGAAATCGAGACAAATAACCCATGACTTCATTGCCCTGTTCTAAGATGAAAAAACACGTACCTGTAGGGGTAAAAATGGATAAAATTCCCTTGGGCCAAAGGAAATTTTTCATCGAGTTTTTATAAATAAGACCAACTCACTTTCTTGGAAAGGTCAAACCAAAAAAAAAAATTAAATAAATAAAGAGAGAGAGAGAGAGAGAGAGAGAGAGAGAGAGAGAGAGAGAGAGAGAGAGAGAGAGAGAGACTGCAAAAATAACCACATATAATCTACTGGTCACGTTTATTAGTTATATAGGTATTTGTTATGGCCCATTTCAACTTCCTTGCACTTTTCTGATAGTCATGGCCCGATGCCGAGTTCCCTCTAGACCTAGGTATAAAAGAACCTCTGTTCCATTCCTGCCACAGAAGGGAAAAACTTCTTCGCTGAGTCCCCTCCAGAGATGGGCTTGTAGTTGACTGAAGCTGACGCACAAATACAAACAAATACACACACACACACTCATATATATATATATATATATATATATATATATATATATATATATATATTACTTTCTAAAAGGACCTCATTCTTGGTGATGAGGACTGTTCGTCCCTCAAAGCTTGTAATTGTACCGAATAAATAACTCTGCTAGATACCATCCCGTTTAAATGAGGTCATTTTACTAACTGTACTAGTGTACCGTACAATCTTGTATGTGGTAAGTTAATATATTATTTATATATATATATGTATATATATATATATATATATATATATATATATATATATATATATATATATATATTTCAACCAGACCACCAAGTATAACGGCAATAACAATGCGGCCAACGTTATTCAATACAATTTTGACATCCGAAGGAAGTGGAATAAAGAAAAAAAAAAAATTCTGAGCGCAGGTAGATAGACGTTCCTGAGTTGGGGTACCTTGGCAGATTAGTGGAATCACGCAAGTGGGGGTGAGGAGGCGGGGAGGGGGGCGGTGGGCACCGGAGAGAAGAGACATATGGGGGTGAGTGGAGAAGATGAGGCAAAAGATGAGAGTTTAGTTGCGGGGGAGGAGTGTGGGGGGGGGGGATCGAGAGACTGAGGAGAGCGAAACAGGTCTGGGTATGAGGACAACAGGGACAAAAGAGTGGAAGGGAGGGAAAAAGGAGGAGACCAACGGTAGGGGAGATGGGGGCAATAAATGGGTTAAGGGAAGGGAATGGTAAGAATAAACAGGTGTTGATGAACAAGAGGCTCTAAGATCTAAAGTCCGCAGACTTTAACAAAGCCACTTGCACTGTAAATATCACTGAGACAGAGAAGTCTCTAATTAAGAGGACTAACTCTGGCCATCATTCGAAAATGATGCAACACGGCTGTTCCCCTTGACTTCAATATCTACGCAGGGGGCTGGTGATATTACTGCACCTCGCATGGCGCACTATAGGCATTACTCATTGGAGCCCTTGTGATCCATAGCGACACCCACTTCTTAACCATATGATTTACTTCCAATCTCACTTTTTTTTCCAGCTCGCTGTCCAACCTCTCTAATGCCTAGAGCAACTGTGGGAGGTACATCACTGTATATGCTTCATCTCATTTATTTCATACCTTGCTGTCCAATCACAGCAAATCTTTAGCTTTTCATTGTCTCCGCACCGAGTGGATTAGAGTGCCCGAATGCGAGGCTTTTACAACCCAAGTTCACGATTCATTCATCCCCCGACGACGACACACACAATGAAGAGTAGGAGGAACTCTCATTCCATAATGACCTAGCAAATGGTTATTAAACTTTCAGCAATCCGTTCAGTTACGATCTCAAAATTTTGTTTTATTATTCCTGTGATCTAAGATTAATAAGTATTAGCATAAACATTATCAAAGAAAAATTATCAGTGATTCGTAAGTATGTCAACGTTAATCACCAAATTACCGTAACACCATACTTTCCATGTTTTAACTTTCACAATAACTTTATGATATAAACATACGCCCATAAGTAATGGGAGGGGTAGGGGGCGGGGGGAGAAATTAAATGGTAGTAGTTAAAAGAAATCAAATAATGTATAAGAAATTTATATCAACTAATAATAAGATTCATAAAATTGATGAAGTTATACAATCCTTGCCTCGTAAAGTATTTGTTCAGTATTTATGTTTGTTATTTTTTTACGGAACCTTCATTAATTAAATTATAAAAAAGACAATAAGCAAAGCAATTCAAAATCATTAACCCAAAAATAATTATCCTATCCCTAACATGGCTACAATTAACCCAAACAAAAATTAAGTATATCTTAGTTTTACCAGACCACTGAGCTGATTAGCAGCTCTCCCAGGGCTAGGCCCGAAGAATTAGATATTTTTACTTGACAAGGAACCAATTGGTAACTTAGCAACGGGACTTGCAGCTTATCGTGGGATCCGAACCACATTATATCGAGAAATGAGTTTCTAATCACCCGACATAAATCCCTCTGGTTCCGCATTGGAAAAATCGAGAGCGAACTCTGGCTACCAAATCGATAGGCGAGTACGCAACCCACTCGACAGTTATATTGAAACCATAACTTGACATCCGTAACTGCCAAAGGATTACAAGATCATGAAAATCAACAATAGAAAAGTAAATGTCTTTGCAGATAGGTAAATCGCCAATAAGTAAATAAATACGGAGATGAATCCGGCCGCGACCTCCACTTCCTCGAGTAACTACTTCCATGGAGGAGAGAGGCGGTTCCTTGCGGTACCTATTACAGGGGGGACTAAAAATATTTGTATAAATTAGAGGTTCGGATGGAAAATACGGACGATAATGAAAGCCAATAGGGGGATGACTGGATATCATCCGGATACCCCAAATATGGTAATTGAATGGACCTTAGCCGGATGCCCCAAATATGGTAATAGCAAGAACCTAATGCGGATACCCAAAATATAGTAATTGAAATAAAAATAATTACAACATATGTGCACTATGATAGAGAGAGAGAGAGAGAGAGAGAGAGAGAGAGAGAGAGAGAGAACCATTACAGTTCAGTAAATACACAATCAAAATTTCATTTTTATTTCCAAAACCTAACTGTCAACACATAAAAATGTACAAGCCACAGTTGCAAGCAACGACCACCCAACACATATGCAAACTATCATCATATCGATATTGATTTTTATGAAACCTGGCATCTCAACGACTATAGCCTTATTATCACGGGTCGCCTCCGATGATAAACCAGATCAGATGCACTTGAATTCAATGACAGATATCACCATCTTCCTAAATTATTCCATTGTATATGTACTGTATTCACCAAATGTTTCTTACTTGCATATTCTTACTTAAGATACATTCGTCACCAATTTACTTAAACTTTCATAACTTTCACAATCTAAAATGAGAGCCTTCCAGCTCTCACCGACTCGTCGTCACTCGGGTTGAGACCTACCACAGTCGACTACTACAGGTACTTAATTAAGTTCTCAACTCGACAGAGTTCGGGGTCAGTCAGAACTCGAACCCTAGACCTATCCAATAAGACTTGTCTATATATATATATATATATATATATATATATAATATATATACCATACGTATGATTATAATCACTTTAGCACGTGATTCGTTTACCAACACATATCCACAGATGAAAAAATAATAAGACAGGGTGTAGGTACCTACACCCTGTCTATTATTTTTCACCTGTGGATATGTGTGATATACATACATATATATATATATATATATATATATATATATATATATATATATACATATATATGATTACAAATTATACTTCCTCCATCATGATTTATGTATGGGAAATCATACGCTTACTCCAAAGTATCTTTAATTATCTTATTTCCATAATATGTAAGATACAAGACGTTCCGATATCAATGTTAAACTTTAAACAATTACCATAATATGTAAGATAAAAGGCCTTCCGAATATCGATGTTAAACTTTAAACAATTACGATGAGATAATTTTATAAATGGAAGATGTTCCCAAACATTTATAGAAAACATAATCCAAGCACAATGCAAGGTCATTTAATTCAACTGAAAGCACTAAATTCCGAAATACCATTTCAGGCGCACGCTCCCAATTTACTACGCTGTAATTTAGATTAAATACTTAATGCTCCGTATTGTGTGTTACTTCTAAAAAATTGAATAACAATCATAACCAAACCAAATTCAACTAAATTAGACTCTGCCGTTGTATTTCAAGTGACCTCTCTCTCTCTCTCTCTCTCTCTCTCTCTCTCTCTCTCTCTCTCTTTTTACTCAGTCGTTAGAAGATTTAGCGACCAGAAACTTATATTAGTAAATCAGACTAATAATTCTTCCCGTCCTATATAATTAAAGATATATTATACAATTATAATAATCACAGAGGTTTCATATTTGATATCAAAGCCCCACAGTCACAGGCATTTTCATCAAGATGTAAAGATGACAGGTCATAGTGGTCTAAATATTCTTAATACTTGCATCGCAAAGTTTTTTTATTATTATTATTATAAAGGTCCGGATACACTGAACTTCGCTCATCCTTTGCTAGTTGGAGGATCCAATATTCCCTGCTTTCAATAATGTAGATTGCTTATTCATATTAATAATACTAGAGATAGCAGGGTCATCTGAGGCCCCGTATATGGATACAATAAGATGGGTAATAACCCTATTTATCATTGTTCTCATATCTAAAGTAGTGCTAACAACTCTGTACCTTAGCGCCTTCCACATTACTGGGTTTGGTTCATTTGAAAGCTCCTTCTTTCCCATAATTATTATTTCTTTTATCTATTTAAAAATTTATCTAGACAGCCAACTGCGCAGAAGCAATGAATATAAATTTAGTTTAAAATCTCAGTGCGTTGTTCTTTTCGTTTATCTCACACAGGTACACCGTCCTCCAAGACATGCGCCTTATTTCGTAAGAATACAAGTACAATATTATTATGATTATTATTATTAAGAGGATGAACTCTATCCATTTGGAACACTTGAAATTCAAGTTTCAGAAGAATGTAGTGTTCCGTCGAAAGAAGTAACAAAAGGTAATGAGAAGAAAGAAAGAGGAAACATCCTGAAAATAAACATTTAGGCAGCTGTATCATTTATAATAAACAATTTACGCGAAGCAAATTTTCACTTTAAAATAAAGCATCTCAAAAGTGAACATTCTTATTTCGGATAGCAAGGAACACAGGTTTCTAACTCATTGTCAACGGAATGGAAAATGTTAACTAGAAAAGAAGTATATCTCAGTTTTACCAGACCACTGAGCTGATGAACAGGTATCCTAGGGCTGGCCCGAAGGATTAGATATTCTTCCGTGGCTAGGTACCAATTGGTCACCTAGCAACGGGACCTACAGTTTATTGTGGGATCCGAACCACATTATATCGAGAAATGAATTTCTATCACCAGAAATAAATTCCTCTGATTCCCCGTTGGCCGAGCCGAGAATCGAACTTCGGACCACCGGATTGGTAGCCTAGCGCGAAAACCACTCGTCCGTCGGGGAGAAAAGGTATGCAAATACTGCTAAATAGGCAAAGGTTCATAAAACCTTGGTATTTAATTGCAAAAATCTATAAGATGGCGGAATATCAATTTCAGAATAAAAAAAAAATACTTAAAAAATATTCACATGAAGCCGCAACATTACCTTCGAACAGACGAGCACAGAATATTAATTTCTATACTCTTATGTAAACGTCAGAAATTCATTTTGAATATGAGTGAAGAAAGTTTCAAGACAGCGTTTCGTTCAGTAATCATATCTGCACATCAATCATTCAGAGTGAATAGTAAAATTTCATAAATTCTGCAGTTCAAGTAATAATTGAAGAACTCGGGTCAACATTAAATTCGAAAATTCTGTGTAGTGCAATAATTTATCTCCACCTACGTAGGGACAATACTGGTCCTGACTAACCAACCGTATGACAGAAGAATTAGTTTTTAATTTATGAATGAATATAAGATACCTATGACGAAAACTTAGGTGAAGGACTATTATCAATTAAGAAGATTTTTGTGGAGAGCGTTGCAGTAGAGCAGTTGGCAAACCTATACAGTAAACAGAATATTTTGCGAAATTACATTGCCCAGAAATTTGATGAACAAAATTTAAACTAATGATTTTCTATCAGACAAAATTCAAATAATCTTTAAAAACAAAAATGACACAATTTCACTTTTCCTACAAAAACAGCATCTATAAGAGAACAGTCGTACAAATTACATCTACAGAATTACATCAATTGTGAGTGAAAACAATGAGTACATTAGTGATATCGTTTTGGAAACGGAATAATCCCGCTCACATTTTATGAAAAAATCTTAAATTTACATTGAGGAATGCTATATTCACATATATGAAAAATAATTCTAAAAATAATACAAAACACACACATACACTGCTATATAATACATACATACATAATAATATATATATATATATATAATATATATGTATAATATATATATGTATATATATATATATATATATATATATATATATATATATATACATATCAGCAATTACAAGATACAAATAATTTTTTTTTCTACTTGAAATGAAACTGTAGTGAATTTTTGCTCGGCCTGTAAAGAACCCAATTATCTATGATTATTTTTTTTTTCTAAAGAACAGCAATGAATACCAACCGGAGAGTATTCATGGCTGAGATTACTTCCAAGCCCAAAAACACATATAATCTTACATTATTTTATTAGTGTGATTCCATTAACACAACTTGACTAAACTTTCTAATAAAAAATAATAAATAAACAAAATCAAGTCATGTTTACGGCATGAGAAATATTTATATGTTTACAAACAGTGAACTTCCAAGATCATTGACTGATACTCTAAAACTACTCTGGTTTGAATCTATATCAGCAAAAGTCAGACCAAACTGATAACCACTTGGCTATAGGAGAGGACAAAAAGCCTATACCCAATATTAATATTTCAGTATCGTTTTCTTCCGAAATATTTCATGGTCTATTTTCTCTCGATTTATTAACTACAAGATGGACAGGAAAAAAAACAACTAATATTACCCCGTTTGACAAAGAGTGGATCATTAATAAAAACAAAAAAAATTAAATGAAAATAAAAAATTCTAACCCCGTAGTAAGTATCTTTTATACATTCAATTTCCCTTCAATCGGCGTGTTCAAGAGGTATTATAGAGAAACTTTTTCCTTTGGATCTGCGTTAAGCCTTTCTTACACATTTAATTTCCTTTCCATTCACCACTGCATATCAGCACGAGCGTGTTTATAAGGTATTATATGGAACCTTATTTCAAATAAGGGAGCAACGCTGCACTATTGCGAAAACAAATACCTACTCAGTAGAATAACATATTCTTAATTGTGTGTGATAATCAGTCATCAGCATAACAAATATTAAGAATGTTCGTGCATGTAGACACACATATATGCGCACGCACGTACATATAAACATACAATTAATATATAAATATTTAATATATATATATATATAGATATATATATGATATATATATAGAGAGAGAGAGAGAGAGAGAGAGAGAGAGAGAGAGAGAGACACACACACATACATATACATATATATATATATATATATATATATATATATATATATATATTTATGCGTGCGTGTATAATATATATATATATATATATATATATATATATATATATATATATATATATATAACACACACACACATACACTGGGTTTGATGTACGTATGAATTCAACATTAGGTCGCTTCCCAAAACCCTGGGCGTGCCTCAAGGGGAAAAAAATTATCAATTCACATTAATATTTTAACAGCCGAATAGAAAAAAATTACGAAATCATGGCTTCTTACATTGCTCGCTAGGCTCTTCATCAGTACGTCTGAAGCTCCCACACACACCGCGCCATTCTAATACTTCGTTCAAAAATGATCTAGGTCCTCCTTTCCCTTCCCCTGCTATCGTGCCTGTAAGACCAAACCATCATCAAGAAGACTGACCTGTCTGTCCTCTAGTAATTTCGCGTTCCTCAATCTTTCAGTGCTTTTCCTCTCATAAAAACATATATTAGCCGAAGCCACTGGGAAAGTTTAAAAATGAAAAGACAGAGTGCCAAGTACTTTCGAGTATTTAACATAACTTCGAGGATGTGTTAAATACACGAAAGTACTTGGCCCTCTGTCTTTTCTTTTTAAAACTGGTTTCAGTTAATAAAACAAAATCACGTGTTACTTTCTTTATGATTTTATATATATATGTATATATATAATATATATAATATATATATATATATATATAATGTTCTAAAATAGACATGCAAATTCAGAAAACTAAATCTAAATAGCAAGAGATTACATGTCGAATACATTTAATTTCGTATATAGGAATACTGATCTCTCAGTAACAGAAAAAAAATGATACGCTATTACTATAATTGAAATAACAAATACTTATGACAGAAAAGACTCATAGCTTTATTAACTTCAATAATGATGTTAATGATTGAAAACATAAACCAATCGGATTCTTCCGGATCTAAAAGATGAAAAAACGGATTATCAAATAAATATCAATTATATTTGCGATGTTATTTCGGAAAATTACCGGGAAAACTTAGTGTACGTCAATTGATTATTCATCGCTATCTCTCCTATTCACGCTATTTGTGCAAATTTATCATATTCACATTCCATACCTATATACAGAAAAAATTCTTGCCTGCGTAATTTGTAAACATCTCTTCTTCAATACACTGCATATGTCCTATTATTAAAAACTGTAGCATTGACAAAAATTATCAACTGTTAAATTATTCTTGAATAAAATTTGATAAACAAAACAAAATAAGCTATATTCGGAAGATGTAAAGATAGACATTCCAAATATTACTAGAGGGCATAGGAAAGAAACAGAATATATTGCAACCAAATAATAATAATAATAATAATAATAATAATAATGATAATAATAATAGGGAATCCCAATGTAAGGTCTAAATTTTTCTATTGGTTTAGTGTGCGTTAATTAAATGAAAACAGTACTGTATAACAATTGGAAAAATATAGCAACAATAAGTGAAGAGATGATAGACTGTTTTTACTAACTCTTGGTTCTTCTTGGATCTGCTAAGATCGGTTAAAAGATCGTCTCGCAAATATATCTGAGTTATTTACGCGTCGCTGCCAGTCCTTCAAAGCCATTACAAACCTTTCGCTGAAACAGGCACCCGATGGAAATTATTCGAATAACTTCACGTAACACGAACAGTTCATTATTGCACACAAATAAAGTGAGATCACCTCCCTCTATAATCAACTAACTTTTCCAGCAGTTCTTTCTACCGAATTAATCCAACTCTGCAGTAAATCCCATTGCTTTCAAAGCTAACATACTCATAATTGCAAAATACATAATACCCTTCCGATTCGTTTGAGAGAGAGAGAGAGAGAGAGAGAGAGAGAGAGAGAGAGAGATGAACATAAAAACACTTTGATCTAAAAAAAAAAATAAATAAAACCAATGGTAACATAAACATGTGAATTAACCACAGGCCGCTAAAACATAAACACTTTTCAAAATAGCGGTGGTCAGCAGCTCATATATATTTATTTAGACGAACTAAAATGTTCCGCAGATAAAGTACATGTTATTCTCGGGGTGCCATAGCCTATGGAGTCGAGATTAGCTACATAGGATCACCACCATCCCAACGAGTATTTTGCATCCGCTCCCCTCCCCCCGGCAACGGGAGGAGGAGGAGGAGGAGGAGGAGACCACCTCCTACCAAACATCCAACAACCCCCTCCCCAGCGACAATCAAAATTCAAAGGCCCGCGCACAGATATGCCCAACAGCCAATCAGAGAGGAGCGCGGCCCATGGCAATCTTCGTCCGACTGAGCACCGCTGTGTTACGGGTTCTGTCTCCCTCGGTGGGGCGGGCAGGCAGGCAGGCAGGTGGTGGCCGACACAAACAGGTTTACGTGTAGGTGTGGAGGGAGAGGGGGCGAATAGGGAGACTGATAGAGTGGGGATGCAGACATAAGGGATGAGGGAGATAAGCGGGGGGGTGGGAGGCATGGGAAAATAATGGGGGAGTGGAGGGGGGAAGGTGGATAAATAGGGGAGGAGAGGAGATGAAGGGTGAAGTGACAGCGAGAAAAATGAACGTGGTGTTTACGGGGAATGGTCATGCCACAGACAGACAGGAATGATTATCGTAAGCCTATGCTGCACATTTCAGGAATCTGGAGAAAAAAAAAAATGTCAGACCTACACACTTTTCTCATGAGACTTTTCAACTTGCAAAAAAAGAAAAAAAATAATAAATGCATCACGCCACGCTCACTAAGAAAAGGCGTATTACTATAATGGGTTAATGCTTAAATAAACATGTAAATTAATCGCACAAATATGTCCTTTTTAAAAATATTTAATCCTAAAATAGAAACGCCCATACATATCTGCACCACCATATATATTTAATAAAATTTAATATGATATTTATATATATATATTATATATATATATATATATATATATATATATATACTATAGATTTCGTGATTAGGTTGCTAGCCTTATGCAGGTAAATTAGTTACCGTTATGTAAAACATTTGGGACTATCAGTTAATGTAATATAATATGCAATACAAGGATTTGTAACACAATGTATAATCTGTGTAATTAAGGAATTTCATTAATACTGCCATTGTCCCGAAAACGGTCACGATGCTTGAGTGGTGACACCGACAGGAAGGCCTTACTGGTCACCGGTCCAAGTGCGAGGCGACCACGGTCTACTAAGTATATTCCTAGACCGAAGGACCTAGCCTTGACCGTGCCGAGGAATAAAGAAGAACGTGTTGCTGACCGCGTGTGCGTGGTGCGATGTGGGTGACTTGCGTATAGTGACGAAAAGTATCTAATGATCTATAGAGACCTGCAAACATCTAGCTTCCTCAAATACACAGACTCTGGTTAAAGCATATTTCTCGCATCATTTAGAACTGCTGCACTGTAGAACAGACCCCCCCCTCCCCCCCCCAAAAAAAAAGGATGTCGTGCAATTGAAACTTCAGAAGCTCAAGCGAACATGCAATGCATTACTACCCTAATACAGTTCAACTTGTACGTTAATATGTTACTTACGTTTTCATTACGTTTCTCTATATTGATCAATTTCCTGATATATCTGTTTTTCTAATAACTGACCTATTTCCGTATTTCCCATTACTTTCTGCTACTTCTTTTGAATGAATACCATATTCTTTGTGAGCTTGAATTTTAAGTCAATCACCCCCTTTGGTGGACTTGTCCCATATGGATAGGGGTCACCTGAATTAATAATAATAATAATAATAATAATAATAATAATAATAATAATAATAATAATAATAATAATAAAATACATCATCTACAAGCATAGAAACTTCCTCGTTTCATAAAAATACTTATACCAACACTAAGACAAATGGGACGTTTTTGAAACTAGTCAATTAGACGTGTTATGGCGAAAACCACAGATCAATATAAACGTTCTTTATTCCCATTGGCATGATAACATTAAATCCATTCGAAGCAGAGAATGATAATGGTCCGAAAACGAGAGACGTAAGTAATCTAAAACACACTAGAACACAAGTAGCTAATAACTTAATATAAGTGTGCTCTTGTACAACACGCTAAACGTACTCAACAATAAGCAACCGATCACAGCAGTTTGTAATTATATATATCATATATTTAACGTCACTGAAGTCCTGATTTCTTCTCTGTCCGCTGAGCGGTGGTTCGAACCCACGAGGGGACGAAATTATTATCAACTAAAAAGTTCTCCTTCGGTTTACGTATATGAAAATATATTAATTCCGAGGTAGAGCGAATTATTAGATATTAAAGGACATTTGTAGCTCGAATAATATATATATATATATATATATATATATATATAATATATATTATATATATATATACATGCCATCACACACACACATATATATATATACACACAAACACATGCACATAAATGAATATATGCATTTTTACTCACGTATATATACGTATATACAAACACAAAGGATATGCCCTTATAGATGTCCTCTGAAGCCTGTCTTTGCCTGAATTATCATTGATCGTTTAAAGTTCTTCTCCTGCGCCCTCTACTTAAAAGCAGAATCACAACAGTTCGGTTAAAGTTGAACTCCTGAATCTTCTTCCTCTCCCTTTTCCTCCTCCTCTTCTCCTTCTTCTTCTTCTTCTTCTTCTTCTTTAAATGAACGAGGACTCCTCATCCGGTTGTCCACAACAAAAATATAGAATTGACGCCAAAGACCAAGCGCTGTGATCTATGGGGTTATTCAGCGCTGAAACGGAAATTGACCCTAAAAAGGTTTGACAGGTGTCACATGAGGAAAACCTCACGGTTACATTATGAATCAATTGTTAGGTGAGGTTGAAAAGTAAGATGGAAGACAGAAAATATGAACGGAGGTACAGTAAAAGGAATGAAAGGGGTAGCAGCTAGGGGCGGAAGGGACGCTGCAAAGAACCGTAAGTAGTGCTTACAATGCGCCAAGAAAATCTGAGCTGTTGCTGCAGTCGGCGCATTTAGTCCAATCCACAACAAAGTCATTCACTGTTATTAGCGTTACTACCACTGCTGCCGTAAGTGATACTACCTATTATCACCATTATGACGGCAATGGCAGTCATTGGTGCTAGGAGTGCACCTGATACTCTAATAATATTATTATTCAAACAATTGGATCAAATATATTGTAACTTTGTCATCGTTACTCTTTACTTATTACTGTCATTACCAAGTCATTCAAGTCTAAAAGATTACAGCACCTTACTTTCATAAGGCAGTCCTCAAAATCTGAAGGTAATTTAATGAGAAGTGTTTGTTAAAAGGAAACAAACTCGAAAGAGATATCTAAATTTATTTGATTCGTCACAAACGCCACAAACCTCGTGTCGAACTCATTGAACGTTGACTGACGGCGAAGAAATGCAAGAAGTGACTTCGATTTCCTTCTCGTCAGATTTAATTTAATCTTTACTATTTGTTTTGTTTGTTTGTTTGTATGGTGCTTTTACGTTGCATGGCACCAGTGGTTATTCAGCAACGGGACCAACGTTTTTACGTGACTTCCGAACCACGTCGAGAGTTAACTTCTATCACCAGTCATTCTCACTACCCGAGAATCGAACTCGCGGCCATCGAGGTGGTACGCCAACACTACACTGACCACGCCACTAAGGCGCTAATAATCTTTACTATTAATGACACCGATATTTTCATAGACGTCCCTTGACAGACCATTAGATTTTATCCATAAATTTCATGAGAACTGTACCTAACAGGATAAACATCAAGTAAAGGAAACATATACAGCCATTATCATCGACTATGCCTAAATGCTTTTCAAACTATATTCTAAAAATATTCTTTAATAATAAATTGCTACTTCAGTATTTTCATTGGCTTTCACTACATAAGAATGTGGCGCAATGTTTTCATCAACATAGAAAAGGAATCGGTCTAACCATAGTTATTATAGCTGAGACATTCTCTTAAACCACTATATTCATGACTGGAAACCAAATTTTTGGGGTCACTATATATACATATATATACTATATATATATATATACATAGATATAATATATATATATATATATATATATATATTTATATATATAGTGTGTGTGTGTGAATGTGTCTAGTACATACTATATATACATATGGTATAAACTTTACCACTTTATCACAATTGCTCTGTGCATTAATACAATTAATAACAGGACCTCACTTAAACTTGGATGATGTCTACGGATACCAGACGATGAGGACTGCTGATGGTCCTAGAAACCTTGTAACATTTCCTGAATAAATATCTCTGCTGGGTACCGTTCAGTTTAAATGGGTCCAGTTAATTAATACATACATACATATATACATACATTAATATAATATATTATATATATATATATACTATAATATATTATATATATATATATTATATATATATACATATATTATTCGCGCTACAAATGTCCTTTAATATCTAATTCGCTCTACCTGGGAATTGATATATTTTTATATGTAAACTGAATGAAGGGGAATTTTTAGTTGATAATAATTTCGTCCCCTCATGGGATCGAACACCGTCTAGCGGACAGGAAACGAAATCAGGACGACATTATTGTGGACCGTGGTTCGATTCCAATGAGGGGACGAAAATTATATTATCAACTAAAAATTCCCCACCTTTCAGTTTACATATGTATATGAAAATATATCAATTCAGAGGTAGAGCGAATTATATATTAAAGGACATTTATAGCTCGAATAATTCATAGATACGGGTTGTGATTGATAGTGATATTATAAGATATATAGTATATATATATATATATATATATATATATATATTATATATAACGTTGTGTGCATGTCAAAGTTTGGATATTGTTTCTAAGAAGAAATGGAAATTTTCAATCGTAACGAGACTAAAATACAATATTCTAGGCAGAAAGATATCGAAGTGTTACGTCCGGGCTCTACGATGTTATGCTAAAACAGATAAAAATATAAATAGGACTAGTAATACATAAAGCATTTATGGGATCATGTCAAGATTAGCACACCCACTATTATTTTTTAAGACAACATTATACCATTTTATTTATATATAAATATACATATACATAATATACATACAAATATATATATATATATATATATATATATATATATATATATATAGATATATATATATATATATATATATATATATCTATTTATATATATATGTATATATATATATATATACATACATATCTATATATATATATATATATATATATATATATATCTCTATTTTATATATAGTATATATATATACATACATATATATATATATATATATATATATATATATATATATTCTCATAATGTAAGTTTTGTAATGCAATTATAATTTTGGTAATATGATTAAATTCACCTAGAACCTGTGTATCATGTGAGAATGTAGTATGTGTTCAGATTTCCACATTTAAAGATAACACATGTTAAGTAGCGCAACTTTTCATATTTAAACATACATAAGGCGAAGAGAGGAAAAAGTAACGTAAGACAGAGAGAGTGGAAGCTCATAAGCCTTTGAAGAGGGTTGTTTTCACATCTTGAGAATTCTTAGCTAAGCTAATTTTTTTATCGTCCCGATCGGGCCTGTAAGGAAACTAGGGCATCTTGTTCAAAGACATATGCGAACGCAGCCAGAGGCCTTACTCATATCCCTATAGAGATGATGTAATATGTTTTCATCTCAGAGATCTCGAGACGGTGTACCACGGTCAACTACAATCACCCTTCACCCTTTACATACGCATAGTATGCATAATAAACCTTCCATGCCGCCTTTTGAGACATAGAGGCGTGTGTTAGAGAGTGGAGCATTGCTCTCCAATCTCTCTCTCAAAATCCTCTTCTCGTCTCTCGCCCGCTTCACTCGAGATTACCGTAAGGGTATTCACGCGCATATATAAGGTGGTCACAGTCACTGTTATTAATTCTTAGTGAAAATATATGTTTGTTTGTGGATATCTAACCTAGTGTTATAATATTCTTTGTGAAGGCGAGGAAGGCGAGGGGCGCGAAGGTGCTGGGCGCGGCGGCCGGCCGGGGCCGAGGCGGGGCGGGGGCGTCCACACGAAAATATTGAAGAGGTTGAAATTGTAACAGGCCTTTTGACTGGAGTTGCAACTGCGTATACAGGTATTTTTCAAATGTTTTGAAGTGCACTTCGAGGTTTTATTTTACGTGTGGATGAAAATATCATTTTTATGCAAATTTCCTTTTGTTTTGTTCTTTTGACATGTCCATTTCATATGCTTAATGTTTGTACTGTCAATGCTTTAATTGTTTTCATATTATGCATTATGTTTTTTGCATTGTCTTTATTTTGTGTAATTAGTTTGAATAATATTCTATTATGTAATTGCTTGAATCTTACACTTGTGAATTAATTTGTATTTAATTAAAAAATAATTTCAAATTTAATTATTGCTTTGTAATTTGATTTAATTAATTCTCCTGATAAATTTTGATTTAATTTTCCTTAATAATTAATTCAAGAATTAATTAAACTTTTATTTTCAAGTAATAACAGTTTCCCTGAGATTGTGAATTTCACTTATAAATTTTGAATTTAGAAATAAATTTTTGTATTTAAAATTTATACGAGCATTTCATTTAACCACCAGTAGTATATTTTATTTTCGTTTAGGTAGAGATATAGAGTGATAATTGTGCCGTTTCCCACAAATGAATCAGAATCAGGGATATACTTAGATTTGAAATTGTAGGAGTGATGCCCTTTAATTAAGATTACCTCACATCTATTTCAATGAACTTAGACTGATTGTTTTCTTGACTGTTCAGTTCTATAAGGGATCACTATTACCTTTAGAGTATTCAGTCGTTTAGTATTTGTGATGAAGGGTCAGGTGTCTGGCTGTAGTGAGGTAAGTAATAACCACGTAATTGAACAAACTGTGCCCTAAGTACGAAGGGTGTCCCAGACCCAGGAATAAAAGGGTCTCTTGTGCTAGCAAGTACAAATAACCAGATACTTGGCAATTTGGGAGTTAACAAATATTAATGGTGTCCAGACACAGATCTTTGGCTACTTCGTGCACCAAGTATTAATGGTGGTCCAGACCCATATACTCTAGGCCACTCCCCCACAATACACAATCTATATATATATATATATATATATATATATATATCATATATATATATATATATATACATATACTATATATATATATATATAATATATATTATATATACATATATATATATAATATATATACATATATATATATATATATATATAAATCAAAGTGGTATATATATTCTTGACAAAAATAGTGGGTTCGCTAATCTTGATTTGATCCCATTAATTGTATAAAACTGTACTGTATACATCACCACGTGGAATCTCTCTCCTTTCAAAATCTACCAAACACATCCATTCTTAAATGCAAAAAAGCACCTCCTATATCACAGTGCTACATACTGAGTTAATATGAACGTTCATGAAAATATATAGCAAATAGAGTCACTTCTCTCCTAAAATCTTAACATCTTCCCTCGAGACAAAACCAACAGTAAGGAAAAGTTGGGGTGGGGGTTAGGGGGGGTTGTCATGCAGAATTGCGGCGGCAACCCAGAGAGCCTTCTCTTCTCAAACCTCACCATTTTTTTTTCTTTATTTTTTCGGAGCCTATGTGACATCTTTAATTCATTCTTTTATCCATTGTTTGACGCTATTCTTTCCTTTACTTCGATTTGTCTTCATTTTCTCTTAGTCCTCTGTCACTCTTCCTTTATTCTGCTTTCTTCGTCCTCCTCGTTTTCTTTCTTCTTTCGCCATCTTCGCTTGTTCCAAGCATTCGTTTTCTTTTTCTTATATTTTCTTGAAACTTCGTTCTCTCTCTCTCTCTCTCTCTCTCTCTCTCTCTCTCTCTCTCTCTCTCTCTTTCTTCTCCCGCCGCTCATTTCTTTAATCCTCCATAATTCTTCCTCCTCTTTCCGCTGCTGTGGGTGTTTCCATCTCTTGCTTCTATCTCCCACGTTCCCTGTTCCTCTTCTTTATCCTTATTATATTCGTTTTCTTTCTTATATACATACCCTCGTTTTCTTCTCGCTCCAGATCCACTCTCTCTCTCCCTCCAAAATTTCCTCCTCCTCCTCCTCCTCCAATTTTTCACATCTTCCCCTCTCTCCTCGTTTCCTCTCCCACTTCCAGCACTTTGGTTCTTTTCTCTTCTTACCCCTTTCACTCTTTATTTTATTCCTCCCTCCTCTTTTTCATTTCTGGCTTTCTTTATTCCTACTACCTCACCACAATTACTCCCTTCCCCGCTGTTAGTCTCGTTTTCTTTCTCCCCCCACCACCCTTCTCTCTCTCTCTCTCTCCCTCCCTTTCTTTCTCTCATGCTCTTCGCATTGCCAAGACCTATTACTCTTGCCTCGCTTCCTCCCCTCCACCTCCTCTTCCTCCCCCTCCCCCTCCTCCTCCTCCTCCTCCTCCCTCGTCGATAACTTCACCAGCTCTTTGTGGGGAGGCGAATACAATTAGTAAGGAGGCCACGATTCGGGTTTACAGTTCACGGAAGAAATACGCTCTGAGGAAAAAAAAAAAAAAAAAAAAAAAAGAAATCAGCACCACCAGAGCTGTCGGCTCCTTATTTGCACGAGTACGTAAATATATTTTATTTGCATTAAGAAAAAAAATTCCAGCGCTACAGAAAAAGACAAACTTTCCACCACTTACTAGAGTTACCAGCTCCTTATTGGACTTGCACGCGCACAAATACGCATAAGTACGTAAATACGTTTATTACAGGATATTATAAATAAACGCACGCTACTCGATCTCTCCTAGTAACTAATAAATACAATTGCTTAAAAGTACAGCTATTTTTATTTTAATAATTCGGTTTTAGTCCAATTAACATCAGTCTGCAACATTTAACGAAGTCTAGCAACAGTTGAAAAAGAAAAAACATTTACAAGAAATACTATTTACATAATATAGATATAGATATAATACAATGATATATACATACACACACACAATATACTACACACACATCTACACACACATATATATATATATATATATATATATATATATAGCCAATATATATACAGACACACACAAATACATATAAACACACAGTGCATGTTTCCCCCGCACAGACATCATGCAAGACACCAATTAAAGAAATACTTACAATTTTATATGCTTGGATGAATACAAACGTTATATCCAAACTATTTTAGTCCAAAAACCTAAGAATCTCAGTACCACAACGAAATTCCTAAAATAATAAATAATAATAATAATAAATAATAATAATAATAATAATAATAATAATAATAATACAAAGTCAGTGCAGTCATTTCAAGTTCCCTTAACGTCGAGAATGAAATGTTTGGATGAATAACCTAATAATATAAGTAGTTACCACGTTTTGTCATGTAACATTATCAATAAAACAATATAAAACAATGGCCATAATAATAATAATAATAATAATATGTAGTGTTGAATGTTATCGCTACATTAGGTGCATTAAATTGATATCGAGTTTTCTCTATCTTTCTATAAACTGATTTTTCAGGGTTACTGCATTCTGCCCGCAAAAACACTATAATACGCTAAATAAATTGAATACAGCTGATGCAGCAATAACATTCAACAACACTATTTGAAAGGGGGTTTACTACCCACATAATAATAATTAATAAATAATAATAATAATAATAATAATAATAATAATAATAATATCAAAATAATAAGACAAATGAAAGAGAAACGAGTGCATAAAAAAGGAAACAACAGCTGTTTATACACTAAATATTCATGAACACATTCCACAATTTGGAAAACAGCGTCAGCATTTCTTCAACGGAAAAATAAATTTACGAAGAAAAGTCACTACTTGCATTCAACCTCTATGAAAAAAAAAATGTACGAAATATTTTCTAGCTCATTCCACATTCTGTCCGTAAAATAGATTTCATTCCTTCCGGAGATAAAATTATTCCGGTACATTAAGGAGAGCAATCAACACTTATGATCTATCACAACACAAAACCTGAATCACCGTTTCTTTCATGCTATTCAAATCTTCAGGCAACATTCATCTCAAGTGAATTATTCTACTAAAACTGACTGAAGACATAAAGAAGGAAAAGAAAAAAAATAGGAATACTCTACTAAATAATAAAGAAAAAATATCAGTCTACGAGGCATGTGTAATGAATATGTAACAATGTATCTGTTAATAAGTATTTGAAGTTAAAGTAATCATAATATATTAACCTTCCGACGCAGATGTAGCAAACAGGCAAGCATCTTTTTCATGAACGTGCCACTAGACTACCATCTAACTGCTTTCTCTGTTCATCACTAATTAGCCCAGAAATAATTTAAACGGTATCATATAAGCATTACTACTGTCATTATTATTATTATTATTATTACTGTTATTATTACAACTTCAAATACATATTAACAGTTATGCTGTTACGTATGATACGCATCTGTAAACCTCTGAATACATTATCGCGTCCGTAACAGTGTCACGATACTTCCGTTATTATTATTATTATTATTATTATTATTATTATTATTATTATTATTATTATTATTATTATTATTATATGGCACCATATATTTCCTATTTTATCGCTGTTGTTCTTATTACTTTCACTATGCGCTCCATGATAACTAAGGGCACAAAATGTATTTTCCAGCAAATTTACATAGACTTGCAAATTATCATCACATCTTTAACCTCAACTTTATCGCTAAAACTTCTAATACTCTGGATTTACTATTCGTATGATGCATACTACGTATAATGAGAGTAGTAAAATCTTACAGAAGGGAAATAATTTACACAGCTGAAAACAGGTATGCAATTTCAAGTCCTTATTTGCATCTGAAAATAAGTGAGTATACAACATATGCAAATACGAATTTATAAACAACAGACACGTAGGATAAAACATAGATGCAAGTACTGTACTTAATTAAGTCACATCGATAAAGCGCTTGCTGCAAGTATCATTCATTGGCTCTCGATTTTAAGTGGTTCTTGAAGAGAAATGCTGACATCAAAAGTAAAACACTGGCTATTTACATTTACAATTATTTTCACCTCACTTTAAGGAGAGTCAGTTTGGAAGTGACCTTAACCAAGATGTAAGTTATTTAAACAGCCTATAATTAAGGAGAGAGAGAGAGAGAGAGAGAGAGAGAGAGAGAGAGAGAGAGCAGAGAGAGAGAGAATTGAGAAGAAGATCGAGAGAGAGAGAGAGAGAGAGAGAGAGAGAGAGAGAGAGAGAGAAACTGGAATGCTATTATAACACAGGTTACCAGTTTTCGTGTACATGTGTACAGGATAATAACAAAAATAAAAATTAAGGCAAAAGCTCAAAGATATTAGAAACATTATAACATACTTCAAAGTACGGTGTCATACAGATCTGACAAGCTACATATATATATTTCCGCGACTCCACGCCCATAAAATTCATATAAACGTATTTTTTCAATATCAACATAAAGTCAAATAGTAATACGGATCCTTCATCTAAGGCTGGAACAATTAAATGAATAAAAAATAATGGAATTAGTTCAGTCCTAGCCCTTTCCCTATTCAGCAATTTATTACCAATTTTCTTGGTTATCAGCATCATACAAGGAAGCGGTTCCACGATGAGGATTACCACTCCGATGACTTACTACAAGATAATCATATTAAACAGCGTCTTTCAATGTTAACTCCTCCAACAAGACCATTTAGGGCCCCTCCTTTTTTTTTTTTTTTTTTTAAATACGGCTACACCGCGCTTAGCCGTCCCATATGACACTGGACTAGAATGTAGTCTATTTTCGTTCCTACTCAGTCTTACTAGCGCTATTATTATTGTTTACAAATATTCAGGCGTTTTAGTTTGGAGGTGGTACACACACTCATATATATATAAATATATGTATATTATATATATATATATATATATATATATATGTATATATATATATATGTATATATATATATATATATATATATATATATATAGATATATATATATATATAGTTTAAAACATCGAGAATTATTCATTTATTTTTGTTTGTCGTTTTTGCGTAAATAATTAGGCGGCCATTATCGTAATTTCCATCTAATAATCAATTAGAGACTGTAATAACTTCTATTTTATAACCCTGGCAGAATTCTTTGTCAAACATTAAAATGAGGTTTAAGGTTTTCAAACATTTATAGCAATCAGCGTGAAGAAAGAACTATCTGGTGAAGTGCTTAGAAACAGTCTTGCACTTACTCATCAATACCATGAAATGGGTACAATAACATTTCGAAAATGGAAATGCCTAGAAATAATTATTTGTTCTGTGGCCGATATAAGTATATACATACTGAACATGAACATTCTGAAATATATATTTATGCATATATATATAAAAGATCGTGTGTATAATTAAATTTCAAAACACACTCACATATATATAATTATATATATAATATATATATATATATATATATATATATATATATATATATATAATATATATATATATATGCATATACTAGTATATGTAAAATGTATGTACATTCTACTGGTCACTTTAAACTAGATACATAATGTGTGTGCGCGCGTGGGTTAATATGATTATAACAATTTATATATAAATTTTATATATTCACGACCATTTGGCCAAAAATTATGTATAATATCGAATTCATTTACTTCTGCTGAGTGTGTGCGTTTATACGTGTGTGTGTATGTATGTATGTATGTATGTATGTATGTATATGTATGTATGTATGATGTATGTATGTGTATGTATATATGTATGTGTATATGTGTTTATATATTATGTATATATATATAGATATATATATATATATATATATATATATATATAGATATATATATTCTGACAAGAAAACAATCTGGGTGATATTACAGCTAAAATAAAAAAAAAAACCGGTGAAGAATTTATATGCGATATTTACTATTTTGTATATTGCATTTATGTATATTGCAGGCATATATGAACAAAATATAAAATACCCTCTAACTTATTTTATTTGAGTTTTGCTTTTGTTTTTTTGTTTTTTTCTGTATCTAAAGGAAATATTCAGTAACGTGCCATGACAAAAGCAGAAGAATAAAAAAAAGAGAACTAAGAAACAATTATCGCACATCTTTCTTGCCATAGGAATAATAAAAATGTTCAATATACCACCTCTTCAACGTGGTGAAATAAAATTGACGCTATATATATATATATATATATATATATATATATAGATATATATATATATATATATATATATATATATATTATATATATACTATGGCATTTTTTAAACAGCAAAATTTGTCCGCGGTTGTTTCATGTTTGTAACCAAATAAATAAAATATATATACCGTCTTTAGTCTAAGTAGGTCTTATATTAGTATTTGGTCTGGATCCTTCTTAATAACAAGCTTATTTGGGGCAGTTGTTCCCCAGTGCTCACTAACCACATACAGCTTTCACAGGCAACATCATTTTCAGAGGAAGCTCTTAGGGTTCTCGCCTCTTTCTTGCACTATTCTTGTAACCAAGCTTGACACACAACTTTATGACTGAAGCAAATAATTTTTGTTAATTGTGCAATCTTCAATCAATGTTTCAATGGTACAATACGGAATACTTTATCCAATTTCGCAGTAACATATCACAGCTCAGATTCAAAATTGTCAAAATGGATTAAAAATGAACAGCATCAAAACGCCGTCATTAAACACGGCAAGTCTCCCATTTTCCCCTCCTCACGGGCTTATCTACACAATCACGTGAATTCAACTGATCTAAGATGATATTAAAATGCCTAGGCCTTTGCATAAAAATAACAGCAACAGCACACAATGCTTTCAAGACATCACTGCAGTTTATAACTGCGACATCGTAAACAGAAAGTAAAGCAACCTATCCGCAGCATCATGAAATTCGGCCTTTTCTTCCTCGTCACCTTGGAGCATAAAAAAAAAAAAAAAAAAAAAAAAAATTATAAAAATTTAAAAAAAAAAAATATATATATATTATATTATATATATATATATTATATTATATTATATATATATATATATATATATATATATATATATATATATTATATATCATTATATATATATATATATATATATATATATATATATATATATATATATATTATATTTGTATATATATACAAGTACACGAGATTCCTTTTTACCAAGAATATCGGGATTAAAACTTTTTAATCAAAGGAGCAACGATTCCACAAGAAGTCTTTAGCAATTATATGAACAGGTTTGAATGCGTTTTCAACAATTCAAGAGTTTAGTTTTTCTAAGCGTTTGTTTTTGCTGCACCGCAAGACTATTTGTTTACAAAAAATCCTCAATACACCTGTCTATTAAAATACACAGTTACTTCATTTTAATAAACACTAATTCTAACAAAGGCGTCAACCGCATCTTCTCAATTTTACGAATGAAATGAGAACAGATCTTATCAGCAGTACAAGTCCAATTCTGATTTTTCCTCAAAAGACGGAAAGCATGATCAAATTACATCTCTTACCGAGACATAGTTTTATGCTCGAATTTTATCTTAAAATCATGGTAATAAAAGTACGTTTGTTTTGTTAATCGTTGTAACACCGAGGCAGCATGATATCTCTTAAAGAAAAAGAACACTTTCAAGTCTTACTTCTTTTTGAAGTGAAGTATCAGTTACAAACGGGACTTGAAAATTAAACATTTTAAAATCTTAACGCAATTATTTTTGGGAGAATCTGAAAAAGAAGAGAAAGCCTGTATTTCATTACAAAACGATAAAACATAAATCCAAAATGTTCATTATTAAAAAGTTTAAGAAAAAGCAAATCTCAAGATAAACACCAATAGAAGCATAAAAGAGATTGGAAATATCTATAAACACTGGTATTACAGATATATTTCCTCTTCTATGAAATGCATACTCTGATTCGAGTTCATAACATATCCTGAGGACACAAGAAGTTTAATCATGAACTCAAAAGGAATATTTATAAGAACTATTTAAAGAATAGTATTTTATCCTTAAAAAAAAAAAAAAAAAAAAAAAAAAAAAAAAAAAAACAAAGGGGGGGGGGGGGGGAATCTAACAGAGGTGTCGCCCTCTCCATACCAAAACATCGATATTGGAAATTTTAACATTATATGGAGACTATCTCAAGTTTAGCCTGGCTACATTTTTTCCATAATATTAAATATAAAAGCGTTAAAATGTACTATACATGTTATATATAAAATAATATAATATATATATATATTATATATATATATATATATATATATATACTATATATATATAGATAATATATATATATATATTATATATATATATTATATTATTATATTATATATATATATATATATACTATTTATATATTAAGAGGAGAGAGAAGAGAGAGAGAGAGAGAGAGAGAGAGAGAGAGAGAGAGAGAGGGAGAGAGAGAGAGGCTTATTTAAAAGGAGGGATTCGACGAGATCATCCTCAACACCAAAGTAGAAAATTCTACTTGCACTTTCTATCGCCGTCTTCCAGACATAGTATTCCTTCACTGTTACCCCTTGGCTGGGCACACTTTGGCATTTTTCCCCATACCCTGCCGCACAAACATATCTACTTACTGCATATCGAAAACAAATAAAGTTATAATTTATTAGATTTTTGTTGGATAACTTACAAACATGCTGACAATCGTAAATTCCACAATCATAAATTCCACTAAGACCAGCAATACCACAAGCTGACAAAGGCATATTAGAGAAGATGACCTTTAAAATAAAAGTGATCAACTATAATAAGTGTGGCACTGAAAGAAAGAATAGACCATGATATGTGACCAGGACATAAGGAAACTATCTAAAATTTCCATAAAAATAAATAGCTAGAATTTCGAGCAATCTTAGAGAAGGGAGGAGCTATACATGACATTGAAAATGACGGTACCTGGGTGGAGGCATCTTCCAGTAAAAAGAAACGTACGACATAAATTTTAATGGGCTTATTCTTTTTTTGTTCCTGGGATCAACCTCTTATTAGAGAAAACAGCTAGATGTATAATATATATATACATACACACACCTATACAGTATGCATTTACTGTCATTTATATACGCGTTTATGAATGTATAAACATTATTATATATATATATATATATATATATATACATATATATACATATATCATATATATATATATATATATATATATATATATATATATATATATATATATAATATCTGTTTCGGAAATTAGTATAATTATAGTTATAAACTATTCTCTTAAATTAAGACCAATTTACGTCATTCAGCATAGACACAGATTACCTACTATTTTCAAATACCAGTATATACTTTTTCAAGCCCCAACGTAAACATAAAAAAAACACACACAACAACCGCACAGATATTGAACTTTAGAATTTTAGAATTGCTAAAGGAAGTTAGTGTAATAAAACATAATTTTTACTAAAAACTGAAGAAAATATAAGCAGCAATATTATAGTTTGAAAAAAAAAAAATGTCATTATAATTAGAATCTAAACACACACACACACACACACAACACACACATAGATATATATATATATATATATATATATATATATATATAATATATATATTACTGAACATTGAGCAGTTTCCCTAACTATGGTTGGCTATAAAGGAAAAATCAAAAAGGTTACTACCACATTCCTACTCTAATTTTTTGGACGTGGCTGAATACCAGTGCAGAAAAATGACTGGAGTATCACAATTATCGTAAAAGGCTAAAATCTACGCGTTTTCATTTTCAACGAAAATTTGTAAGTGGGCCTGTCACAAATGTAATATTCATATTTTACAACATCCATTATTCTATCATTAATCTTCCCATACAAAGCAGGATCCATAAGTAAAAATGTTTTAAATAATGTCAGGAAAATACCTCACACTTATGCATACACAATGCGGATGTGTACTTAACATAACTACAATATATTACACTCTATTTTTAAAAGAACTCTAGCTCTTGAAATTACGATATGAAAACATTTTTCCTATAAAAAAAAAAAATTAGTAGCACGTATGTACACTGGCATCTTGCATTCTGATGTCTTCGAACTTTACCATCCTAGTTCTAAGGAAGCAATCGACACTATTTAAGCTACGATACACCTACTGATTGGTCAACGTATGACATGGTTACTATACACTACAGCATATATATATATATATATTATATATATATATATATATATATATGTATATATATGCGAGTATATTGCTCGAATATTTCTGTTTATGGTATGCGTGCAACTCATGCCTCCCAATGTACATACAAATGTGTGCACGATATAATTACAATGCGCATTCATATCAAATGTAAAACAGGTCACCGATTTATTTATTTATTTATTTATTTATATTTATATATATATATATATATATATATATATATATATATACAAATTTTTTTAAAAATAAATTTCCATAAAATCATTATCGATAGTAAAATAAGGCTTCATAAACTGAACATTACAGACAAAAACACACAGACACACACACATATATAATATGCCCTTCGTCGGTTCGAACCCACGATTCTGATATGAATGTGTAACGAATCAGAAAGGCACAAACACATGTATGCTGAGAAATTGTATATTTCAGCTTCCTTCTAATGGACAAAAAAAATGATGATTGTTTTTTGTGCAACAAAATAGCACAATCGTACGGAAAACGACAGAGCTCGATTTTGCATTAAAAAAATATGGTACAGTCAAAAGATTCAAGCGGAATAATTTCGCCACCGAACAATACTTAATCCAGGACATTGTCTTCATCAATATTCCTCTACTGGTGGGGCCACTGCCAGCAATTCTGCTAATACACGCGATTGCGGGCGACGTGATGATGGGAAGGCTGGGATACATATTTCCTGGCTAATGATTTGCCATCAAGTAATACCGATCGTCCGGTCCGGCGTCCCGGCGATGATCAGCCAGAACAGGAAAGTCAACTTCTGCCGTATAGTAACTGAGGGAGGAGGGAGGGAGGGAGGGTCCTTGCTTCCTTCCCCGGAAGAAATAATCAACACGTCTGCAAGCGGTCAAGCTCGAAGCTCGATGGAGCGCTGATGACCGTTGAATACGATCGTCATTTCCAGCTAATCAACGAGAAATAAAATGCAGATTATCGTCCCGCTGTAAATCCGGAAATATCTCGTTTATTACCGATGGAATCGGGATACACATACATTAAACAGCCATAAACTATGCAACAGAGAGAGAGAGAGAGAGAGAGAGAGAGAGAGAGAGAGAGAGAGAGAGAGAGAGAGAGAGAATTTAGGCGGGTTTTCAGGACCAGTATTCTTCTATTCCCTGGTGCTGGCAGCTGGTGGCGGTGTTACCAGTTACCAAGTACGTGTTTTGGTGTATCTTGGTCTTGGGCTCTTCTCCTGGCAGAGTTGAAAAGCAGGCTGAGAGAGAGAGAGAGAGAGAAGAGAGAGAGAGAGAGAGAGAGCCACGCCTCCTCTCCCTCGCCCGACCAATGGCATCCACGCGCTCTGCCTATTTCAACTCTAGCAACAGGCGCTGTCTCTATACGCGCGTTCCAACGGAGGGCATTTCCTTCAAATTCATAGCCCGCATGTGAGTGTTTTCGGATACAAAATTCCTTGCAAATGACACAGGCAACGGCACAATTTGAATTCATGTCTATAAAGAGCAAAGTATTCGCACAGGCTGGAGGCTGAAAAGGCACTTTTCTGGACAAGTTCCAAAAAAGAGCGTTTGCAACGGAAGGGCGAACGCGGGCAACGCCTTCCGATTTTGAATGAGAGGTTTGTGTGTGAATGCGTGCGTGTGTGTGTGTGCGCGCATACGGTGATGATGACGGTCGTCGTCGTTACAGATGCTGCAAGTGATGTTAAGGACGAACAGAGTGGGACAAAACAGTTTTAAGGTCTGAAGCAAAACTGAGGTTTCAGGTTGCTTCGTACATTGGCTTAAAAACTCCATAACACACGCACCAAGGTGTAGTAGTTCCCGTGCGACAGACGCAAAAGCAGCAGCAAGCCATCGCAAGTTTTAAATCGAAAGACGAAAACAAGACGACGGCGGTTGCAACTTGCAGCCCGGATGGATCAACAACGGTTTCTTCAGTGCCTGTGCTGTGCTGACTCGGCAACATCTCGATTTCAGCCTGACGTCTTGCGAGACATTTCCCATGACGTTGCATAACACTGAACGAGATTAAAAACATCTTACGGAATACTTTTCTCTCCAAGTTTTGAGGAAATTCAAACGCTACAAAACATTTGTCAATGAGAAGTTGAATCCTGACACTTTTTAACGCCCCTCACTCACACTTGATCTCCTACTCCCCCCCCCCCCCGCCCCGACCCACCTCACCCCCTCTCTCAGTGGCACGGGCCATGATTCTCACCCGTGAAATAAATACACAATTAACGAAGAGCTTGCGGTGTGGCAGTGAACCTCGTTAATTCGGACGGACGCCTTCTATGGGTCACCTCCGTTGCATCAGCTTCGGCAACATTGTCAAGAACTCTGAGACAGAGAGAGAGAGAAGGCGATGAGGAGAGAAGGAGGAGGGGGAGGAGGAGGAGGAGGGTGGGGGGCTGATGTGGCATCGTTGCAACAGTGAGGAAAGACGTGGCAAACAACCCGTCCTCCCTCTCTCTCCCCCAGCCCAGCCTCCCCCCAAGAGGCCGTAACCCCATGCCTCCGAAGTATGAACTGGCCAATCACGACGTCCACCAGAAACTCGAATGCAGACTTCGCAGAGATACAGGATAGTCGGTAGAATTGAGGGGCCAAGGCGCTGCTGGGCTGCTGGCTGGCTCTGGCCTGGCTGGCTGTTCACGTGCTGCTGCTGATGCTGCTGCTTGCCAGCAAATGCAAGTGTACATGTAGACTAAATGTATTTCAACGCCAACACGTGAGTACTTCCCAAGCAATCATTCTCTCATTAAATCATTAATCTCTTTCTTGCTCTCATTAATTTAGACATTTGTGCTATAGTGTGAACAAATCCATACTAATTTTGCTTCGTAAATGTTGGCAAGGATACACGGTCAAGAAGTTTCTTGGGACTGAACTCAGCAACAAATTGTGGCACAGCTACTTTGATACTTATCTAAAAAAACTGACACCTATTATTATTATTATTATTACTATTATTATTATTATTACTATTATTATTATTGTTATTACTATTATTATTATTATTATTATTATTATTATTATTATTATTATTATTATCCTCTAAATTCATCTGAGAACGTTTCACTTT
>NC_061106.1:34519071-34521571 GCF_015104395.2 Macrobrachium nipponense
AAACTTACGCGAAGAGGAAGGATATTAACTTACTTCAAACAACTAATCATACACTGAATAATACCATGCATTCTATACAGAAAAAAAAAAGCCATCAGTGGCACACACACACACACAAAAATCATATGTCAAAGGGATAAGGCCGCCATCATATATCTTAGAACAAAATTGACATACACAAGTTTTTCTTTTAATAACAGAAATAGTCAGGGCACCTTGATTTCTCAGTACTGTCATCGGCAATAAATGAGTTCAGTCAGACAATCTACTTGACGGATTCCGGTTCGCATCCCATAAGTGGTTCTTGCTCTGAGTGGAAGAGAATTACCTCGCAGAGGTCTTCTTATTTCGAATCATATTTCAACGAGGCACTCATTGCTCTCACCTATCTGTGTGTGTGTGTGTGTGTGTGTGTGTGTGTGTGTGCGCGCCCCTGACCGGGACCCACAAAAGCTGACTCACCAGTAGGTGCGTGATTTACCTCTAAGGTCAACGTAAACACAATAGGCTTATGAGAATATTTTCCAAACTATTCCTATCTCGCCAAGATCAGAGCTGGAACCTCTTGATGGTAATATAAGTCTGTCACCTTCTACAATATCGGGTTCCCCAGCAGTCAGAGACAGGAAGGGATATTTTATGGCTTTTACCCATCATAGATGAAAAGATATTGTAACTAGCACGTCAATTTAATTATCAGTTTCTGTACTTATCCAGATAATACACACACAAACACACACACCAAAAAAAGTGACAATCACAGAATCTTGCACCGGTACCGGGGCTTCTCATTTCCCTAGAAAGTTAAGTGGAAAGTGGTGGCTTGGCGGGTGTTTTGAAACCGTCTGAAATGAGGATGTTTCGTACGTTCAACGGAACACTGGAAGTACTGGCACCAGTGCCTGAATGACAGGGAAACACGTTGCGGGGAACAGAAAGTGATATAAAGGAGAGGTCTGGGTCACGGATGAAAACTGTCGTTGATTCAATCTTGTCGCGAACGAAGACAAAAAAAAGCAGCTGCACCATAAAAAAAAAAAAAAAAACGTCGCATTTGCCACCGAAACAAAAAATTCCTCTAGACATTAAAATTACACTTTTTCTTAGATGCAGTCGTTGCAAATTTAATAGCATTGCCTCCAAAGAGGACAAAGAAAAAGAAATCAGAAGTAACCTTACAGCAAGAATAATTACACGTGAGAGGCTACGAGACAATATTGTAAAACAGAACCGAAAAATTATATAAGAGCAGAAGAATGGGTAAAAGCAATGCTTGGAAGCTGCAGATTAATTAACCGTAGTAAATTCCATGTAGTAGGAATATATAGGGTTCTTATGTAAAGACGTACATACACTATATGCAAGTATATTTTTTTCCGCCATCTACTTTTTTCCCCCTTTAAAGATGCTGCTTCTCCTGTTTTCAGGAAGTCTCTATCGAATGAGGCTGCTAGCCCCACACCATGCCAACGCCTTTCCTGGCTGTCACCCGACGTTGCTTAAATTTAGCTTACCCGCCATAATAAAAATAAATAAATAAAAAGGCGGGAAAGAGCCAAAAAGGAGCGTCAAACTAGCCTACCCAAGGAAATTTGTGAGGAAAATAATGTGAGGGAAAATCTAACTAGTTTGTAATAATTGCAATCCATGTACTTCGACAAATATATATATAATTTATATATATATATATATATATATATATATTATATATATATATATATATAGTAAAATGCATCAACAAATGCACGTACATAAGAATTTGAGTGTTTTGCTTCACAATACAATTTTAAAAGTATTTTACTGACTCATAAACATTATTTCGTAAGTTTTCCAAAATAAATTTCATATTCAACTAACATCAGTATATGCTAACCTCATTCGTCTCGGGTAGTATGAATGTTAACGGAGAACTTATATATAGTTTATGACAACCAGAACACAACATAAAATTAACAAGTTTATTAAAAAGCCTACATGTTTTTTTTATTTTTTTTTTTTTTTATTAAAAGCTATGTATAAAGGTAAAGTAAAAAAAAACAGAATACAGTATTCATTCATATGCACAAAACGCATATCTCTGGGACTTTGTTGGCTCAAAAGTAGCATATATCTCACTTTCGAGGGTTGTGTGAGGACCAACTTAATTATTTGGTTATCAGTACAAATATATACATACGATATATATATATATATATATATATATATATATATATATATATTATATATATATATTATTAACTAAAAAATTCCCCTTCGGTTTACATATACGAAAATATATCAATTCCGAGGTAGAGCGAATTAGTTAAAGGACATTTGTAGCTCGAATAATATAGATATATATATATATATATATATATATGTATATATATATATATATCTATATTATTCGAGCTACAAATGTCCTTTAATTATCTAATTCGCTCTACCTCAGAATTGATATATTTTCGTATATGTAAACCGAAGGGGAATTTTTTAGTTAGTAATAATTTGTTTCCCTCAT
>NC_061106.1:34524071-34526571 GCF_015104395.2 Macrobrachium nipponense
CTAAGTACAATATACGAAAAGCAGCGACATTAACGTTCAACATTTCACTCCCTTCCCATAACCATACTAAACAGCCTACACAAACACAAGTCTCCTTAACAAAAAATAAGACATTTTTTTACCGAAAATATGCACGCTATCTATTTTATTCAGTTATGATTACCGTGCACAGACATGCAAAACTTGTGCAGATAGTGAAAAAAAAACTCATTTGTTTCCCTTCCTATCAAATAGTTGCATAAGGTTACAATTAATTATCGCAGAAAGAAAAAATCCTTAAGTAACGTTAGCTAATCCACCATTACAGTTATTGACCTAACACATTACATAATCATATTTCTGCTCATTTGCTTTTTGCGCATGTTCAATGGCTATTACAGGGTTACGAGATTATTTCTGGTCATTAAGAGAGCTTTAAAAAACTTTTAACTGTAACATTCACTCGAAATTCAATACACTACGCAGGTGACGGAACACATAGAAAGCCAAGCGATGTGGCATAAATTGATAATTGCTGATAGGATTGAATTAAATCACGTCTACTTAGAAAGGCTCATTTCTAGTGAGCAGACTTAAAATGCATTTTATTGATTAATAAAGTACGAAATGTTGCGCATTAACATGCATATGAAGAAATACCAGAAAAAAACACTAAACAGATGCGAAAATGTTTAAAATGGAGGACAGAAAAGCAAAAATCCAGATTCTTTTTGGCACGGGACTCAGATAGCAGAATCTGGGATTGGTGGACTGGATGGGAATTAAACCTTCTTTTGACAACAAATGAAGTGAACTGTACTGGAACTGATTAGGAGTAATCATATTCCGAAATGGAGTTGAACCGAATTGTTACGGTAATCTATTCTCCAGTCTGCTTGGGAAAGATGGTCAGACTGGTAGAAGCTTCGGTCTTCCATCACTGGAGAAAAAAAAAAAAAAAAAAAAACTCCATAGGTACGTATACATAATCAAATCAAAGATCACTGGTTCTTCTATGTTCCATGTTCGTGCCAAGGAGTATTTTCATCTAATTTCTTTCTTGCACAGGTGAAATTTAATAGGCAAGGAACTTAATTTGAGGCAAAATACCTGATATAAATACAGGAACGGACAGCCTGCCAAAATTCTCCGTTCACAACTAAAGTAATTATGGTACTGGAAAGAAACAGTATAAATACTGGGTGAATACAGTGGCTGATCATCTCACCTAGATTTCACTATTTTATAATAGCCTCATACTGCATACGGTCGCAAAGGGCTTACGTAAAATTCCGCCAGTGCTTCCCTGTGCTTTTACTTCTACAAATCTCCAGTTCTCACCATAGTAGGTCTGGGTCTTCCAACTTTTTTGGTGCTGAAATGATCTCGTACTGCTCTCCCGGGGTTGGCACCAAGGAGATGTCAAAACCAATCCCATTTCCCTTTAATCAATACCCCTTTTACGGATGCAACTTCAAGCAATTTCCCTTATGGTTTAATTTCTCACCCCATCCTGTCATGTAATTCCTAATTTTCTTCTTCAAGTTTTGACCTCAAATCGATAAAACCGTTCAGATTACTTAAATTTCATATCATGATCTAACGTCCGTATAACAACGCAGATTGTACTGTACTTACATATATATATATATATTATATATATATATATATATATATATATATATATATATATATATATATATACACTCACACACACACACACACACACACACACATATATATATATATATATATATATATATATATATATATATATATATATATATATTGTATATGTGTGTGTAATCATAAAGGATATCAAGCCAGAGTAAATAACAGAGAAGTAGAGACAACTACAGCATGAAAGAAAACCCACACACCCAATAAAAGCGGGAGCACCACCGACGGGTAGTGGTACCTACTACACCCGAAAAGCGGCAACTAGGACCCTGACCGATAAACAACAATATTTCGAATTTAATCGTCATGTACTCTCATGACATGATCACATTCGCTGACCATTCACCCGTTCTGTTATTCAGCGGCTGGCGATACCGACCGACGCTATAACCCGGAAAGCAAACACGTATGCAAGCACCTCTATACAACACGGTTGCCTATCGTCCAAAATACGCGGCGGCTTCAGCATCTGGAATTTGGGGAGGTTTCCCTTCGACATGCGAAATAATTCGACGATATTAAAAAATAAATTAAAAAATAAAAAAATAAAAAAAAAAGTTATACGAGATGAAGCACGCCTAATAAAAAGTCGATCTTCGTCGGAGACAGAAACACACACGGGGGAGCTGATTAATCACACTATGCCTCAATAGCTCCCTATTGCAGTTTCCACGGTAACACTGATCAGTTGAGATGTGGGTGGATGTCATGTGGAACAAACATTCATCCACTCATGCTGAACAGAGAAGCCTATTATATACTACATGGACGTGCTTCAATGTATTTATAAGCCGTAATATCACAGCTTCAAATTTAGCGAAGTGAGACAGAATAGATTTTA
>NC_061106.1:34531571-34611571 GCF_015104395.2 Macrobrachium nipponense
TAGGTCTTGTTTACCATTAAAACTTAAAGAGACTAAGCTCTCGCAGATCCTTTTATACTCGTTCAGTAAATCAAGAAGACCACAGATTAACAAAGTACAACACGAAGATACATCAACATTTCTTACCGTGTATAAATATAAAATCCTTAAGAGCTAGCGAAGTGGTTTAACGAAGCGAACCAAGTGGAACCAAGTTTTTCATTCCCCTTGATTGACTTTATTTTGAGAGTTGACATAGAAAATCAATAAAAATTATTACAGTATATAAATGAACAGACATCCTGAAAAAAAAAAAACTAATACTTCCACTATCACCGTATAAGACCGTGGAGAACTGCTTGTGTAAAGCTAGCGATGGCAAAAGCACCATTAAAAGATGCATACAGTAGCACATGAAACACTAAGACGTAATCAACATTGTACCCAATTCTATCACATGGAGCATTCGCTTTGCAGAGAACAATCTATTTGCGCTAGCATAAGTGGATGCTAATAAAAAATCACAGCATAACACATATCATTACAGAGAGAGTATATCTTAGTTTAACCAGACCACTGAGCTGATTAACAGCTCTCCTAGGGCTGGCCAGAAGTCTTAGATATTTTTACGTGGCTAGGAACCAATTGGTTATCTATAGCAACGGGACCTACAGCTTATTGTAGGATCCGAACCATATTATATCGAAAAATTAATTTCTAATCACCCGAAACAAATTCCTCTGATTCCACGTTGGCAGAGCGGGGAATCGAACTCGGGACTACCGAATCGGTAGGTGAGCACGTAAACCACTCGTCCAACGAGGAGCTACATATCATGACAGCTTGCTGCCTTAATCTATAAGTATATATTACAGATTATTTTGACAATAAAACTTTATAACGAGTAGGCTTCACATACCAACTCGCTCTAGAAGACGCACACTAACTAAAGACAGGAAAAATCAAAGCAATGCAATGCAGACTAGCAATATAGCACAAGACGGGGTTTATTCTCATACGTAGCCATATGAGTGTGCAAGAAGCAGCAGTAGAAGCAGCAGCTGGCCGAGACCTTATTTGCAGCTCGGAAAAATGTTCGTCGATGATATTTATCTCTCGCGACGGAGTCCTTCTACAAATGTTTAATAAGCGACCCTAAATGAAAGGGCTCATAGCAAGCGATGGTAATAATAACACGTCACACGAACGCGATCAAAGGGCTATTACTCATATAGCTGCACTCTTCTCATCCATGCACGGACGAGCTTTCATATTAATCACTTCTCTCTCTCTCTCTCTCTCTCTCTCTCTCTCTCTCTCTCTCTCTCCTCTCTCTCTCTCTCTATCTATATATATATATATATATATATATATATATATATATATATATATATATATATATATATATATATATATATGAGAGAGAGGGGGTGATTAATATGAAAGCTCGTGTATATTATATATATATATATATATATATAATATATTATATTATATATATACATATTATTCATATATATACATATATATAAACATACATACATATAAACGTATATATACACAAATAAACATCTACACATGCATACAGACATACACATATATACTGTAAAATGTGTGTGCGTATGTGTTACTTTTACTGACGTCATTAATAAAAAAAGAGAAAAACTTAATTATAAAAAAAAAAGATAAAACGAAATAGCACGAAAACTCTTCCTGTTTTCTTTAAACGATGTGCGTTAAGTTATAAAAGCACCTGCCAAAATATAAGTAATGCTTTACAAATAGAGACCAAATTGCTGATGAATCGTAAAGTAAGATATTTGGCATCGATAAGGAGTCTTTCGTTAACGAGATTCCAACTTTGGTATTTACTGTCCCATTTATCAGTCAAACTGGAGTTGCGGGTTTTGCAAATCATGCAAGGCAACGTGTCTTGGGAATTAAATCCTAAAACATATTTGTATGTCTAAAAATGTTAGATAACAATATAGAGCCATCATTTATTCTTACACAGGTACAGAAATTTATTCATCAGGTCCACTTCAGAATTTTATCTCTTCCGCAATCTTAAATGAACTCTGTTGGGAAGAAACGAGGAATAGGTGGAGAGAAAGACAAGTTTTAATCATGAGAAAGATAACCAGCTTGAGGAGAAAAGTAAGGAAACGAGAATGAAGCCGATGGCTTAGAATTCAAGGGTGATATTACACTAAAAGTTCTTTTTAGTATATATATATATAATATATATATATATATATATATAAATTATATATATATATATATATAAATAATTTATATATATATATATTATATATATATATAAAAAATTTAACAATACTAAATGAAACAGAAAGGGAAAAGAAAATCATCATATTACGTACGAGTAATAACTTAAAAGACGATTCCATTTTAAAACATTTGAATAAATAAGAAACTAATTGTAAAGATCACCAGTAATTTCCCCGGCAATATCATATATATTCTCAATTAGCAGTATCAATATTAGTGGTATTATCAGGATTGAATCAACTTTTACTGTATTTTTATATACATTTTACGTATATATTAAAGAGCCTCAAATGTCTACGATTACATGTCAATATTACAATGCACTGTTTATTTTTGAAAGAAAAATCTAACACAGGGTAAAAAGTGAAGATAAGTAAATCGCGCATTGGTCTATTACCTTTGCAGAAGAGCACTACTAAAACAAAAATTACCTGGCACAAGCGTCACTTTGCAGTAAAATTACTGCAGTTGAAATAAATAACGAGCAAATTCTCTTTTTATAAACAACAGAAAATTCAACACATCTTGAAGAGCAAAGGTAAATACAATGAAACTGCTTCCATAAAAGCAAATGTTATAGTAAAAATTGGCTGCTCAATATAAAAATGTCAGCTTATGAACTGTTCATAGGAATGTATGTAATGTCCAGATAATATTGTCTGCATAAAACTTGAGTGTTGGAAAAGGTAATGTCTGTCGGCAGAAAAACAAGTACAGAGCGAAAAATGCTTTCGAAAAACTAAATGATGTTTATACAACAAGTGTTTCAGGACAAAAAAGTAATGTCAGAAAGTAAATAATACTACGATAAGAATTGTTTGAAGTAAAAGGAAAAAAAAAAAACTAAATAAAAATAAAAATGGACTGTCTATGATGATAAAATCGAGAGAGGCATTGTTAGCGGAGATGTACATGATGCGAACATGAACACTTCTAGTCGACAAGTAAAGAGAGCCCTAATAAAATTTCTCTGAAGAAAAATATACAATGCTTACCACGAAACTGCCTGGCCAAAAGCAAAAAAATTCCTGGGTACAATCTGCTAGTTGAAAAGTGACAATGTTAAAAAAAAATTAAAATTAAATAAATAAAAATTTGCCGAAAAGAACAAAACACATTGATAAAACCGGCCATATCCCGTAAATGGCGAAGGGAATTGAAAATTTTCCTCAGATTCGAAAAGCATTTCGATAAATCTTCTTTAGGTATGCAAGAGGTATAAAATACTTACAAGAAACCATCTTCAGTATTGCAGAAGACTTCAAATTTTGAGCAAAATTAGAGATCTGTTTTCCTTGTTTAAAAACAGTGTTTGTCAGTATGATACGAATATTTCTAATACAATCAATTTGAGTCATTCCCAATACAAAGAGTTCATTTCTTCAGATTTACTTAACTTTATTAAACCCTAGGGCTAAAATGCATTCGATCTATCGACGGGCTTATGGTCACTGACGCCGGAAGCAAACACCTTCGACCAAACAGGTTACAATTCTTGGTAAAAATATTTCATGAAACATTCAATATTCACCAAAACAACCTGAACCATAAAAGCATTTTTATCTATTTGTTAATCTATTAATTTATTCCCCTTTACCGCCTCTTACTTCTTCCTAATGAACACTATATTCTCGAGAAGCTTGAATTTCCAGCCAATGGCCCCCGTGGACTTGTTCCATATGAATAAGGTTCACCTGAATAATAATAATAAAGCTAGAATGAATAATATTATTCTAACCTGCTGACAACATACATATCACTGATATTTTGTTTTAATTAAAATGTCTTCAGGCAATAAAGGAAAATCTGCAATGGCATAAATTAATTTTGCCCGCGTTTCTATTTCTAATATCACGTTCGGTGATTTACCATTTGAACGCACTGAACTTCAAGATACATTTTAGGAGCATGCCTAAGCAGGTAAATTACTAGCGACTATAATGAGATATTCCTTATTCAATATGTTTTGAAGAATCTAACATCGTGAATAGTAAAACGGCAAGAACATGTAGCTTCTTCAAATTAGCGTAAGACAAGAGAATTCTTTATTTCCCCTTTGCTGGTTTCTCTCAATTACCTCAAAACACGAAGCATGATGCAGATGATGGATCAGTCCTTTTACATGCATTGCGTTCAATAGAATCATTTTTCTTTCCAAATATTCATATCCGTGTGAAATTCATGAACTACTAATTTTGCATCGGATTATCACTTTAGGAGTAACAATATGAAACGTGTTTTATATATATATATATATATATATATATATATATATATATATATAATATATATATATATACATATATATATATGAATAACTTGATCACGAAGTATATAAAACGTGATGCTATTGTATAAATAAAGGTTTTTTTGCCACGAAAGAAAAAATGAAAAAGCGAGTTCGCCGAGTACTTTCGGTAAAGGTCCGAATAGGACCGAAAGTACTCGGCTAACTCGCTTTTTCATTTTTTTCCTTCGTGGCAAAAAACCTTTATATATATATATATATATATATATATATATATATATATATATATATATATATATATATAAACACGTTTGTCATATTGGTTACTCCTAAAGTGATAATCCGATGCAAAATTAGTAGTTTAAGAATTTCACTCGGATATGAATATTTGGAAAGAAAAAATGATTCTATTGAACGCAATGGATGTAAAAGGACTGATGCTTAATAATAATAATATTAATACACAATAATGACAAACGTGTTTGTATATATCTAAAATACATATAAATAATATCTCAAACATATATATTCTTTATGGTACTTATAATAATAATAATAATAATAATAATAATAACAATAGGACAAACGTGTTTATATATATCTAAAAATATATATAACTAATAATATAAAAACCACAAATATATGTTTTCTATATAGTACTTAATAATAATAATAATAATACTAATAATAATAATAATAATAATAATAATAATAATAAAATGACAAACGTGTTATATATATCTAAAATATATAAATAATATATATAAACACAATTATAATCAATAATATGATAATAATAAAAAATATGACAAACTTGTTTGTATATATCTATAGTATATATAAACAACATATATACACAAATATATATATGTATCTATGATATATAAACAACATATATACACAAATATATATATATATATATTCTTTATGGTACTTAATAATAATCAATAAATAATAATAATACTAATAATAATAATAATAATAATACATGACGACGTGTTCATATATAACAAAATATATATAAATGATATATATACACATATATAATAATAATAATAATAATAATAATAAAATTAATAATAATAATAATAATAATAATAATAATAATAATAATAATAATAATAATAAGAAGAAGAAGAAGAAGAAGAAGAAGAAGAACCTGACAAACGTGTTTATATATATCTATAATATATATAATATATATACACACAAATATATATATTCTTTATGGTACTTAATAATAATAATAATAATTATAATAATAAAACCCAAGGTGAAATAGGACAAGAAGCATTCAATTCCTTGCTTGTTGCTATATACGGCATTCAACAGAAACACCAGTATATAAGCGGAAGCTCCGCCGCTCTACAGCTGTACTTTCATATCTATAATATCAGCAATCCCTTATTGCAAATGTCAAGCAAGCGGCGTATGATTATAGGCGAAAAATTAATACGGATGTATTTATGAAAAAAAAACGAGCCATTCTTTATGTCAATAAATCTAGAGGAAAATATCATCGACAATAATGAATGGCATCTTTATGGCCGTTACTTAAATTGTACCGGTGAAAAATTCCATAGGGATATTTCATTAAGAATATAACTACATATATATAACAGCCGGTGAATATAAGGTGATGGACGATAACAGATGATATTACTTTGTATAAACAGAGTGCGCCATGTTTTTACTAAGACAATAGAAAACGCTATGCACATATATTTCTCAAGTTTTACAAACGCAAAAGCTTTAGTATAGGTTGTAAAAACAAACACAAACACGCTTTTTAGCAACAGATAATTTCATTTTTCATAGAAGTGTATTTCGCTTTAAATACCACACACACACACTCACACATACATATATATTATGTATATATGAGTGTTTGTGCGGTCCTCACTTTATAGTTTTCAAAACGATAAGCTTTCCCAAAAGCCTGTACATTTTTTCCAAATTCCAAACTTATACATATTTACAGGCGCTTTTCGTTTTTTATTATAAATAAGACGCATTCTTATACGAGACGTCAGCTTTCGATCTTATAACCACGGAAAATGATAAATAGCCTGCGTCTAAACTTTTAACTAGTCACGGATACATGAATTGTAACAAGCGCTGAGCTAGGATAATCTGAAATGATAGCGCTTTTAGGGTAAGAAATTCATGTCACATAATCCTGAAAGTTGAAATCGTAAACTTCGTCACAATATCAAACTTTAACTATGCCAAAAATGAGTGAATGAAGATTAGGACTAAAAGCGCGATACCTCCTAATTTACAAACAGTAAATGCATTCTGCGCCACTCTTCATAAATATAACGCAAGCCATGTAAATATATGACTTCATAAATCCCAATAATGAAGGCATACTTATGAAACTGTTTAAAATGTACTTCCACTATACACATAGAAGATTAACTGCAAATTGATGAAAGTCAGATTCTTTGACAAATCCAAATATGCCCTCTCTTTTATAGCATTCTTTTTAATGACCACGTGCAGATGAGAATTACCACTACCACCTCATCCCTCCATAAGGAAACGCCTTCTCAAGACGCAAAGAACGGGGCATTCAACACCCAAATTCCTAGCAGTCATCATACAACGGCTGGGGTTTAACAACCATTATGAAGCCATGAGTCATAAGAACTTGGCCAATTTTAAGGCACCACAGAGCAGCCTCACATCATCTCGGCATAATATCAATTTAACTCCGTGAGATAAATGGCCGGGTAATCTCTGACGTATTATTTCGCAGAAAAGGAAAAGTTTCTTACACGGCTTCTCTGATAGGGAAGACCCGCCATTGCTCTGTGCGGGCAAGATCCAATGGCTGACTTTACGATACAAAAAATCAACTTACAAATGCCTGTCCATAAATTTATTATTAATAAATATTATGAATTTTAGTAGTACATTCTGAAGGTAGTCTGATAAAAAGTTCGAACCCTACTTGATTTAAAAGTGAGTCATTTTTCCATATACACACAAAAAAAATCACATTATTCAGTATAACATATATATATATATATATATATATATATATATATATATATATATATATACATATATATATATATATATATATATATATATATATATATATATATATATACACACACACACATACATACATATACCCTGGGATGTGGATATAAATTTGTCTTTATAACAAACCAAGACTACATTTCAGTTGAAGCCTTAAAATGTTTAAAATATCCAGGCCATCAGATACACACAACTGATTCAACTGATCCCACTGCAAAACTAAGACTAACTGGCATCACAAAGACAGGAAAGATCCAATACACAACACCACGAAAAACACAAAAGTTAAAACCATCTAACTGAAATTCTCGCATAAACCTAAATGGAAGTGTGTTGAAAAAAAAATAAAAAATAATAATAAAATAAAAAGTCTGGCATGGAGAAGAAAAAAAGTTGACTTTCTCACCATAAAGGTCAATTTAATTGGCGCTACAGAAAGGATACAGGGTTCAACTATCATTACTCCAAAAAGTAAAACTCAACGTGAATGTTATGCAAAGGTTACCGTTAACCCTTGAAAACTATAAAGCAAAGTTTCGTTTCATATTAAGAAGGTTCTTAATATGGATAAAATAAGGAAGACATTGTAACATTCGAATGAAAAACACTTTCAACTGACGTTCTTAGGCGATATCATACAACAGAAAATTTTAAGAAAGCTGTCAAATTAGAGCAGATTCATCATTACCTGACGTCGGTAAATGGAAACAGAACACAGTAGAATTTCAGCCAAGCGCTGGGACATCTGAGGTCATTCAACGATGATATGGAAATTAGCTGTAAAAAGGTCTGAAAGGTGCAACAGGAGGAAAACCTCGCAGTTACACTATGAATCAACTGTTAGGAGAGGGTGGAGAGTAAGATGGAAGACAGAATATGAACGGAGGTTCACTAAAAGGAATGAAAGCTGTTGCAGCTAGGGACCGAAGGGAGGCTGAAAAGACCTAAGTAATGCTTACAATGCACCGCATGAGGTAAATAGAAATAACGTCCTTGAAAGACGAAAGAAGCTAACATTTTTTCTCTTTATCAACATAACTCAATGTTCTTAAACAGTTGAAATATCGTTTTCCTGCAGACCGGATCACGGCCCAGGTAAACAAACTTAGGATGAATATCGTAAATAACAATCTTGTTCATTCGTTATTCTTAAAAATTAAGTAACCGTCAAGGGTTTTGGAGGGAGAAGAAAAAAAAAAAAAAAAAAAACCAACTTGGTCTAAAAAGAATGTCTTTGTAACTTTCACTTCAGATGTGTAACATCCAAAGCATGTAAAAATGAACGATGATTATCGCTGCAGACTTCTCTAAAGAAGCCGTGTCAACATACAAAAAGCAAAATGCACACACGGCCCAGAGCAAGTTCTTGCAGCCACCACGATGCGTAACTATCAGTCATTGTCATCGTATTGTATGCATGCTCGTTATACTGTGTGTGTGTGTGTGTGTGTGTGTGTGTGTGTGTAGAAAACCCCTTAACGGAGGTCTTCCATTTAGCTATTATTCGTCGTTATTGCTTATTAAGGGACCAATTAGCAATTATGATGTTATCTGTTCCTTGGCAAGGAAGTGCTCTCCATATCACCCAGCCCCCAGTCCCCCCCCCCCCCCCCCTCCTTTCCCCCCCCCCCCCCCCCCCCCCCCCCCCCCCCCCCCCCCATTTCTCTCCCTCTCTTCGCCTGCAGTGTTATCAAACATGCTTGCTGCTGTAATGTAAAAACTTGGGTGACTCTGCACATAACAATTTACAACTGCGTATTTTACGTCATATCATCTCTTTCTTTTCGCGATTTTCACATAAAACATTAATATTTTTAATAATGTTATCATTATTATTGTTATTAGTGAACTCAGACAAAAATGACGGTAACATCCCAGCTGAGGGGACAAATCCAAGATACCATTAATCACATACTTTGATACCGGAAAAAGTGGTAAGAGAGAAGACGGCATGTCAGATTTGGAGTTTATTCTCCGCAGACTATGAGGGCTACACAAAAGATAAAAAAAATTATAAAGGATACTTTACGTTTTATTATTATTATCATTGTTTCCGTTACTGGCGCTGTTTAGAGTGATAATAATTATAACGAATATTTTCCCAAGTTTTTCGTAAACTTAACCAACGCTTACACCAGCCAATGACTTAAGAGAGAGAAATATGTCGTCCCTGAGTGCATACTCGATCTCCGTTCCTTCTAGGTTTCTTTTATTTGAGTCTCACCTCTCCAGACATATAAGGCATTCTATTACGGAGGCTTTGTAAATCTTGCGGTTTATACTTATTTAAATGAAATCGTATGTATATTGTACGTCCGCTAATTTTCTATCGAAAAATCCAGTCAAAACCTTCTCGTCCTTCTCTGGGAATTTTTTTATGATAAACTCCATGAGAAAGGCAAATAGCAAAAGTGAAACAAGCTACCCATGTAAGACCTCACTAATTACTGCAAAATCGCTTAAGAAGCAATAATAATAAAAATAATAATTGGGAAAATTCTCTCACGAGAGTAAATGTATAATGTTATAAGGGTCCACAAGACAGAAAAATGTTAAGAATTCGCGTATAATTTAAAAACACTTTACAAAGCTTTCGAACCCCTCCATGAAGATGAACCCGGAAGGGTTAGAAAGCTTTGTTCATTTTTTTTAAAATTATACACGAACTCTTAAAAATTTTATATTGTGGACCCCATACAACAACAACACAACAACAACAACAACAACATAATAATAATAATAATAATAATAATAATAATAATAATAATAATAATAATAATAATAATATAAAAGTTGCACGTTACAAGATACACAAGATGAAGACGAATGGTTACTGACCCCATTAATTCCAAGACAAAATTTATATGAAATTTCGTCGGCTTTATGTAATTATATATTTTCAGTTGATGCCATCTGGTTTCTGTAATGAACGAATTATATAAACAAGTCGATATGCAGATATTAAGTAGTTTTCACAAGTGTGCGGCAATAAAGGAACACATGTGAACGCAAATAAGTTGATAAACAAACCTGTTTACGTATGAGTTGGTCGCTATGGGACTCTACGGGTTCAGCTGGACGATATGAAATCGGAAGCCTCCCGGATAGATCATATTGATAAATATTAAATGTAAAAAAAAATGATGAAATAGAGGCAGAAAAAATAAAATAAAGTAAGAAAAATAGAATCACTTACAATTTAGCTATGGTAAAATAGGTAAATCTTACAGAACAAGAAGACTCCAGTTTCAGCAAAGTTATCGAAACTGGTAATTTTGAAGTGGAAAATCCATTACCTTTAAATGTAGCCAACTCTTGAAATAAAAAAAAAATGCTTAGTGAAAAATCCATCACCTTGAAATAAACAAAAAATTAAATAAAAATGCTAATCCCTTATTCAACTTAAAAAATTCATGGAAAATTAATGAAACTGAGATATTTGGAGACACTTTACAAGATATTTTTAAAAACAACCTCATCAAGCGGGCTACTTTATCATCCGATATAATAACTTCTACAAAAATATCAGCACACTCATACGTGTCACTTGTTGCAGTAAAATACGGCAGTTTCTGCAACATACCAAAAGCGACTGTGCAAATAACGACTCCTTTTTTAGTCGAAACATTCTGGCGCTTGCTTCCACAAAAGACAAAATGCCAAGTGACCGAATATTCCATTCACCGGAAAAAGAAAATTGTTTGCATCAATTTTCACGTGAACACGATTCGCTACTAAAGTGTATGTGTCCTATCCAGCAATTTGAGAGGTGAAACGAAGGGTGGTATTATCACTGTTTCTCTTTTTAGAATTTGCTATTCATTAACCCTTAGTAGAGAGAGAGAGAGAGAGAGAGAGAGAGAGAGAGAGAGAGAGAGAGAGAGAGAGAGAGAGAGAGTCTTTCCTTCTGTGCCAAAACTTTTTTGTTCGACAGCAGAAATCGTCAAGTTTTGGTAGTTATCTCTCTCTCTCTCTCTCTCTCTCTCTCTCTCTCTCTCGTACGCCTACGTACTAGAAAACCACAAGGTGGCACAAGTACTATCCGTCAGGTTTAGTAAGTTATCTCTCTCTCTCTCTCTCTCTCTCTCTCTCTCTCTCTCCTTCTTCTTCTTCCTATGTACTAGATAACCACAAGGTTAAACGCTTGGCCTCCTGACCAATTTCCGCATATAAGACGAAAGGAAAACCACATTATTAGCCGTTGTTCATCAAAAGTCACGCGCCTGACTCATTCGAGCTCTTCAGGCCTCAACGGGAAGATCGAAAAGCGAAACGATCCATAGCTAGGTGCACTATAATAGTTATTTCAAGGACTGGTCGCCTTTAAAAGTGAATTCAGTGTTCGAATGACTCTTCAGGAAATCAGTACACATTATTACGAAGGTTGCTACATCTTATTACTAGTAAAATAACAAATACCCACCCCAGATATAACTATGGTACATCAAAATTCTTTGATATGCGGCAACTCAGGTTATAAATCAAAAACGGGTTGCTAATTGAGTCTCTCTCTCTCTCTCTCTCTCTCTCTCTCTCTCTCTCTCTCTCTCTCTCTCATATAGCAAGCACAATGTTTTGCAGTCCAGTAAAATGTTATTTATGGCAACCACGGAAAGTACACGTCATTATCAATACTACTATCATCGCAATCGATCATCTTTTATTGCAAAACTTAAGTAAATCTTTCCCTTTAATCCATCGATTCATCTGCGTGGAATAGAATACTTTCCTTTCTCTTCGTGCAACAGAATACATCTGTTCCAAGTTTAACAGATTAACCGCTTGGAAATGGCAACCACGTCTCTCTCTCTCTCTCTCTCTCTCTCTCTCTCTCTCTCTCTCTCTCTCTCTCTCAGCCCTCCAGTGGTAAAACCTCTCTCCTTTAGCCCGCACGCACTCCCCACATGGTCAAGCCCTGACGCTAAAATAATCTTTACGTTTTGCTGACCGTATTTCATCTTTAGCTAAATATTCCAGAGCTGGCGAGGCCACCGTTGTGAAGGCGTCATATGCTCAAATCCCAACCTTGGATTTCCTAAAATCTAGATTTAAAAGAATACGTAGGTTTTGTGCCGAAGACCCCTTTGGATGATGGCTGAAATCCCAAACTTAGAATCCCTAAAATCTAGATTTAAAAGAATACGTAGGTTTTATGCCAAAGACCCCTTTGGATGATGGCTGAAATCCCAAACTGAGAATCCCTAAAATCTAGATTTTAAAAAATACGTAGGTTTTGTGCCGAAGAACCCTTTGGATGATGGCTGAAATCCCAAACTTAGAATCCCTATAATCTAGATTTTAAAGAAATGGGTAGGTTTTATGCTAAAGACCCCTTTGGATGATGGCTGAAATCCCAAACTTAGAATCCCTATAATCTAGATTTTAAAGAATGGGGAGGTTTTATGCTAAAGACCCCTTTGGATGATGGCTGAAATCCCAAACTTAGAATCCCTATAATCTAGATTTTAAAGAATGGGGAGGTTTTATGCTAAAGACCCCTTTGGATGATGGCTGAAATCCCTACCTTAGAATCCCTGAAATCTAGATTTAAAAGAATACGTAGGTTTTTATGCTAAAGACCCCTTTGGATGATGGCTAAGTGACCTTTGGCCAAATAATAGCTGGCCCCAAGGAAAATTATTTATTGTTTACATACAAATCCAACACAGAGGAAAAAGATCATCCAAAATGACTGGAGTTATTGATCCTCTCGAATAAATTCGAAGGCAAATTTTAGAGCGTCACTGGAGTTGGGTCGAATCGAGAGGAAACCCGAAAAGTCCCGAAGATAAAAGGATTAGGATGAGAAATGCCCAGCTGAACCTAATTCACAATAAAGATTTTTATTTTCTCTTTGTTTGAAAAGACAAAGCCAACCCTACCTTCAATAATATACAAGTGAGGCATCTTTTGTTTAATGCTCATCATGCGTTGATCTATACCTCAAAGGTACATAGTAGGTGTAACAGAATTCAAAATCAAATAAAATATATGACCAGCATTCCAACGGATCATTTCTCAAGGGTTCTTGTAAGTCGGCCGATCGCAATTCCCACCACTAACACTAAATGCAAACATTGTAATAATTTCATCTCATTATAGGTCCTACTCGAACCTGAGGCTTACTTGGAATAAGTACCAAGCTCAAACAGTAAATACTCTCTCTCTCTCTCTCTCTCGCTCTCTCTCTCTCTCTCTCTCTCTCTCTCTCTCTCTCTCTCTCTCTCTCTCTCTCTCTCTCTCTCTCTCAATGTAAATTACTTATCTGTCTTTCGTAACTTTTTAACTATCATCTAAATTAGTGTTAAGAAAATCTTTTGAATATCTAAGTGATATATATATATATATATATATATATTATATATATATATATATATATATATATATATATATATATATATAAAACAACGAAAAGATATTTTGAAACAAAAGTTCTTCAGAAGTTCAAGAGAAAGGATTCGTTCTTCCGTTGGGAACCCATGATACTTGTTAACTGCATCATGAGAACTCTATTACTAAAACCGACACACAATTCCCATAAGGTAAATAATTTTTCCAGTGTCCCAGACCTTCAAAGCAAAGATGGTATCCCACCACCTTAGAAGAACCTTGAATAATTTGTGTTGCAGGAATTATTTTATGGTAAAAAGTTCACAACCTCGAGAAAAACAATTTGTGTCATAAAAATCGACAATTATGCGATAAAATATATTAGTATGAGAAAATATAAAAGGTATAACATCAAAGGCTTCCGAACACCTGGTGTTCGGAAGTCTTTGCTTTTACACTTTTATATATTTTCACATAGTATTATAGTTTATTATATAATTTTGAATTCTCATTACAATTATTTTATATTCCCGTCTCAGATATTTGTGTCTCCAAGCGTTCTCTGGGAATGATCCCTGCCACATGCCCGACATTCAATGATGTTGGAATTTTTCTAATATCTATAAATCTAAGAACAAAAAAGGATGCGGATAACTATTATTAACATGGAACGAATTGTTCATTGCGATTTTTTCTATAAAACTTGAGAGAATATAATACTGTCACAGAGAGAGAGAGAGAGAGAGAGAGAGAGAGAGAGAGAGAGAGAGAGAGAGAGAGAGAGAGAGAGAGAGAATCTAAATGGAGAGTTGTAACTCCCAAATTATCCGATCCTCTCAGCATTAATTAAACTGCAGCCAGCATACAAAATTACAGTGGCCACGTTTTGTAAATGAAAAGCACTACAGAAATGATGAATACTGGTTAATTATTCGTTTATAAAAATGCTTTGCGGAAGCACCTCATCAGAGATTTTTCACAATAACAAACAAAAGCTCTAAATGAAAAAAAGAAAAAGAGGAAAAAAATCCTGACAGCTTTGCACAATGAAAGCTGTGGAGGGTAGGATTCATTGTAGTGATCATGGTTAATCCCTGTTGATACTTCATGAGGTAAATCATAACAACAAACTTCATAAAAATTATAACTAATCAGCACCATTCAACTGATGTGCGGCTGATAATTCTGACTTTGTAAACATTCCCGCGTATGTCGGCTGTAAAGAGACATACAATGTACTTAGAACAGTTTATCTAGGTTTTGGAGGGACGGGATTTCTTACTTTCCCAGCTGCAAAATGTAGTACAGAAGAGTTTGTATTAATTATTCTCTATAATATGACTTATTATTTCATCATAAAAAACGAGGGGATTTTCCCCTCTCCATAAAAGCTCTAGCCCTCATAACTTTCTTCCGATGGATATGAAATTGGTGATGTGTACATAAAATAATATACACTGTCCAAACAAAGGTTGCATGAATCACGAAAAAATCCTGACCTAATGAATAACAAAAACAGTACCACTTCTAATAATAATAATAATAATAATAATAATAATAACCACAAGATTCATATTCAAGCCTCTCTCAACAAGACAGCGCACATGTTATATACGGCACCAGATCACCAACATAGTAGACGGTATAATTCATTAGCTTCTATCAGCGGGGGTCAAAACTGCAGACTACTACCGCGGAGGCCAAACCTGCAGACTACTATCGCGGGGGCCAAAACTGCAGACTACTACCGCGGAGGCCAAACCTGCAGACTACTATCGCGGGGGCCAAAACTGCAGACTACTACCGCGGAGGCCAAAACTGCAGACTACTACCGCGAGGGGAAAAACTGTAGACTACTGAAAGGTAAACAATAAAATAGTGTCAAAACAGGTGGGTCAACCCAGTCGACCTGTTAGTCCACCCCGACTGAACACGTTGGAAAGATGAGAGGACTGGCCAGTCTCGCCGGGTTTGTCATTTTTAACCCCAATACACGATAAAGATTGGCCGGTTCATGCCAATCTCGGTAAAATCAGCGTGTCAGTCCTTTACGGGTAAGGCTTGCTTTAGCAATAAAAACTCCGATAACAGCAGAAAGCAGAGAATGTTTAGCAACTGCTGAACCAGTTCTGGTAGATGTACACTCGAATTATTTTCAAAATTTCCCGTGAACAATCACTCTAGGTTTCCACAGAGCTGCAGCTTTTGACCCTTGTAAGTCATAATCATAACAATAACTTGACGGTTGGGAATCTCCAGAACCCTGCTAAAAGTACACTGACGAACGTTTTGCATTAATCCATTCAGTGTCGTTTCCTGAACAGGAGGTTACATAAATTCTAAGGGCCGTCATCAAAGTTTTGAACAGGTGACATATGTGGGACTTTAAAATTCTCACTCCTGTAACATGGCCCTTTATTTTATTTCCAAAAGTCACTGTTTTTCAAAGTTAATATAGAGAGAAGAATTGAATTCAAGGGACTTGAAACTATGAAACTCCACACCGCACGTTGAATTATGATTATGAAGGTATTCAGCGCTACCTTAGAAAAAAAATTCCTAAACTGGGCAAAGAGAGAGAGAGAGAGAGAGAGAGAGAGAGAGAGAGAGAGATAGATAGGCGCAAGTCACTCCAACAATTGCGGGACAAGGACAGGGAAAATGCTGGTTACTGACATGTTACATGAAGCAGCATCGTGACAGCAAGAGAGAGAGAGAGAGAGAGAGAGAGAGAGAGATCTTTTTCGCTGAGCGGCCAGTCTGCAAATAGCATTACAGCAAACGGCAATCCAGTTAGCAAGGTTTAAGGCAAAGGGCGCTCTTTCTGTTGCTGCTGCTGCTGACTTGCAGAGCGAAAGAAGATGATGAGGAAGGGGGGGGGGGGGGAGAGGACATAATGCCTCCTCGTTCCAAAGCACCCCTCCCCCCTCCCAACAAAAGACCACATGGTAAACGGGCAAGACCTTGAGAATCCACTCCTCTCGCCTCCCATCCAAATGGATACCACTCCCTCCTCACCCGAATACCCTCCCTCCCTTCCTTTCCACTCCCTGGCCTCACTACGAAAACCAAATCATCTAGCAGCAACATTAAGAAGGACAGGCGATACCCTATACCTACACATCCACCTCCCCCTCCTCCTCCTCCTCCCCCTTCTCCTCATTCGCCGTCACTCGAGCAGGACCACCGCCTCAACGACCTTCAGGAGGGAAGGATCGGCCTCAGGGTTACAAAGGACGCTGAGAGCACATATACTCGCACATACATACATACATTCGTATATACATCGATGTTACTGGTCTTAGATGGTTCTCTCTCTCTTATTATTTCCATTTATCTCCGGTACGGACATTTCGATATTAAATTCCTCAACTTTCATACAAGGAATCTTACTTGTCAAGACGGGCTGTGATTAGTTGAACATTTAATGACAAAGCTTCAAATGGAGTGGTGAATGCTTAATAAAACTTTCATTCAGTTTTCATTTGGAAAGTTATAATTTGTAACCGTACCTCAGGAACGCAGACCAAATTTCAAACGAGCAACAAAGAATCTTCCTCATGTTATACATTTTTCTGGGAAGTGACGCATCTACTTAGAAAAAATATATATATATAGGAAGACGAGGCAAAATAACGAACAAGACGTGTGAAAATATGAAACATTCAAAAGTATACTGGTGAAGTCAAAGGTCCATCGAGAAATTTCCTGAAACTGAACAGAATAAAAAGCAAAATATTTTAGTCTCCTCTCACTCTGTTTGAAAAGGACGGCACTCGAAGGACAGAAGAGCCCAGGCTTAAATTACCTCGAGTCAAGGAGGTTCACCCACAGAGATGGATAAATCAGGTCTTAGGGTAAGAGGCCCACGAGAGCAATAAGCTTTCTCTCACACAAAGCTGCCAAAGACGCCATTCAGAAGTTTTAATTCCGCTAAGCTGACTCCAAAGAATATTCGCTAACTTTTGTCTTCTCTTGAAACGGTCTTAATATCAATATACTCATAAGGACAGAGGTATCGTTCACTCGTAATGAACGCTCACTTATAGTTTTTCTCTCCGTCTTCGTCTTCAGTCTTACTTTTTTTTTTTTTTTTTTTTTTATAGAAAACATAAACTCGATCTTCCTGTTTTCTCTCTCTACTTGTAGAAAATCTACCACAATCTTCTAATAGAAAAAAATTACTAACCAATCTTTCTGTTCCATTTGTAGAAGAATTCACAGTCTCCTCACTCTCCATTATTTGCTTCCTCACATGAGGTAGACCACTGACTTGAAATTCAGGCTTCCAAAGGATATGGTGTTCATTAGTGTGAAGTAAGAGGAGGTCAAGGGAAATACAGAAAGAAGAGATCTCATTTACTAAAAAAAATAAATGAATAAATAAATGAATAATAAATTAGTAAATGAATACAAATTTATCCAGTCAGACGTTGGGCTATCAGTTTTCAAAAATCTCATTCCCTCGCGCGCAACCTTCCAAGGTTTCTATTAATTCACGTTTCAAGATGTCTGAAACTCATAACGCGACTCTCAAGGGCAGTTGTTATGACAGACTCTCACTACCGCAATTCAAATTTATTGTGGCTCATATTTGTTTCATGATTACCAAAACCTCAGTGTTTAACGTCCTTTTTTTCTTTTAAATCTAATGTCTCCACGTCTTGAAAATAGAAATAAATGCCATGTCCTTAGAAGCTTGTGCCGTAAGTCTGTTTTTCCATAATAAAAGGTTAATTTCTGCTTTCAGATCGCACGTGTAGATCTACCCGACATTTACTTGGCTTTGAGATGGAAGCTGTCGACGTGACCAAACAGCCTAATTTTTTCTCTCTCTTTGGTCAGTTCAAATGAAAATAATCTCGGTAATGAGTTCATAAATACCAATCTCATTATTATTATTATTATTATTATTATTATTATTATATTATTATTATTATTATTATTATGATTTTTTTTTTTTTTTTTTTTTTGTTTTTTTTTTTTTTTTTTTTTTTTGCTCTATCACAGTCCTCCAATTCGATGGGTGGTATTTAAGTGTGGGGTTCGGGTTGCATCCTGCCTCCTTAGGAGTCCATCACTTTCTTACTATGTGTGCCGTTTCTAGGATCACACACTTCTGCATGAGTCCTGGAGCTACTTCAGCCTCTAGTTTTTCTAGATTCCTTTTCAGGGATCTTGGGATCGTGCCTAGTGCTCCTATGATTATGGGTACGATTTGTTCCACTGGCATATCCCATATCCTTCTTATTCTATTTTCAGATCTTGATACTTATCCATTTTTTCCCTCTCTTTCTCTTCAACTGGTGTCCCATGGTATTGCGACATCAATGAGTGATACTTTCTTCTTGACTTTGTCAATCAACGTCACGTCTGGTCTATTTGCACGTATCACCCTATCCGTTCTGATACCATAGTCCCAGAGGATCTTTGCCTGATCGTTTTTTATTTCTATTCACTCCCTCAGGTTGGTGCTCGTACCACTTATTTTACTGCAAGGTAGCTGATGTTTTCTTGCACAGGCTCCAGTGGAGGGCTTTTGCCACTGAATCATGCCTCTTTTTGTACTGGTTTCTGTGCAAGTGCCGGGCATTCACTTGCTATGTGGTTTATGGTTTCATTTTTCGTATTGCACTCCTACATATGGGAGAGATGTTATTTTCCGTCTATCGTACTTTGAACATATCTGGTTCTTAGGGCCTGATCTTGTGCCGCTGTTATCATTCCTTCAGTTTCCTTCTTTAGCTCTCCCCTCTGTAGCCATTGCCAATTGTCAATCGCTGGCTAGTTCTTTAGTCTGTCTCATGTATTGTCCGTGCATTGGTTTGTTGTGCCAGTCCTCTGTTCTTTCTGTCTTTCTCCTGTCTCTGTATATTTCTGGGTCTTCGTCTACTTTTATTAGTCCTTCTTCCCATGCACTCTTTAGCCACTCGTCTTCCACTGTTTTCAGATATTGCCCCAGTGCTCTGTTTTCAATGTTGACGCAGTCCTCTATACTTAGTAGTCCTCTCCCTCCTTCCTTTCGTGTTATGTATAGTCTGTCTGTATTTTGCTCTTGGGTGTAGTGCTTTGTGTATTGTCATTTGTTTCCTGGTTTCTGATCTATGCTGAGGAGTTCTGCCTTCGTCCATTCCACTATTCCTGCGCTGTATCTGATTACTGGCACTGCCCATGTGTTTATGGCTTTTATCATATTTCCACCATTGAGTTTTGACTTGAGTATCGCCTTGAGTCTCTGCATATATTCTTTCCTGATCGTGTCCTTCATCTCTTGGTGTTTTTTATATCTCCTCCTTCCATTATTCCCAGGTATTTGTATCCTGTCTCATCTATGTGTTGATGTTGCTCCCATCTGGTAGCTTTATCCCTTCAGTTCTCGTTACTTTGCCTTTTTGTATGTTGACTAAGGGCGCATTTTTCTATTCCAAACTCCATTCTGATGTCCCCAGATACAATCCTTACAGTCTGGATTAGGGTATCTATTTCCTTGATGCTCTACCATACAGCTTGATGTCGTCCATGAACATCAGATGGTTGATTTTGTTGCCTCTTTTCTTGAGTTGGTACCGGCATCCATCTTCTGTAGTACTTTGTCACGGGAATCATGGCTACTACGAAGAGTAGTGGGGACAGTGGGAGTCGCCCTGGAAGATCCCTCTCCTGATATTAACCTCTGCTAGTCTTATTCCAGAGCTTGTAAGTATTGTATTCCAGTGCGCATTGTATTTTTGAGGAAGCTGATGGTATTTTCCTCTGCCCCATATATTTTTCAGGCATTCTATTAGCCATGTGTGTGGTATCATGTCGAAAGGCTTTCTTATAGTCTATCCATGCCATGCTTAGGTTGGTTTTCCTTCTCCTACTGTTCTTCATTACCATTTTGTCTATCAGGAGCTGGTCTTTTGTGCCCTACACTTCCTTCTGCAGCCTTTCTGTTGGTAGGGGATGGTGTTTGTCTCCTCTAGGTAGTTGTATAGCCTTTCACTGATGATACCTGTTAGTAACTTCCACATTATTGGTAGGCAGGTGATAGGCCTGTAGTTACTGGCTATATTTCCCTTACTCTTGTCTTTTTGTACTAAGGATGTTCTTCCGTGGTCATCCATTTGGGTGCTTGGTGATTTGAGATACAATGCTGGAGTTGTTCTCCTATTCGTGGGTGTAGGGCCTTGAAGTTTTTTGAGCCAGTATCCATGGACTTCATCGGGACCTGGGTTTTCCAGTTTGGCATTTTCTTTAGTTGGTGTTCTGACTGGTCTGTCGTGATGTCTGTGAATCTTTGTTTTATTCTCCCTGTTTCTTCTTCCTTGACTTCTGGAGCCATGTTGCATGTTTGTTGTGTGATACCGGATTGCTCCATATGTTTTCCCAGAGTCTCTTACTTGGTTCGGCTTCAGGAATTTCTGGGTGGTTGTCCTTCCCCTCTTAGTTGGCTGTATAGTCTTTTCTGGTTGGTTCCGAATAGTTTGTTCTGTTGGTATCCCTTATTCCTGTTCATGTACCGTTGGATCTTGTGTGCTTTGGCCTTAAGCCTCTGTTTTACATCTTCTATTGTGTTGTTTAGTCCCCTCTCTTGTACTTTGTATTTCTCGTTGAGTTCCCTCCCTTGTTCTTGCTTCTTAGCCTTTTTTCTGCCATCTCTTTCAGTTTATCAAGTCAGATCTCATCACCATGATTTGCTTTTCCAGGCGGCCTTTTCCAAGGAGGTTGCTGTTTTGGTTTCTGTTGGGTTGGTTGTGACGGTGGTGTTGGTGTTCGAATCCCATCGGTTCTGCTACTAATCTTGCTCCTGCATATGTCAAGTTATTTGTTTCTGTGATACTGGTGGTGTGTATTAGGCCCATTATTTCATTGACCTCACTTGTTTTCTCCCTTATTTCTTGGTGTTGTAGGCTTTCATGGAGGGGATCTTTTTCTCTCTGTATCTGGCTCCATCCATTGTCTAATCTTTTCTACCCATTCCGTCCTCTCTACTTCGTCGGTGTTTCTTCGTGTGTCGTTGTTTGATACTTCATCCCTCCCTGTCGTCTTCTGTGGCATCGTCTCTCAGTTCGTCTTCGTGTAATTCGTTGCGTTGTGACATTTCCCTTTCCAGTTCTTCTCTTTCTGTTGGGGAGAGCCAGTTCTTTTTCTTTATGTTCCTTACTTGGTCTGCCAGCCTCTGCTTCTGGTTTGGGGGGGTGTTATTCCTCTCATTCCAGATGTGGATCAATCTTCTTCTTATAATCCTCTCTCCGTCGGGTTGCTTCTGATGTAGCATCTCCATATTTCCTTATTTTCTTCTCTTGTCCCATTTCTTCCTTTTTGCCTCTGTAGCTCCAATCTCAGGCTGTTGATTACTTTCGTTGTGGTGATCAGTTGCTGGATGACGACCTCCCAAGTACCTGACCGTCTTCCCCTTCAATTGGGTTGAATACCTGGTTGCCGGACGAAGCTCCTCTGTTGCCAGAGGTTCCATTTACGTCGTTGTCGTTTTATTCCTTCATTTCTTTCCATCATTGCTGAGTTTTTGCTATTTAACCCATAGCTGGACCCTACCCCATCAGGGATAGGTACTCATTTACAGCTGAGTAGACTGAGGAAATTATGGTAAAGATCCTTTCCCAAGGAATCAACGCCGAGGAGAGCGGTCACCCATCCAACGACTGACCAGCCCCAATGTTGCTTAACTTGACTTAAGTCTATTGAAGACCTAACCAACTCCTCCACGGCGCCACATATTATTATGATGATTATTATTATTATTATTATTATTATTATTATTATTATTATTATTATTATTATTATTATTATTATTATTATTATTATTATTATTAACACTGAAATAATTATTTAGGATCTTTTTCACAGTCATATATAACAACTATTTTCATGGGTGGAGGATATCGATAATGCTTTTACTCCTCACCTTACTACCTTCGTCGAATACATTTCGTCAATACGCCAATGCTTCTCTGCAGACATCATTATTTACAAATCATATTCTACCCGAGATATCATACGAATAAGAGTACCACGTACCAGCACATACAACTACAATTGTTCAAGTCAATGGCCCCTTTGGTGGGCCTGTTCCATAAGAATAGGTTTCATCTTCTGAATAATAATAATAATAATAATAATAATAATAATAATAATAATAATAATAATAATAATAATAATAAAAATGCAATGTCCACTTTCAGTGGGCCTTGCACAAATGTGTAAGTTCCGTCCGACTCCATTATAAGTTAAAAAAAAAAAAAAAACAAAAAAAAAGTGCAAATAATCCCTAACAAAGGACAACAACCACACCACCGCAATCAACACTGCCCCTCTCCAGGTTCGCACTTAATCACGTTTTTACAATGCAGAGCAGCAGGAACACCTCCTACCTGCCGGGAGCAGAAGCAGCAACTTCTCCTGCTTAGTTATTTGCGTTAAATTTGAGGCCACTTTACTTTATTGTCAGAAGGCTAATTACTATGCGTATGGGATAGCCGACTGCATACTCAAATGAAAAGCTAATTAATCAAGGAACGGAGACTAACGATCAAGATGAGGGTGATTCGTTTTTGTCATCTTTCGTGCGAGGTCTTCAGCGAATGCATTACCTGACTACAATCAGACCAGAGGAGAAACTGCTCTTGGCTGCTATCTGACTTTGGTTTACAAAGCAACAGCTCGCGGCGATGATATTTTATGACTGTTTATAATGTGACAGCTGTAAGCAAACTTCATAATACGAAACGTTCCCTTAATGTACCAAATTTTGACGGTGAAACTTTAATTACTTTACCTCAAAAGTGGGTACAAAAAAAATAAATATCAGGCATCTCAATCTTTCTTGCCCTCTCTCGCTTTCTTTCTTGGCCGGTTTGGCTGATGCTTGAGAATTCTTGCCCATAATGCTTTGTTCACTGATTACTTACTGTGCACTGACGGCACAAAGCCCTTAAATACACTAGTTCGAAAAATCTGTTTCATGAAGAAGGTTCCATTGCAATGAACGGATAAAAAGTTCAAGGTAAATCATAAAAAATCATAAAGAATAAAAAAATAAGAACAAATAAATCTTCCAGACGCAAAATTTCACGAAAGAAAGAAAGCATAGCAAACAAAATGGAACAATTAGCCGCAAAACCAAAATTACCTAACCTGTAAGTAAAAAGAGGCCCAGAAACGATTATCGAAAGCATTAGTGAAAAGCGCGAATGGAGTTGATAAAATAGAAGAAAAATAGAGAATACTTTTTAAAAAATCAACAATTAACATTTCAGGGGCACGAGTTAATTATGCTACGGATCTACATGACTAAAACTAAATTTTAATTGAAATTTAATAGAAAAAAAAGGCACATAACGGTTACAAAAAAAAAAACATATGCCAGCTAAACAGGCACTAAGGCATGAACAATGAACGGAAAAATAACAAAACAATATACGCAGCAGTAAACATAAAACCGGAGCATCGCTGGCGTAGACAAAAATACAATGCTGCGAGACCAAACAAATCAAGTGTATGATACAGGAGGTGCATTGCCAAGTGCAATTTAGTTCCCCCCTATCTTTGAAAAACATGAAAGATGTCAGGTCGCTCTCTGCGACGTCAAAGACACAAAAGAAGGCTCCGGTATCGGAAGAAGACACTGACAAGCACAGGCAGGAAAGCAACATTTCATGAAGCTGCCAGGCAATAAATTTCTGAGAATAAATATGTTGTACTCAGGTGCATGCGTATCTACATAATAGGCATACGTTTATTCTTGTTAGAGAACCTTCCTTCGAATATAATGACCATATGGAGAAAATACCTAAGTTCAAGAATATAGAAGCTACATCCAATAAGACATGCAAATAACAACTGGTTTATAATAAATAAAAAAAAACAAATAATTAAATGTCCGTTATTAATGAATAAAACCATAAGCGCAAAAAGAAAAAAAGAAAGAAAGCAACAGAATATGAAGTCTCCGGAAGGGGCAACGGCTTGAGAACACTAGGTTACATTGTCATCACCCACCGCAAGGAAAATAAATGACCTTATTGCCGTAAATAACAAGCTGACGCTCTGACCAATTAAGAAACCCACTCTCATAATAATATAAACAGCGGATCTCTTGGTATTAAGTCGAGTGTACCCTTTGATATTATAAAATTCACGCATTCCGATCTCCCTCGAGATCTTAAGGTAGTTATGGTTAAATTTTGCGATTCTGATAGATTCTCATTCTCTGCATTAATAATAATTATCATAATTTTTTATGAGCATAAACTCCAACAGAACCAACTAAAATACGATGAAATGAGAAGCCAGCTTCCAAAGAACTAAAAGGTCACCTGTGACAACAGGAAGGCAAAAACAACCTTAACATGAGTTATTATAAATATATATAACAGCAAACGAATCACATTACATTATTAGTGGCTGAATGAATGAATAAGGTCACCCTTCACGTGGTAAACAAAAAAGGCGCTCTCATTACGGCATCTACCCAGTCAATTATAACAACATTTCTTCTCCAACGTCTTTCCCGTGCTTTGCTTTATCTTCCACAAATCTCCACTCATCCCTGTAGGACTCTGTCTTCCAACTCCTCTGGCGCTTGCCAAGCTGACAGACAGACGGACACAGTCAGGGAATACTCTCACAGGTGGGGTGCAAAGGACATGTCCAAACCATCTTCACTTCCGTTTTGTTTTCCGTAATTTCCTTTATAGAACAAAAAAGAATATAGTACTTAAGCTACAAGCGAAGCGCTGGGACCAATGAGGTCATTCAGCGTTGAAACAGAAATTGACAGTAAAAAGGTTTGAAAGGTATATAACAGGATGACAACCTCTCAGCTGCACCAGGAAAAATTTTTAGGGTGTGAAAAGTCAAAGGAAAAAAGGGAATACGAAAGAATGTACAATAAAAGAAAATGAGGTGTTGCACCTAAGGACCGAAGGGGCGCGGCAAAGACCCTAAAGCAATGCCTACAGTGCACTGCGTAAGGAGCACTGACAGCACTAACCCCCCTATGGGAATAATTTCCTTTATGGCACCATCTCTGGCTCTTTTCTGTTATCTGACTTTTGACATTTTCCTTAAAGCTTATTCACATATAAAAAAAAAAAAAAAGTTCAGATACAGTTTCAGCGTCATTTAATAAGTCAAGTCCGTATAACAATATAGACAAAAAAAAGTTAGTACGTTTCAGGTCATTTAATAAGTCAAGTCCGTATAACAATATAGATCGCACAAGACTTACGTATGATCTCGCTGTCGCTTGCAATTTAAATCTATCTGATTACCAATTCTTATTCAGCTTCCCCACTGTTTGCTTTGCCTTTTTTAGTCTTTAGCTAAATTCCACCCAAAAGAACCTGTCCTGAATTTCATTGTTCCTGAATATTTGGAAGATTCAACATCATTAATACTTTGCAACGTTTTTTCGTCCCTTGGTGCGTACTCCGTCCTCATTACTTCTGGCTTCCTTAGGATTTATTTTCAGCTCCAAGTCTCTCGATATATGAAGCATATTATTAATCAAGCTTTGCAAATCTTGTGGTGCTTTGCTGATTATAAGAGCATCTGCATATTCTGAGTTTGCCAAGTTTATGTCGTCGCTTCTCCAATCTTTATCTCTTACATCTTCGACCACATTTCATTGTAAAATCCATAAGAAGGTTAGTTTGTTTGTTTGTACGGTGTTTTGACGTTGCATGAAACCAGTGGTTATTCAGCAACGGGACCAACGGCTTTAGGTGACTTCCGAACCACGTCGAGAGTGAATTTCTATCACCAGAAATACACATCTCTCACACCTCAATGAAATGCCCGAGAATCGAACTCTTGGCCACCGAGGTGGTACGCCAACACCATACCGACCACGCCACTAAGGCGCTTCCGTGAGAAGGTAAAGAGCAAAGGCGATATTTCCTTGTAGCATCCCACTATTTACTGACCAATCACTTAACAAAGGCATCATCAACATTAACTTCATAATGGAAAATTTCAGTTCGCTTTAAATACTTCATGGGAATGCCATAGCGGCGAAAAACCTTCCATAGTTGGTCTGTCAAACACTTTGCCATTCCAAGCGAAAGCTATCAGACGGGGACTTTTACATTCTGTACATGGCTACACACCTCATCCTTAGCGCAAATATTTACTATGTGCGATTACTCCTGCCCTTTCTAAAACCAGCTCCTTCATCACTTAGTTTGTATCACTATCTTTTTCCAGCTGACTGAAAATAAGCTTATTAAATGTGTTTATTATATTCGACGTAACGCCTCTGTTCTTACCATGATTCAGTCAAGTCACCTTTCTTTGGTACCGTGACAAAGGATTCCAATTCCCAGTCATCCAAACCCTTAAAAAAAAATAAAAAAACACCTATATGGATGTCTACTCGCCCCCTAGCAATCCGTCTGAGATCCTTCTGTTATAACAAAGCGTGCCATACAGTTAAAATAGCTGAACAAAGACATCAACGTGTTCTTTAATGGTAATCACCTAAGCATTACTTCTCTCACTCAGAAAAAAGAAATGTTATAATAATATTAGTAAAAACAAAGGCAGCCTTCTAATCATCTTACCTTAACTTGCAAAACGTAATCCTAAATTTCATCCCAATAGCACGTACCTGCAATAGAAAGAAAAAAGATATTAGAATAAACATATGATTCTCTCCATCTTCTCGACTCTTACATTAATTTTTTATCCTGAAAACCAAAGGCAATTTTTTTCTTACACAAACATAGTACTGGCTGTATTTGCATACATCCTGACTCATGGACATTCCTTACACAAACTTCCCCATTCAGGTCTATTTTTGGACATTCAATTTATCCACATTTTATTTCGACCCTTCGCTGCCCACACTCTTTCAAGCCCTCAACATCTCATCTCTCTCTCTCTCTCTCTCTCTCTCTCTCTCTCTCTCTCTGATTCTTAACTGTATACCTTTACTATCAACCTACCAGATTCAAATATGTTTACGTGATCAACCTTCGAAGCACCTTTGGCCACACCAAATTTCTCATCCTTTCAACGTATCTTAATCGACATAAGCTTGGCAAACAATTCACCTCAACAACTTTAACATTTTTCTTTCATTTTTATTCAGCACCAACACTTTGCCTCCATCAAGGACAATCACTTATTACAGTCGTCTGTAGATATTCCTGTTTTTCCAAACTTTCTTCTGAGCTCCTTCTATCATATATAATATTATATATATATATAATATATATATATATATATATATATATAGTATATATAGTATAAAACATTTTATACCATTATCTATTATTTTTATTCAGTAGATGAAAGCTATCGATGGGGAACAAGCACACAGGGGTAATTGGCTTGAAATTCAAGCCCCCAACGAATGTTGGTTTCAACCTCCCACCGCTAAAGACCCCACACCGCGGCAGTAACTGATCATGATACAGAGCCAGTGATTTTTCATCGCCCTGGGGGAGGCGTGAACTCATGACACCCGAGTGTCAACCAAGACACTAACCACTGTGCCAGCGACCAGCACATATCTGCATGTGTATACCTAGACCTTCTTTTGAAAAATGATCTAAATAGGCTGCACACACTTGAATATTCCGTCAAGTGCTAATAGAATGTAACACAGAATCTTCAATTCAAATGCATTTTACTTAGCATTCACAAGAGAGAGAGAGAGAGAGAGAGGACGAAGAGAAGCGAGAGAGAGAGAAGGAAGAAGAGAGAGAGAGAGAGAGAGAGAGAGAGAGAGAGAGAGAGAGAGGCAAAATCAAGTAGAACCAATAACACACATAATCGTTAAAGACATTACCATCATCGTGAAGCGTTCAATGAAGGGGCCATAAAACGAAACAACTTTTTATCTCATAAACGAAGGACCTGTCAAGATCGCTTGCATAATGGCAAATTAAGTCATTACAGCTTGCTTGCTTTGCTCTCTCTCTCTCTCTCTCTCTCTCTCTCTCTCTCTCTCTCTCTCTCTCTCCTTTACCCTCCTGAACCCGCAACCTCTCTCTCAAGTATCTCCTTACGAAATTACCGCAGCCAGTCCTCCGTAACGGGAGGTAATTGCACATTCGTCATTCAGTTTCAAACATTGCTCTATTATCTATAGGAATAAAAGCGCACACCACACACACACAGAGAGAGAGAGAGAGAGAGAGAGAGAGAGAGAGAGAGAGAGAGAGAGAGAAACTTCTGGCTAATCACTTCACGCAACAACTGCGATATAATGACAACCGGCTACTGGTTGTAACATCAGCATTGCAAATCAAGGGTCCTGCTGAAATATTAAAGAGGAACGGCAAAGTCAAAGACTGCTAATAATGATGTTTGTTACAATGACTAATGAAGGAAAACAACAACACTATTACTCCTTAAACAATAGTAATATAAAAAAACACAAGACAAAGCTCTACTGCGTCTTCGACATGATTTTAAATTGCCTATTAATTTTCTAGCCTGGCAAAAGCAAGTCTGAGTACTGTGCTGATTCAAAATATCGGAGAAGTAAATATTTAAGACGTCTGTAACTCAATGGGAAAGTCATATCTCTCGAATTCAGACAGGAAGTAATATATAAAACTAATCCATTTTTTCTTTTAAATAAGTTTTCCAATAACCAAAAATACTAATGAATAAAATTAATAAACTTTTCCTCTAAATTCACTTTCCAATAAACAAAAAACTAATGTATAAAACTGATCAATTATTTTCTCGTAAATTCGTTCCCTAATAAACAAAACAAAATTGCAGTGCAAGGTTTAAATGCTTCATGCACGCGCTGACCCGACTTCTCCCTCTCGATGGCCTTGCCAGTATATCAGCGTAAGTAAATAAGTACCTCTGCTAGGGCCTGATAATTACGATCAGCTTTTGCGAAACAGTTCTGACACAAGCGGAATTATCATGCCTCACAAACTGCGATCAAATTCACTTTCTTCATTCTCTTTTAAACAAACTCGCCCGCAGGAAAAATTCCTAACAATTATTTTTCAACTTCTTTCAGATGAAGTGCAATTTTCTTAATGGTATTCGATGAGATAAATATTTAGAATAAAGCCAACGAAACTACTATAAACAGTGCACAAGCAAGACGAATAAAAGTAGTATGGTAGTGCTATACAGATATGCGAGCTTATATATATTTAACTTTTCCCCAAATGAGGGGATGGTTCCAGGTGTCAGGCTTCAAGATCTCAACTACCACTTTCGGGTGAGTTTACTTTTCTTCCTGCGCTTCTCCGCGACCCACCACACTAGACTGATTACTACGTACATATTTCACTTCTTAAGTTATCAGAGGCACAATGAAATAAGTTGGTGCATAATATGATCTGACTACCCTGGGACTGTAGCGTCCTTTCAATGGCATGTCCCGCTAAAAGGGGCCTGATACATGGTAGACAATGACTTACACGTTCAGCCATCTGAGATACAAACCGTTTCACAATAAAACAAACACAGAGATACATATACGCATACACACATATATACATACACATAATATATATATAAAAATATATATATATATATATATATATATATATATATATATATATTATATATATATCTATATCTTTATACAACCTACTGGTGCAATTGACCAGAGCCACGAGAATTCAGTCATCTCATGCAATAAACACTAATTCCTGGATTTCCCAAAGTTTTATGGACTCATTTCTTATGTAGTAGATTTTCCTTCCACACGAATGACGTTGTCCCGGTGATCTGTTATTAATGTTTTTCAATAATGTGCTGAGGAACACAAAGTGGTTGCTAAGTCTGCTCGACCAATCTTTATAAGATATCTCTGACGTTTCTCGCATTATCAGTCACTTGGCAACTTTCTCGAAAACAGTAAAATGATTTTCAGTTTATTGTAAACAATCAAACACAAAATTTATATTTTTGTCAATAATGTACAAAATAAAACATATCTTCTGTCAAAAAAACTTTATGATTACAGTTAAAAATTTATATTTCTGCCAATAATGTACATACTAAATCATATCTTCTGTCAAAAAAACGTTATGATTTAAGTTAAAAATTTATATTTTCGCCAAAAATGTACATACTGAAACATATCTTCTGTCAAAAGTTAAAAGAAAAACCTTATGATTTAATTTAAAAATCTATATTTTTGCCAATAACGTACATACTAAAACATATCTTTTGTCAAAAAAAAAAAAACTTTATGATTAAAGTTAATTTATATTATCGCCAATAATGTACATACTAAAACATCTTTTGTCAAAAAAACCTTTATGATTAAAGTTAAAAATTTATATTTTCGCCAATAATGTATATACAAAACATATTCTGTCAAAAAACCTTAAGATTAAAGTTAGAAATTATATTTTCGCCAATAATGTACATACTAAAACAAATCTTTTGTCAAAAAAACTTTATGATTAAAGTTACAAATTCATATTTTCCCCAATTAAGTACATATAAAAAAATCTTTTGTTCAAAAAAACTTTAATGATAAAGTTACAATAAACTTCATATTTTCCCCAATAATGTACATACTAAAACACATCTTCTGTCAAAATACTTTATGATTAAAGTTCCAAACTTTCGCCGGCATTCTGGGAACTTGCAAGTGCCCGCACTTTCCCAACCCGCTGGTGGCGCTAATCTTCACCTCACCTTCACAACCATTGCTTACATTACTCACGCGACATTTGGGACGTTCGTTTCGGCGAAGTGAAACCATCATCATCACACCAGCAATATATCAGGTGACGCCCATAACACCTTCAGAAGCGGTGCAAACCAGAGCTTTTGTGATTTCTGTGGATACTATAATTTGATTACAAATACCGTTACCGGTGTGAGTATTTGCTATGAGGAAGAACACTGCCTAGGTTAGATGCACCGGTCGGTGTTGAGGGAGTGAAAAATGCAAACTTAGAAAAGGCCAACGGTATCTGCGACGTGTCTTTACGATGGGAATGTGATGAAAAAAGAAAGAGATGATCTGGAATTGCCTGAAAAGAAATTTACGGCACACATGACTGCAGATCTCTCATTTCATAACTAATAAGGCAAATGAAACGAAAGATGAGGTCCTTGGTGAGATCGGAGAGGTGAACAACGCTGACAAATCGAATTCCTCATTTGCCGATGCGATCCAGAGGGAAAGTGCTACGAAGAATCTTATCTTTGTAAAGTAAGCTGATAAGGAGCGAGAGAGAGAGAGAGAGAGAGAGAGAGAGAGAGAGAGAGAGAGAGAGAGAGAGAGAGATCACGGAGAATAACGGAGAAGAAAATCCTGGAATTTTGAGCCTGGGTAAGTGAGAGAGATGAAGCTGCCTCTAAGACTGGTAATGCTGACAACAGAACTGTGTAAAATGTGAAGTAGCATTCGCCTCAAATCATGATCTGCAATGATATGCAAAGTCAAGACAAGATTTCAAAAGCAAGAGGAGAATATCTGCAGACTGTCGAAAATATCGAGTGCAATATTTCAATATTTCTTATATTTTTCATAAGCCAGCTTCAGGGGATACTAGGCATTAGATACTGAAATATGATCCAGCTGTTAGATATCTAATTTATATACATTACGATAAAATAACCCTGGAGTTGAGGAAACATAATTTAGGAGATAAGTATCTTGACACTGCCTGTTCCGCTGCCTGGTATGGACACAACAGACTTGCACTACAGCGACTAAAAATTATTTAAAATAATATGAAATTTCATAAGACTAAAGTGAATCATGCGGTGAATGAAAGAAGTAAAACATGTAAAGAAGATATTGAGGGGACTAAAAGCAGAACTGACCGTGGCTACTCAGTGGATGCAATTGAAATGTCGTTCCATAAGACATGAGAAATGAAACACTGGAAGCCTTATTTCTAAGAAGAAGAAGAAAAAGAAGAAGAAGAAGAAAAAGCAATATTCGAGGTTTGGGTGAATGTGATAGTGCTAAAATCTGTGAAATGACAGTAAGAAAACATCCGTTTTTAAACATCCCTATGACGACGAAAAGATGGAAAAGAAGACAAGTTTTTGATGCAGTCTTGTTTTGTACAGACACAAATGAGTTTGATCTTGTCAAGAAACACAGAACGTAATTCAGCTATTCGCACTTGTAGTTAAAAGATCTAGGCAATACAGAGGATCCACTGAGTGAGACCATCGGGTGAAATTGAAATAATTAAGAGAAAGGGTGATTAAAAGAGGCTGGAGGAAGCACAAGGTGCTGGAACTATTTTTGTCGAATAAAAAAAGGAAAACAAAATGTGGGCTTTGGTACCAGAGAGTTATTTGTCTTTTTATTCGTATTTAAGAAGAGACAAAAAGCATCCCTATCTTGCGACTTCCAGGCAAGCGAAAACAGAATTAGTGATGCTAACAGAACAAACTAACAGGCATTGATTTTTGAGGTAACGCACTGCAGAGCGTCTTCTTCGACGCAGAGGGCAGAGGAAAAACTTAAAAAAATAACAAGTAACTGAAATACCACGGCAGAAAAGTGAGCTTAAAATATAACGCCAAGATTTCCGTCACTAGTCGACGGTGCTTCCTTCCCCTCCGAATTTTATCATCTTTTTTTCTTTGTGCCAAGAGAAAACAATTTACAATATTCCCCCTCAGCTTACTATCGAAGATGTCAGCTGGGAACTTCTTTTTTTCTTCTTCTTCTTTTTTGCTTGGGCAGTAAGAGAACTACCAGGAGTAACTAAAGGTGGTATGGCCAAATGAACGACAAAAAGAGCTTTTAAAGCTGTCCATCACTTACATGGTTGCTGTGTGCCTGAGGCTTCTTTTATGAATTTGTGATTCTCCGTTTCACATCTCTACACCATACGATCCAGGCAAGCGCCCGGTCTCACACATGTATCTAAAAGTTATTCTGTGGCAGAAGAAAAGCTCCTAATATAAGCCTGTCTCTTATAAAAATGACTTTTGATGCTTAAAGTTCAAGAAAAAAAATATTTGACAGCTAATCATTAAATCTGAGACATCATTCCAGTTGACTCTCCGGTCTAACCACCTCTCCAGTGAATTTTCACCACAAGAAATACCTGAAACAACAGAAGTAAACATATATATCACGAGATTTGTATATACCATATGTGTATAGAATATAAACAGAGGGTAACACTGAAAAAAAAAAACATTTCAGGAAACGTGCGCGCGTAAACACAAATACTTACACACACACACACACACACATATATAATATATATATATAATATATATATATATATATATATATATATATGTGTGTGTGTGTGTGTGTATGTGTGTTGATATATATACATATACAAACATACATATATATATATGTATGTATGTGTGTATGTATATATATATATATATATATATATATATATATATATATATATATAGTATATATATATATATGTAATCATCACTCAAACTGAGATCACATGTGGATTTAAAAGCCATTTTATTTACGGGTATTCAGTCTCTAGCGCCAAGAAGAGTAATGTTACCTTGAACTTTCGGTAATGAAGTCTTTAGCGTGAAGTGCATGATAAGAGGAAATGATAAAACATGAAAACCATGATTTTGCAGAAAGGACTGGAGAGAGAGAGAGAGAGAGAGAGAGAGAGAGAGAGAGAGAGAGAGAGAGAGAGAGAGAGAGATATGCCCTTTCGTTAAATAAGGATATATGTAATTTCCAAATCCCTTCTGTTTAATGGAAATAAAAACATCACAATGACTGAGGGAACTTCTCGTTAATTATTGCAGGCACTACAATGACACCTGCAATATTGTTTGAAGATTCCACAAAGGAAATAAGGATTTGTAAATAAAGTACAACATCGAAATTAATCACAGAATTAGGGAGATTATTCTGAACAGACATGAGATGGTATTGTACGGGTAAATATGCGTCACAAAAATAGTTCAGAATAGTTAATTATGCACCAGCCTCCATAATGTTAAAATCTGGCGACTGAAATCAGGAATGGTTACGTGAGTGCAAGAAAGTCACCAAAAAACATTGAAACCAAATTCAAAACACAGAGCGAAGAAGACCCCGCGTCTTTTCAAAAGACAGCTTTTAAAAAATATGAGGGAGAGAACTTGATAAAAGACATTCTTAAAAATCGGCACAAGAGAGAGACGGAGTAGGAGGAGGATTGTGCAGATGCAGGACTTTTCGCAAAACTCCCAGACGCTATTAAAATGACACATTATCTTGGGAATCATTCAAAGACCAAATCTCCTGCTAAATCGTTTCAGACCCACCCCTCCCCCAAAAAATTCCAATCTCCTATCCCTCACCACCTCCCACCCTCTGTGGCGAACGATGGACGACGCTAAACACCCAGCAACATGATGTTGCAAATTATACAATAATAATTCTGGGCGTGTTGGCTGCCATTATGGCCGTCATCGCAACTACTCATGTCACCCCTCTTGCCAGGCTGGAAAAATCATGATAATAATAATACCCAGACGTCGACGACGATGGGGTCTGCGTCAAGAAACGCGAGCCGAGTTATTTCGATGGCAACCATAACCGCCTTTTCGAAGTGGTGCGCGGGAGCGTCAGAGAGAAAGGAAGGAGAGTGGCCCACCATCAAACGAGTAAATGGAGTAGCTGAATTGTTTCATAAAAGTGAAACAATTTATCATCTCAGCCTTTTATTGCAGACTACTGTCATAAGAACCAAACAGGCGCTACTTGCTAAACTAATTCCAATATTTTTATTATAATATTTCTATGATAAAAAATAAAGTTATTCGCAAGAAACCACATTTACACATAGATGTATTCAATTCAAATATACACGCACTCACCACACACACATATATATATATATATATATATATATATATATATATATATATATATATATATATATATATATATATATATATATATTATATATACATATATAACCAATAACTGTATATATTCTAGTATCAATACCCACGAATTTACAAAGATACATAATACATACATAAATATCATCCTCATTATTATCAGCTCCAACGCCACGTGGAATTTTTCAACTCATGTCTTTCCTGTGCTTTATCTTCCACTAATCTCCAGCCTACTATTACGGACTATTTCCATCAGCATTTCCCTTTCATCATTATCTCATCCAAATTTACAACCTCTGTAATTTACTTTATGGTATACCTTCCAACTCTATCCAGCCAACTGACTTTTAAATTTTCGTTAAGTTTTATTTTGAAATCTACAATAATCTTAGATGTGATAGAGTATACAATTGAGGCCAAAGGCCAAGCGCTGGGACCCATGAGGTCATTCAGCGCGGAAAGGGAAATTGAGAGTAAGGGGTTTAAAAGGTTTAACAGGAGGGAATACCTCGCAGTTGCTCTATAAAACATTGTTAGAAGACGGTGGAAAGTGAGATGGAAGACAGAATATGAATGGAGATACAGAAAAAGGAATGAAAGCGGTTGCAGCTAGGGACCGAAGGGATGCTGCAAAGAACCTTCAGTGATGTTGCGCTTTCGGCACTAACACGCTCCCCCCCCCCCCCCGAACTCCCCCTTACGAGGAAAATGTCGTTATAAGAGGTTACATGGAGTCATCTATCAAGGGACACTCACTGGTGACATATCTATGAATTTCATTTTTCGACTAGCAGCTAAATGATTCCGAATCAGCCTTTTCCAAACTCCACTCTGAAATCTCCGGATTGTTGAGAGATCGTGATGATAATTGGGCCGTGATCATCAGTAAGCCTATCATCCATCACCGGCAAACTGAAATCAATGATAGAGTCATCACTACATACACAGAGGTTAATAGCTGAAATGTACCCGTTTGAACACGGAGGTACAATGGTTCCGATTCGTTAAATAATTCAAAAATATAATGTTAAATATCAAAGGGAAAGTAGTTCCCCAGTCGATTATCAACTGCAGTAGATTTTTACCTGAAGAAAATGAGCCAATATTTCATGTTTGTTTTTGTTTTTGCTTGTATGGTGTTTTTACGTTGCATGGAACCAGTGGTTATTCAGCAACGGGACCAAAAGCTTAACGTGACTTCCGAACCACGTCGAGAGTGAACTTCTATCACCAGAAATACATATCTCTCATCTCTCAGTGGAATGCCCGAGAATCGAACTCGCGGACACAGAAGTGGCAGGCCAAGACCATACCGATCACGCCACTGAGGCGCTCAATATTTCATGTGCTTCATACTATATTGTAAGAGATTTAAAGCGAAATAACTCTAATGATAACAATATTTATCATTTGTAACAGGGATAAGTGCAATCGCCCAAATTGCTGAAATATGCTCATCGAAGGTATACATACCAAATTCCTAAACGCAAACATGTTCATGTTCGCATATCCTTCTAATGACAGTAAAGTATTTCAATTAATGTAGCTAACCATCTGAGAACTAACATATAGTGCACAAACTCCACATACATGAACGAGTTAATGGGGAAAATATCGTAATATTTGTCATTTTATTAAATACACCAAACGATCACTAGGTATAAAGCGTTCATGCAACAGGACAGCGGACCACCTCCAATATTCCCAGCTCGTTTTCCATTATTATTATTATTATCGTGCTTAGCATACAAATACCGTGAGTGTCTAACTTTATTGCATATATGGCCTTTAAAAAAGTGAAATATAACAAGCACTGAAATTATATCAGAACAACAGGGGCATCAGATTACAACTGCCGTTTTGGAATGATGCCTTGATATTTTTCGGAGAGAATAAGGGTCAGTCATTGAACGCAAAAGCAGTATCTGAGAACGTTAATAATGACAGCCACTGAGAACAAGTGACAGAGAAGTGGCTACGTTCCTGTCTCTATTACTCGTATAAACAGTTACAGAGAATGACTTGCGTTTTTACATCAAGTAAACATTATCATGGATTTTATCAGGTGCCATCGGTTACTTCTAATGGTTTCACGAGGAACTATATGTACATAGGTTGAACGTGGATACAGCGCATAAATTTAAGGCATCACACAATAAATTTAGTGGCTAAAAGCGATATTTGTGTACAATTACCTACATTTTCTTTAAGCTAGTGCTACAGCTACATTGAAATTTTCAAACTAACCGTTTCTAAGAGAAGAAATGTAGTCATTTCACCCTGTTCTGTCATATTCTCTACTGACATTTAAAGTTACCCTGATGAATGAAAATAAAATTCCCTTAGTTTTAGATTCGAAGGTCATTTATTACACGAATATATACATTTAAGTAGGCCACTATTCTATAATGTTTTATGAATATATATGTATATATGTGTGTCCAATACACAAACGGCACAATAAAGAGACAAGCTCTTCCTGCAAACTCCCTAAGGAACCAAAACCGGATGCCATCAAGCCACTAGGGTGTCCATATCTACTGAGATATGAGAACTTTCGATTTCGGACATAACAAAAGGGGAAAAGATGGCATTAGAAACAAAAATAGGTTCTGCATTTTGAAGCTGTCCATTATCAAACCTGACAGAATAATTACATCAGACACATCTTTGAGAGAGAGAGAGAGAGAGAGAGAGAGAGAGAGAGAGAGAGAGTTCTTCCACTGGCGAATACGTGCCTAGGTGTTTGGTGTTGGTTTACACTGTTACATTGTGAGAATCCTTTTAGTCGAAAAGAATGTGCAAGAAAGGGGAATTCGAGGCTGGGGGAGATTAAACATGAACACTCATAAAGGCCCCAAAAGTGCTCTTTCACTCAGGGACGATGAACTCTTGGCCTGTATCATCTTGGCCAAATAATCAATTTCATGGAGTGCTTCTCACGCGTCTCTATACAACGATACGCAAGTCTAATACCAATCGAACTAAAAACTAATGCACGGTGTTTCCAGCCACTTTCGGTTATTTCCTAATTGGTAACTTACCAATTACTTTGTATTTGAAGAATATAGCATCATGTCTTTTTAGTGAAAAGTATACCACTGGTATGTTCAACTCATAAGATGAATAGAGTAAAACTGGCATGAGAAAATGGTCCATAGGGACTGTCTTCCAAATTAACCAGATTCGAGCCCAGTCGAAATCTCGAGGGCCGTTATCCCCAGCTATGGATAATGGATAGAAGATCCTTAGGAATAATTAGGGACATTTTGAGGCTTATTTGAGACCCTTCGATTGTACCGGTATGTGAAGTTATAGATTTACAAAAGGAAATTTACTTACCTTCATAAATATATATATATATACTTATATAGATATATATATATATATATATATATGTCATACCACCACACACACACACACACCACACACACACACACACACAACTTACTATATATATATATATATTATATATATATATATATATATATTTATATATATATATACACACACGTATAATGTGCATGAGACATTATTTGCATCCGTTAGCTTTCTCATTTCCAAAGTGTAAAGTATTGCGGATTTATCTCTATATACACCAACTGGCAAGTATATCAGCATAGCACTACATGCAAAAACTGATGGTCTACCCTCATTAACGAAAGGAAAAATTCCACCATTTCAAATTCGAAGTCATTGAGCAACATTAGTTCGCCTTATGAAGCTGGCTTATTTTCTTATATAAATGGTTTGACTACGAGTGGAAAATTTTTTGCTTCCGATTTTTATACCATGATAAGATCCTACATTTTTCAGATATTTGGACACGAATACTTTTAATTAATTATTCCTCAGGGTTTCATTTAAATGTACTTAATGTAATGAAATGCGCACAGTGATCTAGAAAACCAGCTGCAGAAATGAATAATGAACTTCAATTTATGGACGATTAACATTTTATCATTCATTCTTCAGAATTAGAATTTTACTTCTTTATTTCCATAGCCTATTCTGAAGAACTGTTATAAAAAATAAAAAATAAAATAAAAAATGGCCCCTGCGGTCGAAGCTTATACAAACTTACACAATTATTTTCACTGGACAAGTGGAAAAGCCTTCTTCTGATATGTTAAGTATATCTTAGTTTAACAAGACCACTGAGCTGATGAACAGAATCTCCTGGGCTGGCCCGAAGGATTAGATATTTTTACGTGGCTAGGAACCAATTGGTTACCTAGCAATGGGACCTACAGCTTATTGTGATATTCGAATCACATTATATCGAGAAATGAAGTTCTAATCACCAGAAACAAATTCCTCTGATTCCACGTCGGCAGAGCGGAGATTCGAACTGTTAACTACCGAATCGGTGGGCGAGCATGTAAACCATTCGTCCAACAAGGAACTTCTTCTGATATGTGATATTACAGTAAGTTATGAAGGGACATTTTTATATTATCTCAGAACAATAGGCCCAGCGTTCTGTACTTACTGTTCTGTCAAATCGTGTGTAAATTATTTGTTATACATACATTATACATATATATTATATATATATATCCCTGTAGGGGGGTAGCGCTGTCAGTGCACCTCATGCGGTGCAATGTAGGCATTACTTAAGGTTCTTTGCAGCGTCCCTTCGGTCCCTAACTGCAACATCCTTTCATTCCTTTTACTGTACCTCAATTGATATTCTCTGTCTTTCATCTTACTGTCCACCCTCTCGTAACAATTGATTCATAGTGCAACTGCGAGGTTTTCTTCCTGTAACACCACGCAAACCTTTTTATTTCAAATTTCCGTTTCAGCGCTGAATGGCCTTAGTTATCCCAGTGCTTGGCATGTATGCCACAAGTCTATAAGTCTATTTGTTATATATGACGTAAAAATATTATTACTTTTTAAGTGTACGTCAGGTATCTCGAGATCGTGATTACAAATTCTTAAAAGTGAACATTTAAAATTGTCTCCTATGAAGTAATAAACATTTCTTCTCGAAAACGCTGTAAGCCTACCTACACAGCAGACATCTACAGACTGGACAGAAGTCTACTGACTGGACAGACGAAAATTCAAAATTCTAACTTATAGGGCACAACTACGAGTTTTCACGTTCAGATAATGTATCAGTAATACATATTCAAAGAGTTCTATGGTAAAGAGTCGGAAACAATCCTGCATTTACAAAGCACGTTTTATATCCCTTACGGAAAAAAACCAATTCGGGTGCTTCAATGCGCCCCCCCCACCCCCCCCCCCAACCTCCCTTCTCTCTCTCTCTCTCTCTCTCTCTCTCTCTCTCTCTCTCTCTCTCTCTCTCTCTCTCCAGAAGTATAGTTATAATTAATGTTGAGGAAAAGACTACAATAGTACACAACAGTAACGAACATACTAAGCCCAAGTTTACCTGTAAATCTACTTAAAAACTTTTTGGTGATTAATTCACGATGCTTACGCGGTCTTATTGAACGAACCAAAGTACAAAGCCCTTGTTAAGAAAACAGAAAAGAAGAACAAAGTGGAGATACTTGCTTCTGAGTGTAGAGGACAAATAATGGCACAAGGAATTAATTACACTTAACTGATAAGCGTAAATAAAGCTTTACATAATACATGATCTTTAAACTAGAAAATAAATGAATATATAAATACAATAGTATATAATAAAAGGAAAGTCTGTTCGAGTGCCCCTAAGAACAGAAGCTCACACGACAGACAAGTGTTTAAGAACACTGGTTTTATGGACAATACTCGGCATTAGGAAGTTAAATTTGCCACATTCTTTAAGCCAAATAAACCAGTACTGAGAAAAAATTCTTTTTATTTTTGGATATTCGCCTAGTTGAACGAAGCACACCTTGAAAATGCATAGCGTATTCATAAAAGACATACAATGTAGCCTCTCTCTCTCTCTCTCTCTCTCTCTCTCGAAAATATTGCATATGAATTCATATCCGAAATAAAGTATTTATTATTATTATTATTATTATTATTATTATTATTTTATTATTATTATTATTATTATTATACAAATCAAAATATGAACACATCAGGGAAACGTCAACCGAGATCTCTAACCAAGCAACAGAATTCAGCCGATTCTTAAGTAGCACGAACGATTTAACTTATCTCTGCAACAAAGGTATATACAACAAATAATTAAATACATAAAATAATAAAAATCTACCAGACGTTGCTCAGTGGCAGACAAGAAAATGGCTATATTTCCGGTATGACATTGGAGTCATGGTTGGACTTCCTTCCTTGCATTATCGTTATCATTATTAAAAATGCTAGATAAAATTATTAAAGGCAAAAACCACAGACTTGACAGGAGGGTCGTAAACAGTTTGTCATGAAACGTAAGGCTTAGATACTGTGAGTAAATAAGTAAACACACGGAATTACAAGCAACACTAACTGATATAACTATTGCTTTATGAACAGGATTCGCTTATGTTACTATAGTAGGAGTCAAAACGCAGTGAATGACATCATATTACGAATGAAATGAAAAAACTGATATAAATAGCCTTTAAAACAAGGAACTGTGGCAAAGGAACGAAAAGTAACTTTTTATCTTTTTGCGTTCTTGTATTTAGAATATAAACACTACAGCAAATTCGCAAGAACCGTGCATTTGACGTCTAAGCCAGTCCCTTACGACGCTCCTGACTGGCTGTTGATAAGCCAGTCACAAGGCTGGAAACTTTCAGTCTCTCTCGAGAGTTCACATAGGCAAGACGTAAGTTCCACCTCTCGTGAAAGACTTATCCCTCAGGAGAGGTGGAACATAGATCCTACCCATGTGAACTCTCGAGAGAGACTGAGCGTTTCCAGCCCTGTGATTGGCTTATCAACAGCCAATCAAGAGCGTCGTAAGGGGCTGGCCTAGACGTCAAATGCACGGTTGATGTGAATCTACTATAGCAAATCAAAGCAACTTGCGAAACAAGGCAACAGCAATGGAAGGACACGACAGAGTACATCCGGGCAAGGATCTCCTCTCACGTAATTGCAGCATTGATTCCTACCCATCCGTTATTCCCTTCAATGTTTCAAACCTAACCTTTCCCGTCCGCCTCTAATGATTCCGGACTCTGGTAACAACTGTAGAAGAAATACGGAAAATGGTCTCCCTCGACGAATCTCCACATACCGAAGAATACTGAATAGTCTACTTCCTCCTCCTGCCATTCAATCATCAATCACCATTAACCTTTAGCGTCAATTGTTTGCACGTAAAAGAAAAATCCATACAGCCAGCGATGTAAAATGAACGGAAATCTGAGGAAAAGACGAAAAACACAAAAAAACAAAAAATAAAAAAATAAAAAGAGGCAGGATGAAAAAGGTTCGCCGCACGTGCACGACGTTTTACCCTAGAGCAGAATCATTTTCGGGGCGGATGGGGGAGGAGCGGCGTTGTCCATAATTATTTACCCTCATGGTGCTGAACTTTACGGGTTACCTCCGTCAACGACGATTTTTTTTTCTTCCTTTTTTTATTCTCTCTCTCTCTCTCTCTCTCTCTCTCTCTCTCTCTCTTAGTTTATGTCTTCCCCAGCCTACGCAAAATGGCCACGAATTTTTGTGGAGTATTTATTTAACAAGCTTACATGAAGAACGTCCGATTTTGCCGCCCGACACTTTCAAACTAAAGCGTTGTAAACATGACCAGGAGAAAACGCATGGTTGAACAAACCAGTCTCTTCTCTTCACTTATATGTCCATATATGTGCATGTATGCATGCGTACATGCATGCATAAATACACACATATATATACGTATATATTGTACATATTGACCGTTGCATTTTTTCTCGAGTTTACAAATAAACCTGTGACAATTAAAATTCGATTGCTCTTGAAGCGTTCCCGGGTCCTGCGAAAATACCAAATAGAAAAGGAAACAGCAGTACAAACAAGGAAATAAAGAGAAAATAGTATACAGAAAGCATTAGTTGGAGAAAATAATGGAAATGAAATAAAAACCAGAACGAAAGCAGACAGCAACACAAAGAGAATGCTGCATAAAATAGAAAAAAAGTGGTCTCAAAATTACTAGATGAGAATTTTCACTGGTATTAAAAAAGTAACTGTAAAAGAGAATAACTGTGATCTAAAAGTCTATATATATGTACGTGTATGTATGTATGAATGTGTATAGTATATATGTAAGTGTTTACATAATAAAAATATGGAATGTTAGTCCATATATATTAAAAGTCTAAAACTAAAGAGGTCAACAGATTGCTTGCAGGAATGTGATCAGACTAGAGACGCTAAAGATGACGTATACAATAAGTATGTAGGCTAAGATAACATGCCGTCACCTGTAGTCATTCAATTGTTTATAAACATTAGTCCAAGCTCCCATGCTTGAGACAACTACCCACCCCGACCTATTATTCAAACGGCCTACGTGATCTGTAGCGTGTCTCATTTGATTGTTGTGTATTCGTATGAAACTATGTCATTGTATGTATGTTCATATGTTCGAACTACTGTCTGTTCCTTCATAACTTGTAACAGAGATGGTAGACAGGCAGAACAGAGTTAGCTATCGTCATTAGAAGACCTGTACCTCTTTTACCTAAGCTTTATCATGTAGAGGAATAGGATTAGCCATCATCATTGGCAGAAGCGATCAAGCTATCGGTCATAGAAGACTTGTACGATCATACCTGATCTTCATCATGTGTAAAACGTCAGAAGAATATACTATTTTTATACCTTGTGTTTTCTACAAGAACCTCACCGAACCATGAGTTTAACACATCGTCGTAAAGATAATACCGACTTCGTAAGTGATCTACAAAACCCCAGACACTCCATTGAAGATGGAAGTGCAATACCAACCGACTTAGCGTATAGATTATCGCTAGTCTAACATTACCTCATAGGGCGCCTTATCATATAAGGCACAAGGCACAAGCCCTAATATATATATATATATATATATATATATATATATATATATATATATATATATATTAGGGCTTGTTGCTTATATGATAAGGCGCCCTATGAGTAATGTTAGACTAGCGATAATCTATTTACCATGCGCACACACACACACACACACACACACACACACACACACACACACACATATATATATATATATATATATATATATATATATGTGTGTGTGTGTGTGTGTGTGTGTGGTGTGTGTGTGTGTTGTTTTTGTATTTTTTGCCTTAAAAAGGTGATAAGCCTTAAAAATGTAATTCCTCTATGTCCATAATGTTTGCTTTCTTATTATTATTATTATTTTAGATTGTTATTCCTTTCCAATTATTATTATTATTATTATTATTATTATTATTATTATTATTATATTATTATTATTATTATTATTATTATTATTATTATATTATTATTATTATTGTAGTTGTAAGTAAACCCTCTTTTAAAATGTTTTATTATTATTATTATTATTATTATTATTATTTGTGTTGTTATTATATGGTGTTCATTCAAAAGAAGTAACAGAAGGTAATTGAAGACACAGAAAGAGATAGTAAAAAAAAAGAAGAATTAAAAAAAATAATTTATAAATACCGAAAAATAAGGAACTTAATCTTAATATGCAGTAAGTTTAGAAAAGTTCCCCTCCCGTAACTGAGGCTGTATATTTTAAGTCTCCCTTGTTGTATGGGTGGGAATGGGAGTGGGGAACTTAATCTCATCCTTTGTAATGATTGCTTGCAAAGGGAAGGGAGGGCCCCACATTCTATAACCAACCCTCAAAGGAGAATACGTACACACACACACACACACACACACACACACACATATATATATATATATATATATATATATATATATATATATATATATGTGTGTGTGTGTGTGTGTGTGTGTGTGTGTGTGTGTTTGTACGTATTCTCCTTTGAGGGTTGGTTATAGAATGTGGGGCCCTCCCTTCCCTTTGCAAGCAATCATTACAAAGGATGAGATTAAGTTACCCCACTCCATTACCACCCTACACAAGGGAGACTAAAATATACAGCCTCAGTTACGGGAGGGGAACTTTCTAAACGTTACTGCATATTAAGACTTAAGTTCCTTATTTTCGGTATTTATAAATTATTTTTTTAATTCTTCTTTTTTTTTACTCATCTCTTTCTGTGTCTTCAATTACCTTCTGTTACTTCTTTTGAATGAACACCATATAATAACAACACAAATAATAATAATAATAATAATAATAATAATAAAACATTTTAAAAGAGGGTTTACTTACAACATACAATAATAATAATAATAATAATAATAATAATAATAATAATAATAATAATAATAATAATAATAATAATAATAATTGGAAAGAATAACAATCTAAAATAATAATAATAATGAAAGCAAACATTATGGACATAGAGGAAGTTACATTTTTTAAGGCTAAAAATCCACCTACACAAAAACACACACACACACACACACACACACACACACACACTATATATATATATATATATATATATATATATATATATATGTGTGTGTGTGTGTGTGTGTGTGTGTGTGGTGCGCGCATGGTACGGCACGTGCATATGATAGCCACTTTAACCATGCACTTTTTATTACACGCTTATCACCACAACCTCCTCGCTGGAACTTCACGTAGAGTTGTTCAGATTCTTCCTCATTACGTGAAAACTTCTTCGTTTACTCCCCACTTGGATTATTATTAAAGCGTGAAGTGAAACGCTTATCCAAAAGCTGGTGATGACGTCCGGACGGAATCATCGTGTTTATTAAAAATACTTATTTGGTAAAATTAAATACAAGATTATGTCTACAGTATCCTCTCTCTCTCTAACTACTATATATATATATATATATATATAATATATCTATATATATATATATATATATATATATATATATATATATACTTGTAGGCTTCCAGGGAAAGGCATTCGATATAATTGAAGGTTTATTGCTGATGCCGACGTTTCACAACTACATTGTTGCATTTTCTAGGCTGAAATACAGCGAGTTGATTCTAATAATTAATTAACATAAAAACACTTATAATAAAATATAAATATAACTAAAATCACTTATTTAAAATGTTAACTCATTTAAAAATATACATATATAAAAGCAAAAAAAGACAAAAAACACAACACCATTGGCACGAAAATGACCTACCCAGACGGGAGTTGAAAGGAAACTGTTGAAACAAAGTTACAATAATAATAAACAAGGCGGCACACGTACAGTAAGGCAACGACAAGACAAATAGGGCCGTTAAGCAATGAACAATTGTGTAGATGAGGTTTGGGTGTTTAATGATGGGACAGTTAATTTTATCATTATGGACTCTAGGGTTGTTAGGTCATTGTTTTTTCTGCGTTTGTCCTATTATCTGAAATCTTTGTTATCTATGTATGTTTTGCATAATTTGGAATGATTCCTTATATTGGATTGCTCTGGGTTGGACAGTCTGCTTCCAGTTCTAAAACTAATTCCTCTATGGGCGTCTACTGCGTACCCTTAGCAGTCGTTTGGTACATCCAACGTAAGTCCCTGGTTACACCTGGGCAAGTATACTTATAAACAACGCTGGACGTAAACAACGGACTAACTTTGTCCTTGAGCTTGAAAAAGGACCCGATGGTGCAAGGATTTTTTTTTGGGAATCAATTTTAGATTTAAGGCAGGCAATTCTCTCTGAATTAAATTTAGACACTTTTTCCTAAAGAAATCATCATATAAGTAAGGGAACGTTGCAAACATTTTCATTTTCGGCACAGTATGGATAGCAGTGGGCATTTCCATTTTCTTGTCTAAGAACTTGTTTAAGGCTCTGAAGAACACCCTTTGAGGAAAACAGTTATTACTGAAGTAGTTCGCCAAAGTTACGACCTCTTCGTGGAAGGCCATCCAACTGGACGCGTGTGTAAAGGCCCTGTGGAGGAGAGTAGAAATGGAGTTTAATTTAAAATTAGAATGACAGAAGCTGTAGAAATTCGTGCCCAAACCTGTAAAAGTATCTTTTCTATAAATCCCTGTATAAAAACCCTTGTTCTTGGTTTTCTAGAGACAATACATCCAGGAACGGTAATTCCAATAATAAGGAATCATTCCAAATTATGCAAAACATACATAGATAACAAAGATTTTCAGATAATAGGACAAACGCAGAAAAACAATGACCTAACAACCCTAGAGTCCATAATGATAAAATTAACTGTCCCATCATTAAACACCCAAACTATCTACACAATTGTTCATTGCTTAACGGCCCTATTTGTCTTGTCGTTGCCTTACTGTACGCGTGTGCCTTGTTATTATTATTGTAACTTTGTTTCAACAGTTTCCTTTCAACTCCCGTCTGGGTAGGTCATTTTCGTGCCAATGGTGTGTGTTTTTGTCTTTTTTGCTTTTATATATGTATATTTTTAAATGAGTTAACATTTTAAATAAATAAGTGATTTTAGTTATATTTTTATATTTTTATTATAAGTGTTTTTATGATTAATTATTAAGAATCAACTCGCTGTATTTCAGCCTTGAAAATGCAACAATGTAGTTGTGAAACGTCGGCATCAGCAATAAACCTTCAATTATATCGAATGCCTTTCCCTGGAAGCCTACAAGTATGATTCCGAAAGCTGCAGCTCAATTTTTTAATAATATAATATATATATATATATATATATATATATATATATATATATATATATATATATATAATATATATATATATATATATATATATATATATATATGTGTGTGAGTGTGTGTGTGTGTATGTGTGTGGTGTATGCATATTTTATATAAAGATAGATAGGCAGATAAATATAGACAGACACATATACAAAATATATATGTATATAGACATAACTTAGATATATATATATATATATATATATATATATATATATATTATATATATATGAGAGAGAGAGAGAGAAGGTGTGCATGTCTTGTATTCGCTCGTATGCGCGTGTATCGATGTTTTTTTATTAAAAAAAAACATTAAAATACTCCGAATTATTATCACTATATATTATTCGAAAATTTAATTTACAGCATTTTACTACGATTCCTATGGAAGTAATAGAAATAGTGCATCAGGTTACTTTTAATGCTTAACGTTGAAATATCAGAGGGCAATAAACAAATATCAAATATAAAATCAAACTGATAAATTTGCAAATGGAACGGCCACAAATACATTTAACAAACAGATTGACTAACTTTATTTAAGTGGGTCAAATTTTTATTTCGAATTTTTATTTTCTTATAATAGCAAAGATGAAAACCTTTCAGTCTGCGAATACGAAGTGTACTATTATATTGTGGGAAATGATACACATGCAACTCGGGCATATGAAGCTGAAATACTTACAGTTTAATCAATAAATGGGCACATACCGAGAATATATTCCGCGATATCTTGAGAAATATTTATACCAACCTGGAAATGATTTTAAATGTACCCAGATTCAACTAAAAATGAGAGAGAGAGAGAGAGAGAGAGAGAGAGAGAGAGAGAGAGAGAGAGAGAGAGAGAGAGAGAACAGTCTCTGCATGGTGCACTCATTTTTCGTAATTCGGATGAAGTCTGAATCGTCAATAAGCCAAACTTTCGAAAACAGGAAGCAGCTAATTATGTTTATTATACTCACATGAGCACCAGCGATGAACGACGTCACAGTACTTGACGGCGCTGCCATTACCTAATGAGGATGTGCGGCCTTTTGGTTTGCGTCAGATCATTACCAGTAATCAAACAACGGCACAAATTCACGCTATAATAGAGTGCGGCAATTAAAAAAAAAAAAAAATCTGAACACTACTGGTGTCCGATAATAACAAAAATCTTCAAAATTAAATTCCCTGGACATTGTATTATGAAAAAAATTCTCATACTGATTTTCTGGACATTATTGGTGTCCCAAAATTATATATAAAAAAATCTCTTAATGAATTTTCTGGACACTACTGGTGTCCGAAAATTACAAACATCTTCAAAATTAAATTCCCTAAACACTGCTGTGTCTGAAAAGTATATTAAAAAAAAATCCTCATACTGAAATTTCCTGAACACTACTATGTCCGAAAATAAAAAAAAATTCATACTGAAATTTCCTGGACACTACTATTTCCGAAAATAAAAAAAATCTCACACTCTAATTTCCTGGACACTACTGGTGTCCGAAAATTCAAAAAAAATTTCTGAATTAAATTTCCTGGAGACTACTATGTCCGAAAATTTTATAAAAATCCTCACACTGAAATTTCCTGGACACTACTGGTGTCCGAAAATTGAACAAAAATCTTCAAAATGAAATTTCCTGGACACTACTGGTGTCCGAAAATTATGAAGAAAATTCTTCAAAATGTAATTTCCTGGACACTAATGGTGTCCGAAAATTATATAAACAAATCAAAATGAAATTTCCTGGCTACTACTGATATCCGAAAAATATATATAAAAAAACCTTCAAAATGAAATTTCCTGGACGCTACCGGTGCCCGAAAATTATTTTTAAGAAATCTTCGAAATGAAATTCGTGTCCGAAAATTGTATATACAAAAAAAATCTTCGAAATGAAATTTCCTGGAGACTGCTAGTGGCCGTAAATCTAATTTACCAACGCTGGGAAATAACTGAAAACTAACCAAGATTTTAACATCGCTTGGTCCTTTCAGTTAGTCAAAAGCACGGCATATACTTCATGCTTAAGGAGATCAAAGCTGGTAAACTTGCTTAAGAAAAAAAGAAGAAAAAAAAAAACACACACACTAAGAAGTGTACCGAAGGGTCTCGGTGGGAAATAACAAAATTTCTCACACTGAAACAGGAAATAGGATTTATGTAAACAAAAGCAGGAAGAGCCTACCATATTGAAAAAATTAAGGAAAGAATTACTCAAACAAATAAGATACTCGGGTTAGCAATTTTCGTACACTTCCTTCCGGAAAGGATGTCCGACCAACATCACATAGCAGCTCGAGAAACACTGGTTGCATTATACATCAAATAGCTCTCTGGGTGGGGAGGGGGGGAGGGGGAGGGGGAGGGGGAGGGAGGGGGGGGAGGGAGTGCGGGTGGGGAGGGGGAGGGGGAGGGGGTGGGGGAGGGAGGGAGGGAGTGCTATATAAATACTAAAAGGAATATCATGAATATAAAGTCTGAGGAACTGACTTTCTTAAAGTGAGCCGAAGTGGCAAATGCAAACCAAACCATTAATAATAGAAAGTACTATTTATTTAGTTAAATCAGAGCGTCATAATGGAATGGGTACAATACTCCAATCAACTTCTGATAAATTTCTAGCAGATCTACAAAAGTATCAGGTCCTAGAAAACAAGCTGGCGACGTCTAAATACCAAAACAAGTTCTAATTCGTAGTCATGCCAAGAGATACTACCTTATACAATCTCAAGATCTATACGGAGCAAAACGTGCAAACAAAGTAAATACATGCACCAGTGGGAAAACGGCCAACTTATAATTTAGTATCGGCACTGGATGCTATCAAGGAACGGAAGAGGTCAAAATGAAGAAAAAAATTCCTACTGTCTGACTCTTTCCACATACTGCTAAACTTGGAATTCTCTTATTCTTACTGTCTGTTTGTTCAATAACTGCCACTTTCCACATACTGCTAAACTTGGAATTCTCCTCCTTCTGCGGTTTCTACTGACTAATAACCTTCCATCCAATTCATTTCTTCTTTTTATTAATAAGCTAGAGCTCTCCTGTCTGTATTTCCCTTTAACTCATCTTGCTTCTTCCAAGTGAATACCATATTCTTTGGAAGCTTGAATTTCAAGTCAGTGGCCCCTATGGGCTTGTTCCATGTGAACAGAGTTCATCTTCTGAATAATAATAATAATAATAATAATAATAATAATAATAATAATAATAATAATAATAATAATAATGGTAGGTCCCCAGCTTCGTTCATGCTTGAGCACAAACGACGGGTTCTACTCACCCCATCCATTTTTTCCTTTATCAAGCACACTGCCCGCTACTGATTTAGCTCTCGCTAATTATTACAGTTTGGTTATAAAAGTCTATGAAATATACAGGGTAATATATTTTGTTATATTTAGTTAGAAATAATAATAATTCCAGCTGTAACATGATATGTTACATGACATATATAAAGGTGACATTTGTGTGTTTACGTATATACTATATATGTGTGTGTTTAGTGTCTTTATACATACATACATATATAATATATATATATATATATATGTATGTATAAAGACACTAAAACACACACACACACACACACACACACACACACACATATATATATATATATATATATATATATATATATATGTGTGTGGGTGTATATATATATATATATATATATATATTATTATATAACATAAACATACATATTATATATATATATATATATATATATATATATATATATATATATAAAATGTAAGTGAGGGGTTTTCAAGCATAATGAAAAGTACTATGTACTTTCCAGCTACCCAAGAGTAATACTGCCAAATCACGAAAGCAAAATGTTGAACAGGGTCAATGGTAGGTCGATGGACAGGAACCGTGGACACTAATGATATAAACATGGCTGTTGTGCATCGATAGACAGCCAGACAGACAGATAGATATTTAGATAGATTTATAAATAGTGTGTGTCTGTAAGTGTGTGAGTGAGGTGTGTCATATTTTTTGCTGTTTCGCTTTAATAAAACTTGTTTTTTTCAATGACAAAATATTAAATTGAAAGTGAGAGAAGAATCGGCTTTGGTTCATGTTGGTCTCTGCACATATTTCTGCATACATTTTGAAACGGAAAATATATTATTTTCTTTTCATGCTCTCATGTTATTACCTTTGTGGAATATTTATGTATGTAAACTAAATCGGATGAAGGAGCGATCCTTTTAATAGCATATTTTATGTCACGTGTTCGAATTCAAATTTATATATATATACTATATATATATATATATATATATATACGTATATAATGTAATTGTGTACGTATTTTGTTTATATATGTGTATGTAATATATATATATAATATATATATATATATATATATATATATTATATATCTGTGTGTGTACAAATATATACATAAAAAAAAAAAAAAAAAAACATAAGCAGTAAAAAGCAGTCTTCGCAACGAAGAGCAGGCCTCAGTATACAGCAGGCATCGTGACAAACATCATCAAATCGTTATTCCCATTCGGAATCTTCACGTAAATTCCCAAAGTGATTCACAGTAACTTGAAGGCAAGTACACAGAGAAATAGTTGACTCGGAATAGGAACTAAGTTCTGCAGGAATAACGTAAGATTACAATGACTCCTCGACCGTCGACGAAGTTCAGGTCAGTAAATATATTAGTGCATGCATCAAACACATACGAGACACACAAAGCTGTCTGAACATCTTCAGAAGTTCTCGGAAACTCATCCAACACACTAGGAAAAGAAAATAAGTAAGACTCAGAAAATAAGTAAGCCTCCTCCGCCCGACCAACAACGCCCCAAAAAATTACGTCATCGCTCTCTACAAAGGATAAAACCCGTCATAAAAGGATATGCTGTCAGTTATTACAGCTACAGGAAATAAGGCCTGCACTATAACGAGGACACACACACACACACACAGAGAGAGAGAGAGAGAGAGAGAGAGAGAGAGAGAGAGAGAGAATGAAAAATCACAGGAATAAAAATCAAAATAACAAAGAAAATCTAAAATGCTGAAAGGTCGCTAATGAGCCAAACAGCATAACAAGGTAGTGTATCTTCAGAATAACAGGAGAGCTTTATGTAGATAGAGGTGGTGGGCGAGGACGGGGGGGGGGGGGGGGGGGGGGGGGAGGGGGGGGGGGGGGGGGGGAGAGGTAGGAGGTGGTGGAGGAGGCGGAGGAGGAGGCTTAGATGGTAGAGGGGTGTAGAGCAAGTTTTTGTGATCCACCTCTCTCTCTCTCTCTCTCTCTCTCTCTCTCTCTCTCTCTCTCTCTCCCTTCTGACCCATGCTCCTGTTGCTTGAGGTGAGTGTACCGCTTAATCTTTCCCCTGGTTAATTACAGGGTTATCTTCAACAAGGAAGTTATAAAAGCCTTAATTTATGGCCTATGCAGCAACTTCACGTTCAGTAGCTGTTGCTCGTATATTGTTCACCTTCAGCTTCTTCCTTCGTATAGTCAACAAATGTAACCATTAACCCATTAAACATATTTGCGCACTTGTTTATGACGTGTTCGCATGCAGTGTATGACTATGTATATTATGTACTCTGAAGCATAACTTTAAAACACAATATCATTTATCTTCCAGTAATTTACATTATTTACGTGATTTCGAAATTCCGCCAAATTCAGCGGTCTGAATGAAGGCAATACTAGATTTGCATTGGGAAAAAAAGCAGCTTGAATTACTACCACTTAACTGTGATTTGTTCGAAATAGTGTAACAGCCATTCTGTATAGAATCAAAGAAGAAAACAACCTGGACGTATTTTCGTCTGATACTGTTTTCCAAATTGAGTAACGCGTATGAAAATACAGTCACTTTCCAAAGAAAGCTTCCACCGAATAGATGACTGAAACTGGAGGAGAGAAGGAGAGAAGTCAAGAATAAGAAGAGAAGGTAAGACTAAATGAAAACGTAACAATAGCATGCTCTCGTTGTTCTCGTGGCAAAAGCACTGAAGGCTCTTCTTCTGTCTGCTGAAACAGGCCTTATGGAAGACAGCCAAGTATTATCTCTTCCATCGCAGGATATAAGTCCTAATTACTTTTGCTGGGATGAAGGAAACTACCGCGAAGAGTTGACACCTGGGACGTGAGGACACAGCATTCCTCCACTGATGACGGAGCAAAAGATCTGAGTTCCTAGAGTTGTTGTTGGAGATGAAGCTGGCCTTATGCCAGCACGGGCTCTTGCCCATAGAGCACAGCCCGTAGGTCATATGAATATTTTGCAGGTGGAAAAGTGAGATTTAAGGATATGAGGTGAGCCTTGATTATGATCATAATGGATTATTTTTTTTTTTATTTTTTTTTTTTTGTCAAGCGCACCATAATGTTCCGCAGCAGTCCACTGTCAGTGCACCTCACGTGGTGCGCTGTAGGCATTACTTAAGGTTCTCTAGAGCGTCGCTTCGGCCCCAAGCTGCGAAACCTCCTTTTATTCCTTTTACTGTCCCTCCGTTCATATTCTCTTCCTTTCATCTGACTTTCCATCCTCTCTAATAAGTCATCTCACGGTGCAATTGCAAGTTTTCCCTCCTGTTGCACCTGTCAAACCTCCTTTACTCTCAATTTCCCTTTCAGCGCTGAATAACCTCATAGGTCCCAGCGCTTGCCCTTAGGTACGCCTAAACTCTATATTCCAATCCATTCTAATCAGATAGTGAGTGCGTAGAGGCCGAGAACGCGAGAATTAACTCTCTCATCAACCATTCACACCATTTCGCATAATTGCCCCACAAGGTCATGTCAAGCTGAAAATATAGTGTCTCCGTATTATCATATCCTATATATTTGTACATTACTGGAAACACTTTCGTCAATAAACTATTCATTAATTAGGAATTCGATGAAAAAGGCAGTACTGTCTGTCGGGGTGATATCGGAATGCATCAACCATTGAGACTATACACGCCTTATAAAAAAATAAATAAATAAAAAACACCTTATAAAAAAAAAATATAAATAAAAACGAAAGTACAAACACAGATAGAAAAAAAGAGAAAATAAACAATAAGGGACAAGATTAATTCATTAGGAATGCGATGACAAATGCAATACTGTCTGTCGGGGTGATATCGGAATGCATCAATATTGAGACTACACACTTTATTAGAAAAATAAGAAAATAAAAAATAAAAAATAAATAAAAACGAAAGTACAAACAGACAGAAAAAAAAGAGGAAATAAACAGTGAGGACCAAGAAAAAGGAAGTTATAATGAAAATGTGAACGAAGGGCCCCACAATGAGATATGTATCTCCGCATCCTCCGGAGAATCGACGGATGCAGGATGATACAGCTAGAAATAGAGGAGTTGGGGTGGGGGGGAGGTCAGGTAGGAGGAGGAAGAGGAGGAGAACGCCCTAGCTATCAATGGAGAGGACAACGGTTGCCAAAACAACGAAATTACGGCTTTGCCCTTCGCCAAGGACAAACGGACGTTAACAGCATGAGAATGATGATGATAAGCGACGCCACATAAATCCCTTCTGTCAAATATCTGTGTGTCCGTACATTCCCCCGCGCGAGTTGGAGCGAAAAAGAAGAAAATGAATTACGGGGAATGTCGCTTATTCAAATGTGCAGTCTGTTACTTACTTTGCGACTCGGGATCAAAGGCGCTAAAAATATTATGTAAATCTATGTAACTGAAATAATATGAAAACGCCCAAGTAATGATAAACATGCAATACCCCTAGATTCTAATGAACAACTTATAAACGATAGAAATTCCTAAAAAGACAAAGAGGAACCAGAATAAGCAAAATGCTCTGTTTCTAACGTATATAAAAAAAAGCTCATTTCTTCTTGGAAAATGGCAGCTGTATCCTTCGATACGTACATAATGATGGAGTCTCCAAAGGGAATAATGGCATCGAAATTATGTATCGCCCCTCCATCACCATCCCCAACATCCCCCCTCCCCCCCACCCCAACTTTCGTTGTTCTAACGTCCCTTATGTGGGTATATTTAGAGACCCACCCTTAGGAGTTAGGGTGTCGACTATGGACCTTCCACCAGGACAGAGAAATCTAGAGAAATCTACCCACTTCATTCTGTGATCTTTTTTTAATTCTATCACTATTCCTCTCCAATTCCAGTTACATTTCACAGAGATTAATTACAGACACTTTCTAGTTTTCATTCAAACGTAACATTTACTAAGGCCACGCCAAAAGGTTCAAAGACATTATAACCATTTACCTTTACATTCACTTTTAATGCAAAAAATGGGGTTTCTCTTGATACTTTCCGATACTAATACTGATAGAAGCAGATGGAAAAACAACATTATATACCAATAACAGGCATCCACGGATTAATAGGTTACCTCGTAATGTCCCATCAGATATCCCTATGAATAGTAGTTGAGTCTGGCCCTTGACATGCTGCCCACGGTCATGTTCGTGGATTAAACTGCATATCAGGACGTGGAATAAAACTAGTGATGCGGAATATACTTCCAGTATTGAGCTTTGGAGACTTGGAACAATTAAATCATTACATAAAAATAGATTAATTAAACTTACTGTAGCCATAACCTCTATGAAATATAACAACAACAACAACAACAACAACAATATTAATAATAATAATAATAATGAAATCACAGAATTTAAACAACCAAGTTTATGAAATCCCCTAACAAGAGTATAGCGCATGTATGTATGTGTGGACAGATTTGTACTAATATTAGTCTATTTTGTCAATAAAATAACTGACTAAATATATATGTATGTATGTATGTAATGTATGTATGTATGTAATATCTATTATATGTCATATATATATATAATTATTATATATCTATATATACAAATATTCGTATTGTTATATATGTCAGTGGGTATAGTATATGTATATATTATATATATATATATATATATATATATATATATATATTAGGTATATATATATATATATATATATATCTATATATGCTTATTATAATTTATATCATAAATAAATAGCGCGTGACAATATATTTATGCAAGGCCACAGGAAAAATAAAATGGGATACCGAACGCGCGTGTTATTTCAACACATTTTCGAGGTAACTATATATAGTAGAATCATATATATATATATATATATATATATATATTATATATATATATATACATATATATAATGTGTGTGTGTGTATGTGGTCCTAAAATACTATTTGACCTTTCACACTAAGGTATGAAAATGTTGCTTGATCGGACGCGTAAAACCGAACGCTGTGAAGTTGGTAAACTAATGGAAAAAAAAAAAAAAAAGAGGTCTACCTTGTTGTCGGTAATTTGAACGGTGGAAAAGAGATCATAAAACCTTTAGGGAAACTAAAACAAAGAAAGGCCAAAGCGAAAATAATGCGATATAAGAAAAAAAAAAGGCGAGAATATTTCGACATTTCAAAGCGCTATGAAGAACGCACAAAAATACTTATCTATGCTATGTTTTTGACGCATGGGAGAGTTGAATCGGTTTGAATATTGAGTTGGCAACCAGTCAAACAACACGAAATGTCGCAGAAAGCAACCAAGTATATAATACCGACACGTAAAGGAAAAACATCCTTATTGTAAGGAAATCGGTCGCATGTCGATGTCCGCGGAAGAATTTGATGTATTGCAGATTCTTCCTCTCGACAGAGAAGTTCATTGAGACCATCAACTAGACAAATGAAAAAATGGAAGCCACGTGGAAACAAATGATGTGGTCCAAAATCCTTGGGAAAATATACACACACCCCGGCTGAAATTAAAAAAAGATTGCAATAGTTTTAAACTCACGCGATTCTACAAAGAAATAGTTCCTCGCTGGAGGAGTGGTTTTCGCGCTCGGCTGCCAATCCGGTGGTCCGAAGTTCGAATCCCGTCTCGGCCAACGCGGAATCAGAGGAATTTATTTCTGGTGATAGAAATTCATTTCTCGATATGTGGTTCGGATCCCACAATAAACTGTAGGTCCCGTTGCTAGGTGACTAATTGGTTCCAAACCACGTCAAAATATCTAATCTTCCGGCCAGCCCGAGGAGAGCTGTTCATAAGCTCAGTGGTCTGGTAAAACTAAGATATTCATAACATAACATCCACAAAGGAATATGCTGAGCTCAATATAGTCAAGATCGTATAAAAGATGGATACCCTCTCGCGGAGTTTTTGTACACAGATCCTGATAAAGCTAAGAGCCCCCAAAGATGATTAAAGAAAAATCACAAAATACATACAAGACAAGAACCCACGACCAAAAAGGTATACAAAATTTAATAAATCTGGTAAAAAAAAAAAAAAAAAAAAAAAAGACGAATGAGTTCAAAAGAGGATGAAAAAATGCTCACCAAAGAAAAACCTGGGATACAGGAATAGTGAAGATAAGCTACACGCACTCCAGAAGTGCTGCAGTGTCTGACATATTTTGTATAATTGCAGAAATTTGGACATACACAGGACACACGTAAGGAAGTCTTCATGCTAAAAGAGTGAAATTTAAAGGGAAACAAAGTGTATACCTTGAAAAAAAAAGTACCAAGCAGAAATATTAAAAATAGTTAACAATGTAGAACAACAATAAAAAAAAATTAAGTGATACCCCTTAAGCATTCAATTAGTGTGGATTAAACAACTGAAATATGCACGTGACTCTCTCTCTCTCTCTCTCTCTCTCTCTCTCTCTCTCTCTCACATACACACACACAATCTTACTCAAATATACATACTGTACAAAAACACACACATACATATATATTATTCGAGCTACAAATGTCCTTTAATATCTAATTCGCTCTACCTCGGAAATTATATATTTTCATATATGTATATGAAAATATATCAATTCCGAGGTAGAGTGAATTAGATATTAAGGGACATTTGAAGCTTGAATAACTTATATGAATCACGGTGATGTGATATTATATCATATATATATATATATATATATAGATATATAATATATAAATATATATATACACATATATACTATATATATATATATATATATATATATTGTGTGTAATTTTTTGCATAAACGTACTTACGAACATTAATACAATGATTGTTTAAAAACAAACAATCAAACAGAGCTCTGTCCTTATCTGATGAGGAGTAAAGAGATATAACCTTTCGTCCTCGAAGGGGCTTCCCAGAACCGACTTTAATAAACTTAATAACCGGTGAGGTACTTGTTATGGCTAACGGCTGCTCGATCAAATGAAAATTATTAGTATCTTTGGCAGATAACACAAAGGCAAATAATGAAACAATATTAAAGAGCTCGAAACATAAAAATGGCAGAAATTATGTACTGACGGCATCCTAAATAGGAAAACACGATTCTAAGTATTTTTAGCATTTTGCGAAATAAATGTTGTGTTGTTCTATTGTTTTTTAGCTAATAATTTGTCTTTACTCCTGTGTTATTTAGGATTTAAAGTGCAATCTCTCGTCATCTGCAAAGCATAATTCTGAAAAAGATTTTTTATGTCCAAAGTCCTGGATGTATGTGTCCATGAAGTCACAAACTGTTCCCCCTTGCGTGTTTGTTAATGTAAGCAAAGTGCTACATGTGACTGCGCTGCTATATCATTTACTTCATTCGTATGAGTGCTGTAAAAATATCCTTGATGAGCTTAAAATTATAGGATCAGCAATATATAGAAAGTGTGTGTGTGTGTGTGTGTGTGTGAAAGAGGGAGAGAGAATATTATAGGCTACCGATACAAGAAATTTACATGCTTGTGTGTGTGTGTGTGAGAGAGAGAGAGAGAGAGAGAGAGAGAGAGAGAGAGACGAGGAGAGAAGAAGACGAGGAGCAGGGAGAGACGAATGAGAGAGATGGAGGGAGAGAGAGAGGAGGTGGATAAATGAAGATGAGAGAGAGAGAGAGAGAAGAGATTGATTGTAGGCTCCCGTTACAAGATTTTTAGTTTCGTGTGAGAGAGGAGAGAGGAAGAGAGAGAGAGAGTAGGAGATGAGAGGGGGAGAGGATTAGAGAGAGAGGGGGGAGAGAGCGATGATTGTATCCTACCGACACAGATTTTTAGTTAGAGAGAGAGAGAGAGAGAGAGAGAGAGAGAGAGAGAGAGAGAGAGAGAGAGGGGGGGGTGGGAAATATGCATAATTTAGACATTTCTCAAAGGTTGACATACATAGAAGAAATCGTAGGAGCACGTTGCCTTCGTTAGTAGTTCTGTTATTCCAGGGTTTGTTGGACGGGTTTATAACACTTGAACAGACTGTTAATCACAGCAGCATTTACGATACAATAACTATAGACCTGACCGAGATGGCACCAAGAGAACATTCAAAATCCAAATGATCAGACGGAAGTGATATGTCTGATTAAATACCTTGCCTTGTATATACTGTATAACATAATTGTGCTGAATATAATTTTGTACAATTTCATTTATCACTGTATATTTAAGATTCTGGCTTTTCACTGGTACCTGAGACGTATACCATTAAGCTTAAGTGAATAGTTAAATCAGGACTCGTCTGATTATGAAGATGCGATGTAGTACGATTTCTTTCGAGTCTACTCGTATAGGTCACTGCTCATAGGTATCATTCTTTTCTACTGAATATAAACTACTGATGATTATAAAAAAGAATCTATTTTGAGTATCACAAATCATACATGTTTTAAAGTTTGTTATATGCGAAATGTAGTTGATCTTCCATATTTATATACCTAAATATTACTATGGTATTCTTATTAGTAAGGACGCAACTGATGTCATCCGTCACGTTATCACTGTGTGTGGTGCATCGGCTGCTAGAACACAGACTAACTGAAAATATTTCGCACTGGTACCAACTCCAAAACTAGCGACCGCCGATTTCATCTTTAAATGCATAATACATATCAGATATACATTTCTCGAAAGTAGGGTGCTTTAAATATACATATGTCATTGTTCCTCATAATGGATAGATTTAGTAAAAAAAAAAAAAAAAAAAAAAAAAAAAAAAATTTTAACCCAAAACTAGACATAGGAGTTTACATTCTGATATAGATTTAGTTCGCAGGCAACTGTTAGCTTAGTACCATCCATAAAACCTCACGGTAACATACTTAATACTTATTATTATTATTATCCTTCAGATGGTGAACCCTATTCATAGGGAACAAGCCCACCCTAGGGGCCATAGACATGAAATTCAAGCTTGCAGAGAATATGGCGTCCTTTAGGAAGAAGTAAAAAGAGGTAATGAGAAATACAGAAAGAAGAGAACTATAAATTAACAAATCAACATATGAAGAATAGCAGCATAATACGTACAAATGAAAACCTGAGAATGCAGCTGCGTGAAGGAAACCAACTCTGCAAAAATGGAGGAAAAGAAAGGGATCCAAAAGACGACCTACTTCACTTAATGGGTTTCATCGGGTTTGTCATCCAAGTGATAATATGTGACTTAGTCTTCGGCAAATGACATCTCACGAGTAGATAAGGCACTCTAAAGATCAAAGGTCGAAGGATGGAGGGAAGATTAGAAAGCCTGACTCAAGTTGTAGGACATAAGGACTGACTGATATGTTATGCAAATTAAACGTGATGTGAACAGCCATATATTTCTAACCCTAGACGAATTTTCCAATCATTTAAACATAAATCATTTAAACATCATCATTCAGCATACGGCCGAAAACTCTTTCCCCTAATAATCAAAATTATCATAATACTTGCTTCGGAAAAGTAGTCACATTATCAAGTGACTCTTCAGCAGTACAGTTTACATGAGCATTCTATCAGCCGTCATAAAAAAAAAAAAAAAACAAAAAAAAAAAAAAAAAAAAAAAAAAAAAAAAGGAAATATTGTCCCTTACTAAACATACCTACCTACAACCCCGTAAATCTGATCCGAAAATGAAACTGAGAAAGAAAATGGTAATGAATCTACCGCAATAAAGGTTTGCTCATTTTCTCCCAAAATTACATCACAGAGACGTAGTGTTATTGCCACCCACATGGAGGGCGTAATTCCATGCATGAATATGCATACACACATGAGTTACGTGTACATAGACCTACAGCGTGTACAGGCATACACATTTTATGTACGAGTATATGAGATTATATGTGCGTTTGTACATACATACATAAGTACACACACACACACACTATATAATATTATTTATATAATAATATATATATATATATATTATATATATCTATATATTAAATAATATATATATATAATTATATATAAATATATATATATATATATATATAAGATAGAGAGAGAGAGAGAGATACCATATTGAATGTTTTCCAGAATAAACGTGATACAAGATACATGCTCTCTCTCTCTCTCTCTCTCTGCTCTCTCTCTCTCTCTCGTCTCTCTCTCACACACACACACACACACACAAACACACGCACACACATAAATACAAACATATAACCTACGCAGGCTTACCAGCAATATCTTCGACAGAAAAATGACAATATCCAAAACAGCTGATTAAACTGCGGAAATCAACCTGCATAAATATCATGTGTATATTATATATATATGATAATATATGAGATATATTGTATTATATTATATATAGATATTATATTATAATATTATATATATAATATAATAGATATATATATGTGTGTGCCTGTAACTGTGCGTGGAAACAAGTGTAACTTGAATTTGCTTTTATCAAGACGAAGACCAAATGCCTTTGAACATCATCATGTCGAAATATTACCCAGTTCGTTCGGGATGCCAAGTGAACATAGGATAAGATATCTGTCCGTATCTGTTATCACATTTCGGTGGCCTGTATCTAGTGGATGTAAACACATCCTATCTTTGGGATCAGTATATGTAGAAATGCCCTATCACAAACTGACTGAGTCTTTCCCTTTTCCAAGATAACCTATAAATCCTCAAATAAAAAAAATAAAAACAAAATCAAACGTGATAAAACGTTGGAGAAATATTTTCAAAAATGAGGATATGATCAGGAGACAAAATCACAACGGCAATATAATAATAATAATAATAAAAATAACAATAATAATGCGAATCTCAAATGCATCATTATATAGCGGCACGGTGACCCTTAATAGCATTACTCTGTCGCATTAACGTATAAAAATAATTACGGGACATAAAAGGCTGGGGGGAGGGGGAGGTGAGGGACGGGTCTTTTGAATAAATAAAGGTGGAGGGGTGGGGGAGGTAGAGGGGTGGGGGGTGACGGAGGTGAAAAAGAGGAGCACTGACGATAAATACAGAAGTATTTTGCAAAAAAAAAAATCTTTTTATTTATAATGAGATGTGAGCGCAGTGACTTAACAATTATATACCCAACACAAAACGACAATTGGCCATAATGTCAGTTAATTACCGCCATTGTTGCCTTGCTACGAATCGAAAAATAATCATTTATCTTTAGTACAAAACATAACAGCGCTTCAATAATTATACAATGTTGAGTTGAGCTTCAGAAGGGAGGGAGAGTGTGATGCTGCACCAAGTACGAGTTGGTGGGCGTTGCCTAATGTTTCGTTATTTTATTTGAAGTACTTCCCATCTGAATTTACGTCTAGTTAGGTAAGTGAATAATAATAATAATAATAATAATAATAATAATAATAATAATAATAATAATAATAAACGCTGCATAAACAGCATATAGTACGCCAGTCTCATACGTTACCTCAGCAATTATGCATTATTACCCTTATACTATTCTCCTTGCATTTGAATACATCTTTATCTATTTATCAATTTTTTTTAATGAGATCTCTTCTTTCTGTATTTCCCTTTACCTCCTCTCATTTCTTCCTAATGAACACGATATTCTTTCGAAGTTAGAATTTCAAATCAATGGTCCCTGCAGGGGGTTTGTTCCAAATGAATGGGGTTCATCTTCTGAAAAATAATGATAACACGGATGAAATGCATTTAAGCTGAAATGTTACATTTTCTAATACGAACTCTAACCTAATACAAAGTGACCTCTCAATATTTCCATGATACATGTGTGATCTCAAACGTCTCGTGTTCTCACTCTCCATCTCTCTCTCTCTCTCAACCACTAGAAACAGTTGGATGCACATCACACAGGCCAAACAATTCTATCGGTTTCTTGACATGAAAGGAAAAGATGAAAGCGAATGAGCAGACAATGAGGTTCGTTAATAACCGGGGAGAACTGCAAGCACGATTAAATAGTCCGGAAAAAACAAACACTAGATTAATATACTCGGAATCAACTTATTGTCTAGAATTATGGATTTCAAGACATCTGACATCACAAAGGTAATTCTGAATTCTGCTAAATCTGATTCTACCTAAATTTTCAATATCTCTTCGATAAATCCATCATTTCATTTTAATTATTCCCCCAACTGCGTAGATAAACGCCTAATCCGCTATATCCAATATATCCTTCTCATACAAGGCTTCGGATATCTCTTGTGAATAAATGCATTAAAGACAGAAAAATAAAACTTGTTATAATATACATATTACATATATGAATTTCTATCACATCACCGTGATTCATATACATGCATTAAGCTACAAATGTTCTTTAATATCCAATTCGTAACACCTCTGAATTAATATATTTTCATATATGTTAAACGAAGGGAATTTTTTTAGTTGATAATAATTTCGTCCTCTCGTGGATTCGAACCAGTGCACAGAGGAGAAATCAGGACTTCAGTGACGCCTAAACCGACCAGGCCACAACTAAAAAAACAAAACAAAACAAAACAAACAAACAAACAAACAAAAAAGAACCCTCAGTTAACATATATGAAAATATAATAATTCCGAGGTAGAGCGAATTGGATATTAAAGATCATTTATACATATATACTGTACAGAATATATATACACACACACACGAATATAAAAATTCGTTTTCTTCATTGTCAACAGTAACTGAATATCGGATAAACAAAAACTCTTTGAAAGCGGTAACCTGCAAGGGATCAAAAGCGCTTTTAATCTCGCAAAACAACGTGGCCGTTCGGCGTATGTAAATGAAATTGCTATCGGTAACAGAGCGCTAATTTCACCTTTCCAGCAACTGCGATTTTCCAGAACAACTTCGTAACACTTGATGCCTTATTCCGCTAATACTTGATGGAACAGCAATATATCAAATTAAAATGTTATCTGTATATTGAGAAATACACTGGATTTTGAAAGTGAGAGAATTCGTGTACGATATTTATTCCGCGATTTAATTCCAATAGTGAAAATACAGCAAAGCCTTCGGTGGATGTAGTAACGATAATTAACTCGGTTTTATGCCGCCTGGAACTTTTGCACGGCTTAGAAAGACAGAGAGAGAGAGAGAGAGAGAGAGAGAGAGAGAGAAGAGAGAGAGAGAGAGAGGAACCTCTTGCTTAGACGGGGGCCAGCAAATATTTTACTTGAAATTGAGAAAGGATATCTTCTTCCCTGCCTGACATAAAGAAAAAACATTTTAGGAGGGAATATTTTTTTTTTTATTGGCTTCAAAAGTGAATCTCTTGTTTGACTTGAACAAAGATCTTTCTTGCCTCGTGGAGCAGAGGAATTTCTACTTAAGCTGAGCAAGAAAGGCTTTCTTTTTCTGGAGAAAGAATATGCATAGTGCTGAGTAATTTGCATATGCTAATTTAACAAGCTCGAAGTAATCGGCGTCACACAACGTAGGATAAAAACTGCTCAAGCCTACAGACAATTCTTGTTTAACTTGAGTAAAATGAAATATATGCACGATCTTTTAATGTCTGATAAATGGAAATACCTCGTACATGGGTATAACTCACAAATTCTTACATAACTAGGGAAAACAAAATTCGACTTTAATAATCACGAAAGGAGAGACTTTTCTCGAACTTTATCAAGGGGGAACTTGGGAATCGCATTACTTGACCAAAAACTTAAAAAGCACAACCAAGTAATTTTTTTTGGAAATTAAGCCGTTGTTTTTTTTTTTTTTTATTATTAGATAGAGAACATCCCTTTGCTAACTAAGCAGCGGAAAATTTAGTGTGAGATTATACTTAGTACAGGTAAGGAGAATTTCTTAAACGTGTTAACCGTGTTAAAATTCTTAGGTTATCAGTAAGGGCAGCTTATGACGGATTCGAGTCAGAAAGATTCTTAACAACCAATAAGGACAGAATCATTTGTTCCGTTAAGTAGCATAAACGGCAAGCCCAAAATAAATTGACTAACTTCCAAAGAACAATCTGGAATGGCTAAAAGTTAAAAATATCTCTCTATAAAGTGGAAAAATTACTTGAAATGTGTGGAAATAACTTTTTTTAAAGAGAGTACGGGTAACTCTCACTTGAATTAAGTAGTATATGTATAGATTACTCCTCACTCAATGGAATTGTTTCGTAACGAAAAATTTCAAATGTCTGCTATCAGCAAAAACATTTTTTTTTAAATGAACAAAGTAAAATTTCTTTCTTCAACAAGAAGCTCACTGCAGTGGAAATAACTTTGTTTAAAGAGAGTATGGGTAACTCTCACTTGAAATAAGTAGTATATGTATAGATTATTCCTTACTCAATGGAATTTTTTCGTAACGAAAAATTTCCAAAAGTCTGCTATTAGCAAAGACGTTTTTAAATGAAGAAAGTTATTTTTTTTTTCCAGCAAGAAGCTCACTGCAGGAGGTGAGATCTCATGCGTATATAGCTGAGGTCTGCTGAAGCTTTCCGTCGGAATTATCAAGCGCAGTCTACCGCTTAGCCAATTCCTCATTATAAAGCACGAAGGAAAAAAAAAAGCCTTCAGTATCCTGCTCATGACGTGGAAAATGCGCTCTATCACCATCTCCAGAGAATTGTCATCTAGGGAAAGCAAATCACTTCCGGTATATCTAATTATATTATTTTTGTTATCTTTGGCCGCGGGCTAATAAGACCAACGCGCCTCTAGGATGCAAAATAAGAAAAAAAAAATTATTGGCTCCTCTCCCGCAACGAAAGATCCACTAACCTCTACTATATATATATATATATATATATATATATATATATATGTATATGTATGTGTGTGTGTGTGTGTGTGTGTGTGTGCTGTGTGTGTGTGTGTGTGTGTGTGCGAGCGTGCATATATATATATATATATATATATATATATATATCACTGGCTACTCTACCGCAACTAATATTTCTTGCATATGGAATTACATTCTGTAAGCTTTCATTCGACTTGAATAATCTAAGCATACGCCAATAATTAAGCTATGCAGAGTCCAACATGCAAGGCAGAACTGTACCACAAGAAGGGCGAAAGCCGACTTGCTTCTACTACGCCGAGCTATTCACACGGCACGCGCCATGCAGTATTAAATCCACACAAGGGTTGAACAAAAAAAAGTGGCGTCATGGCAGGCGAAAGAAAATATACGGAAGAATGAGGTGGGACAGATGTACTGAATAGAAAATGTCGCGCGCGCGCGCACAGACACACACTTATATATACATATATATGTGTGTATGTGTGTGCTTCATTTAACGGGGTTGTCGCAAATAAAAATAAAAAATTAAGAAAATGGTCGATACCACAATCAGACTTTAACTGCTGAATCGTGGATGATAAATCCGTTGGCTTCTTTATATATACGTAGATAACACGTTACTAGGCCAAAAATTGGGTATATACTTACCTCACCGTGCTTCGTGAGTTGATCTAGATGTTATTTTTCCAGTAATAATAATAATAATAATAATAATAATAATAATAATATAATAATAATAATAATAATAATAATAATAATAATAATAAGTATATCCTTAGGTATTTTAAAGATTTGGTACAGTTTTTGGTCTTATGTTTGAAGTTCACTTCAAATTTCATATATAACCTTTATAAAGCAGTGATAATAATATTTTCAAAAACATAAAATTTTTCTTTTCTTTTACAGAAAATCAACGATAGACGGGATCGCAGATTGTCTGACAGAAACATGCCACTAATACAACCAAGATGCAAAGCGCCAAACTTAATACCCTGTAGAATGACACCAATCACTCGAACCTTCAAAGAGAACACCCTGAATACCTTAGAGAGAGAGAGAGAGAGAGAGAGAGGGGGGGCGGGAGGCAGGGAAGGGAAGGAGACCTGAACTGAACTATTATAACTAACCAAGATGAAGGAGTTGGCGAGTGAGTATTAACGGCTTTTGGGTGTTCCCGAAGTGTACCGATGTATGTATACAAGGACAACAGAAACAAGATGACTGCGGGAGAGATTTGGAGGAAGGTTGGTCAGTTTAGATTAAGCCAGGTCCTTGTGCTATAGGAAGGGTCCTCTCCTGAAGGCGAACCTTCAGTGTTGAAAGGTTTTGAAGAAATAAGAGCACTGATGTAGACCTCCGCTTTCTGACTTACCATCCTCGACGACGAAATCTTGGAATAGTTTAATTTATGTACGGGCATAGAAGGACGTGCTTTTATTCTTTCTAACGTGAGAGATCTCTTTCTGTGTTTCTTTTTACCTTTATTTACTTTCTAATGTACACCACATCCTTTTGAAGCTTATATTTCAAGTCAATGGTCCTTGTGGTGAGCTTGTTGCTATATAATTAAGATCCATCTTTTCCAAATTATTAGTAATATTTACATAATAGTAACGATTCTTCGCGCGGGCGCGCAGGATAATTCGCGTATTCAAAATATCATTATAAGTGAGCGGAGAGTGAGCTAAATAGTAAAAAGTATATACACATCCTATCATGACTTCATTAACGCGATGTAAAAGAGCATGAAAAGGCGTGAAGAAAAATAATTGCCGACGATGCGAGTCGACATGGAGGGGACACGCGCCTCCAATGCTCAATGCAAATGCATTACGGCCACCGCAGTCTCACGCACCAGTTCGTCTTGCCAAGTTCCTTGTTGGACGAGTGTATTTCTGGTGATAGAAATTCATTTCTCGATATAATGTGGGAACTGTAGGTCCCGTTGCTAGGTGACCAATTGGTTCCTAGCCACGTCAAAATATCTAATCCTTCGGGTTAGCCCTAGGAGAGCTGTTAATCAGCTCAGTGGTCTGGTAAAACTAAGATATACTTAAGTTCTTCTTACCTATCGTGGCGAGAGGTAATATCTATCACTGCCGACACTTCATCGAAGCCAGTGATAAATGTAAATATAATTTTTCATTAAAATTAAGAGAAATCTATATAAATCAAGCGAGTAATGCGTAGAGCAAGAAACGTTTCTTTAGCAATCAAAGGTTATAAGCTATGCACGTTTAAGCTGGCTAGAGAAACGATTTGATGAACAACCTCTAATTACGCAGCACTGTATATGAATGTACCTCTTCCCCGCAGAAATAATCATGTGAAGTGAATCTATATGGTTATTTGAATCACTTGTTTCTTACCGATAGCTTTAAACATTTAAGTGAGATATTCGATTCCATATTAGTATCTAATCATCAGAGAGATAAAAACATCTATACATGAGGACCTGGCATAAGGAAAGGAAAGAATGAATGTTGCCTGATATTATGATTCGCAACATATTTCAGTAAGAAAACTGATAAGTATATATACTTTCATAAAAGCAGAAATGAACAAGTAAGTTTATAAAAGTGAGCCATACTTTTGAATACTTATTAATGCTTTCTAACGCTTATACTCTTCATCTCTACTTCGGTACTTTTGTTTCTTTTCTTTGAAACAAAAGTTCCTCTTATGAGAAACACTGGTCTGGCTTTCTTTACACATGTGAATACAAACATATGTTTGAATACATACGTTTCTATTTTCAACTACCGTACACGTTTCTTAGTAAGTCTTTTAGTATGAGGCTGCTATCACCGTCACGGTGTGTGTCTGTGTGCGCTTGTGTAGTGGTGGTTTCAACCTCGCCCCAACACTGAGTGAAATGAGTTCATCCTCATGAAGGACCGTTTTCTGCAATATCCTGAAGACTGTTTACCAGAGTATTGAATTATGTACTTGGCAATTGGTCGGCTGTGTTTGTTGACTGTCAGGTGCATAAAGGTGACCTTTATGCACCTGACAGTCAACAAACACAGCCGACCAATTGCCAAGTACATAATTCAATACTCTGGTAAACAGTCTTCAGGATATTGCAGAAAACAACGGTCCTTCATGAGGATGAACTCATTTCACTCAGTGTTGGGGCGACGTTGAAACCACCACTACACAAGCACATACTTACATACACACACACACACACACACACACACACACACACACACACACATATATATATATTATATATATATATATATATATATATATATATATATATATAATGTGTGTGTATTTAAAGTAATCAGAATTTTATGACCAACTGTGGGCATTGACACTTTGATTTTATGAAACATTTAGATAACCAAACTTTGAAATCTACTGCGCAGAAGTTATTTGTTCGAGGTGAGAAAAACATCTCACTGTTTATAGCAGAGCTGAAGAATCACTTTTCATGTTGACACTATTTGTGTAGAAAAGCTGTTTCATTATCGCGGTAGAGTAAAAAGAAGTGTCGGCGAGTGGAACTTAACCTTTACTAAGAATAGTTATATCCTGATAAAATAGAAAGCTTGTCCAAGTTTTTACGATCTACTCAACAACCGGATGAATCTCTGACATTCCGGTGCTGTAATATTTTCATCAAATCAATGTCATTTTACGGCATAAAACTACATTTCAAAATCACATACCAAGAACACTGATCCGCTGACTTTTTATATTTTTATCCAGAGACTATTTGGTATTTAGCTACAGCCTGCCTACATTATGTGATCCGTTAGTGATAGCTTAATACTCAAAAGGCATCTGTTATTAAACACTCTGCCTCCGCCGTTCTTCAGAAATGATCACTTTTGAGAACTTCAACCATCACTCAATAAAAAATATTAATTAATAATATTCATTCATTCATTCATTCCTGTCTAATTATATCCACGTATAAAAGTAATGAATCGACAGTTTCTTTGGGCGTTTAATTACACCGGATTTTTTCGTCTAGGCTTCATAGCAGGGGAAGTGATCCAATAACTTTTGCCTAATTAGCCGCTATCAAGCATATTCTATGTCAAAACCTACAGCAAATTAATTTTAGTGTTCAAATCAAATATCAAGCTGACTTACTCTGCGTCTCATATTACTAGAAACTAGAGTCTGAATTAACACGAAAACCTTGCATGTATATTCCGATCACATTTTATCTGGCCTTGACGATTTTTCTCCACAGTTAATTTCGTATTTTTCTCTAATCATTAGGTTGCACTGCATTTAAAGGCTTTGATCCTCTCCTTTCCTTTGAGAGAGAGAGGAGAGAGAGAGAGAGAGAGAGAGAGAGAGAGAGAGAGAGAGAGAGAGAGAGAGAGAGAGAGTTAATGTAAAATAAAATCTTTTATGGGCATTACCGTAAGTTTTTTTAACAAATGAAAGAATAACCACACAGTAAGAGCTATGTCCAATGTGTTATTTAAATATACGTACAGTATAGAATTAGTGTTAGGAACCTGCCGCCAAGCAAGCTTATATGCTATACATATTGAGGAAAGTATTAATAGTAAGGTTGCGTATACCTACAGAGATAGGGTCAATGGCTTTCACTTTATATCTCATACCTTTCCCGAAAATATTTTTCCTTACGGGTATAAGCAGCTTCCTGGGACTTTCATCTTTCTAACAAAATGGCTGGAAGCGGATATTTTCCGTTACCTGCCGATGGTAATTCTAATTGGACCATCGCTGAGAGATTTCACTGGTTATCTTCCATAATCTTTGGCCTACTGAATATGGCTGGTTCACTTAAGGTAGATTCTTGGGTGAGCCCTATGCCTACGAGACGTTTGTTTGGAGACCGCTGATTGGCTGGGAGCTGCCTACCTCCCGGTACCAGCCAATCAGCTGTCGCCAAACAAACGTCTCGTAAGCATAGGGCTCATCCTAGAATCTACCTTAAGTGAGCCAGCTATAGTTCGTGCTACTCGTTTTACATAACTCTATCATCCGTATTCTTTTGTGACACATTAAAGGCAAACTGTTCAGTCTACTGTTCTCTAAAATGAAAATCTAAGATGCCTCGCTGGCAGGACTGAAGATACTGTGACTCCCCTGCATAAGAGAGCATACGACATTACCTCAAAAGTGGCATACTCCAAGGAGTTACCTTAAGCCTATTACTTCTCAATTTAATGTTGCTTATGAGAGCTTACGACTCTCTCTCAAAAGGAGCATACTCCAAGGAGTTACCTTAAGCCTATTACTTCTCAATTTATTTTTGCTTACTTTATCTAATGCAATAGTGTAACCACACCGTTATATTACCGAGAATGGCTAGAGACTGCAAGTTCTGAGCGAAGGGACGTCGTGTACGGTTCTGAATCACGGACCAAGGTAGCTGCATTCTGCATACTTTTGTAGGCCCAATGGTAAAAGACGCTGGCCCCGAGATGAACAACAGCAAGTATAAAATTAAAGTTAACATCCATTGACTACCGTTTTCAAACAGAAGAAAATAAAAATATGGATATAGTTTACGTTTCATAAGGTAGGACCCATCTAATTCTATTTCCGTCTTACAATTTTTGCTCTCCTGCTTGCTCTTACAGTTATGAATGGGGTCTGCTTGATGTAGTCCAAATGGTTGCTTTACGAGTGTCCCACTATCTGTCATAATTTAAGGAATAATATATAGAAAATTATATCATGAGAAAAAAAAACACGATATTCAATATTATGGGGAAATCAAAAATTACATATTGAATTTTGTTACATTGATCCTGAAGAGACGAAACAAAACATTAACCATATGGCAAACGAACACAAAATCAAATGAATAACTGTCATAAGACGTATGAGGAATGAAGTCAATTAAAACTAAAATACTCTCGATAAATTAAAATATAATCAAATACGACGTTCACCGAAGTCGTAGCAAGAATTTACGGCTGGTTGAGCCCTTTCAATTCGCATTTTAAAAATTGTTTTGGTTTTCAAGTTTAATACAAAATACTCAGTGAATTTTAATTTTTGGGTCACGTTGAAACATATACTTCTAAGGATTCCTCTTTCTTTTTTAACTCTCGCTGGACTCAAAAAATAACTTCCCGCAACGGTTGTAGTTACAGTTAAGCATATTTACCTCTTGAGATGTTAGAGAGCTCTATCAAAGCGTATCATTTGGAAAACGTATTTTTGGTATCGTAATTAACATGGCTTTGCGTAACTATTTTAGTTCCAACTTCCTTTAAAGTTTTCATCAATATTTTCAAGAAATTTTCCATTTTTTAATGCCATCCTTTTTCACGGAGGAATTAAACAACTAGGCACTTGCAATGTAATTAAATAAGTCTTACAATTCCATGTGATTCTAGTGGGGGAATTCGAAAAGCCATGTGCTGAAAAAGCACTGGCAATCTAGGTCTGAATTTTCCCTTTCCTTAGTGCATAAATCGTTATCTTATTTACAAACAATTTAATATAAACACATGCATACGTACACAATTCCATACATAAATGCGAGACATACAGCAGTCGAAAATCCAACAGAAAAAAAAAAAAAAAAAAAAAAAAAAAAGCTTCGCTTGCATAACAAAGATCTCACGAGAAGGTTAAGTGAGGATCAGTACAGCGGGCAATAAGACGTCCCTTTTCTCCGGCTGATTTTGATGTAAAAGACAAGGAGTTCACTTGTACAAATAAAGAAGACTCAGTGGAGAGAGAGAGAGAGAGAGAGAGAGAGAGAGAGAGAGAGAGAGAGAGAGAGTTGGACGCACATTCCCTTCCCTAGAGAAGCAATTTAATGGTCGAGCTGTCCAAGGTTTTATGTTGTCATGAACATAAAGCGTTTCAGTTGTACAAACGCGAAATTCTGCCACTTGACTCCTTAGGAATTTCTAACGGGCCCCAGGTTCAACTGCATGAAGAAGACGCCAGCGTTATCTGTTATCGTGCAGTCTCCGAAAACATTGCCGGTGTACTTTCTTTTGACGTTGTTATTTCACGGAAAGGAAGAGAGGAAGACATAACAGCGCATTCAACGATAAATTAAGTGTGGTTTCTATTCAAGCTCCTGTCCTTTCACATAAATTGAAAACGATTCTATTCATGACTGGAACCTGTAAAAGGTGAATTCCATTTCACAACTGGTCTGAGAGCCGCAGTGAACAGGTAAAACGCACTATCATCATCACTCCGCCACATATATCCAACAGACACAGACAACCAGACGGACGGACAGACAAACAGACAGACAGACAGAAGGTACAGACAAAGACGCAACGTACCCCTCCCTCCGTCCCATGTCTATTACTGTTGCTATGCGGAAGGGAACTTAGGGAAATTACAAGTACTCTAGTCGGAGGCGGCCCCATTGATGATGCCCTCCCCTCCGAACAGAGCGACTCCCTATCCGCTTCCTACGCGTCCTGCGGCAGATCCACCCATTCCCCTTCTTCCTTTTTATTCTCTCTGCCTCAGACGATCTATTGTCATAGCTTATCTTGACTTCTATTCGTCGTCAACTGTCATTACCGTAAACACTTCTCTTGGAGGGCATGGTAGGGGTTGCTTGTCAGACCGTTGGTTTGTTGGCTTGTTTTTTTGTTAGCGCAGTATGTTCTCAATGCCGTATACTCTCAGTGATATATACTCTCAATGACGTAGTATACTCTCGCGTGGTCACAAAAATCCTGGAGTTTAATTACAGGGAAGATCCCCCGTTTTTTCACTTAATGTTTGAAGAGTCGTAAGGCGATTTCAGTTCCAAAAGTGAAGTATATCTTAGTTTAACCAGACCACTTAACTGATTACAAACTTTCTTAGGGCTGGCCCGAAGGATTAGATATTTTGACGTGGCTAGGTCTCCTACCAACGGAACCTACAGCTCATTGTGGGCTCCGACCCACACTATATCGAGAAATTAATTTCTATTTAGCAGAAATAAATTCCTCTGATTCCGCGTTGGCCGAGCCGAGAATCGAACTTCGGACCATCGAATTGGTAGTCGAGCACGAAAACCACTCGTCCAACGAGGAGATATCGGTTCCAACTTGACATGGTAAAGATATCGAGAAGAGTATTTTCAGTGAAACTGGATAAGCATCAACAACGCAATGTCTTTCAGCACAGTAATAAATAGTAGACAAGATAAACAATATGAAACGTACAAAATTTTCTTTTTTACATAATTAGAGAGAGAGAGAGAGAGAGAGAGAATTATTTTAGTTCAATGAGAACGATAGGATGGTATGCAAACAAGTTCTATTTCTTGGAATGGAAGCGTTAAAAATAATCTACCATTTATTCCTACACCTCATGCATTCGAATCCGAAACGCAGTATGGCGGAATCCCTGTAAGGAACTGACTCTCATAAATTAGTTCTTTCATTTTTATTTTATTTCATTTTATTATTATTATTATTATTATTTTATTATTATTATTATTATTACAACACAAGCTACATTCCTAGTTGGCAAAGTAGAATGCTTCATCCCCAAGGCCTCCAATTGGGAAAGAATTCCAGTACAGAAGAGAATATAGAAGTAAACAATAAACAATAAACGAGAAGTACAAACAGAAAAATAAATGTGAAAATACAAGTATACTGTAAAATAGACAGGTGAACTATTTAAAAAAAATGACACCCAGTTTTAACATCTTCGTCTTCCTAATAAACCCCATGTTCTTCGAAAACGTAAATTTCTGGTCAAGTGGAATAACAATATAATAATAATAATAATAATCTGCAATAAGAATTTTAATGGACGGTAAGTTTTCATCCAACAATTTAAGATCCATGTCAGCTACTGTAGACCAAATACTGCCGTTCAATTAACTTGAAAATAAGGTGTGGTTTAGGTATGTAGGTACGGAATGTCCACAGATTCTAGGATGTTGTTTTATGCAATATTAATGTGTTTATTTTACACTAAATGAGTCAGTTCTAACCATTACATTTCAAGCTGAATGAGATGATGGCAATTAGCCATGACGGATATTTTAACATCCATTTCTTTAGTTATTATAATGCCTCGGTGTTTATCATGATTGCCCAACATTTTGTTTTCTATGTGCTCGGGTTAAAATAAAAATAATTACTTAAAAATTATTGAAACCATTCGTCAACATCTGTTGAAATTACTCAAAAACACCTTCTCCCTCCCATATGTTATCTAGATGGCCTCAACAAAATAAAAATATTCTACAGAGGGTTACATATCTTTACCAGGAAAAAAATTCCATACATTGAAAACATAAAAAATTCAATGATCATTTTGAATTTGATAACTCGATCATATTCCACCATCAAAAAAACATCGGTACTTCGCTGGATGATGTATATTTGAACAAGGAACAGGCTGACGTCAGCGGTTACGAAATACTACGCAAAATATTTTCTGAAATTTATGTAGGTGAGACCAGCCGCTCTCTCTCTCTCTCTCTCTCTCTCTCTCTCTCTCTCTCTCTCGCGCGCGCGCGCGCGCGCGCTACATCATCCGAACATAAAAGCAGAGTAAGATACGTATCAGAAATCTCGGGGATTTTTGTGCATACGAGAAATTCGTGTCACAGCATTAATTGGACTGAAGCTGAAATTGCGAGAGCAGCTGTGTCTGTACAGAAGGTATACGCTACAATATACATCTCAGATTATACATAGAAAATGTTAAATCGGTCACCGTAGTTGGTTCCTTTCATTTTTAAGTCGCAAAATCGTCTTGTCGTGCAATTGGAACTTCAGAAGTTCACGCGAAGATGCAATGCACTATTACAGTTATACTACTCTCCTTGCATTTCAATACATTTATATCTATTTATTATTCTATTAATTTATTCTTCTTCTTTAATAAGTGAACTCTTTTCTTTCTGCTTTTCCCTTTACCTCCTCTTACTTCTTCCTAATGAACACCATAGTCTTTAGAAGCTTGAATTTCAAATCAATGGCCCCTGTAGTGGGATTGTTTGGTTCATATGAATATGGTTCATCTCCTGAATAATAATAATAATAATAATAATAATAATAATAATAATAATAATAATAATAATAACCCTCAAATACCTACGTAATTACACAGCCTTTTCCTTCCCTTAAGAGACGGGAGCTCCAGCCATTGTCATCCTTCCAGTTTTCCAAAGTATTTTTGGATGATGTTACTCCCGTCCACGGTCCCTGCCTCGGGAATGTTCACAAAGTGCGCATGTGCAGACTGCACTTGACATTTCTTGGCGGATACCCCTTCACGTATTGACCAGACACTCTATTGGACTTTACTTCTGCGTTAGGACGACCGGAGGTGTAGCGAACGTGATACTAAATGCAGGCAATTTTGACGAGAGTGAAATGTGAACCCGACAGCGATTGCAAGCAGTAAAGAATGAATGGATAATACCACTAAGAACTCAAGTTTGTTTTTCAACATTCAGCAGTCAGTCGCAGCATTTTGTTTTCTCCTGACTCGCATTTTGTTTATCGATTAGTGATAACGAAAAAAAAAAAAAAAAAACAGCTAAGGCCAAGTTCATGTCATAAGAAAACAATAAAGTACTGCGCATCTTCAAATAAACCAATAAAACCCAATATCTGACACATTGATGTCTTTCCTGCATTCTGTAATCAATAGCTGAGGCTCTCTCTCTCTCTCTCTCTCTCTCTCACATTGAGCTCTTCTGCTGAGCAGTCCTTTCCACTTCTTGCCAATCATTCATCGCCTCCCGGAAGACACTCTCCCTCTCATGAGGTCCGTCCTTGATTACATTAGGACACTGAGTGCGTGCAGAGGGGGACCCCGGCTACGAGAGAGAGAGAGAGAGAGAGAGAGAGAGAGAGAGAGAGAGAGAGAGAGAGAAATCATTGTACGTGGTACTTAATCCCGAAAAGCAGAATGGTTTCGATTTGTGAGCAAGTGTAAAATATTTTAAAAAGTCATAAGGCATCTGAGAGGAGAATCGAAAATCAATATAATATTACGTCTCGAATGCAGTTTGTTTACATCGCTCTATGCAATATTAAATAATCCCGGTAGCTAAGTGAATTCTGGCTATACATTCAACACCTAAATGCAATAAGCAGTACCCCAAGAGTTTTGGAGTGCAATCCAAGCAATAAAATCTACGCGATTAAAGATGAAGAGTTAAGTTGAAGTGAAATGATTTTCTCACCTCCAGTTCCATTTTTGTTATTCTTCAGTCTCCTACGAAAACACGGCAAAAGATTTTACCTGTAAAGAAGAGAAAAACAAAGTTAGGATTTTTTACACGTGAAGAAGAGAAAACCGTAGCTAGGATTTATTACCTGTGAAGAAGACCAAAACATAGTTAGGATTTTTCACTAAAATAAAAGAACGAGAATTTTTTTTAATTACCTTAATTAATTTCAATGCAACAATAACTACAACTCAACTTTACAACAAAACTTTTACAACATATTGAAAACCTTAGAGAATTCCTCTGGGTTGACTGGTCATCACTTATTGAACTTCTCTATGAAATAACAAGAAAATATGCAGCTCATTATAAATGAAACTACGGCTAACTAAACTGATCTAAAATTGCTTCTATAGTTTTAATCTAGTCTTTTGTCATAATGGACCAGTGCTTTCAACTATCATATGCATTATAATCCTCGACACATTCCTGTTACGTTTACCAGTCTGTACACATTGCTCAGTTGTTCAATTATTATTATTATTATTATTATTATTATTATTATTATTATTATTATTATTATTCCATTGTAACAAATTTTGATCTTCAGAGCACTATCTTTTTCCACAACCTTGGATCCGGGCTGAAACCTGCCCTCAAAAGATCTGACCCCCAATACCCTGTTACCCTAAGATTCTAACACTGGTCACAACTTACTTTACGTTCTACAACAAAATGACAGAATTTGACATTTGCCTCCATTTTATGAATCACTGAGAATAAAACGGGTATTCAGTAAAAGTGTGAAACTACATTGTAACGCTGAAGTATGGCTATCTTTTGATAACCATGTTTTTGAAACTAATGTTACATAATACCAAATAAATTGAGCATTATTCTTAAAGCATTTATTTTGATCAATGGAATACTCAAATTAATGCAAGTGTATTTTGTCTAGAAATATCCACTGTAATAGAAATATTGACTTTAAAGAGTAACATATCACCTATGATTGTGATGAATATTTTCTTTTCAGATGCAGAAAGGCCTCCTACGCAGTTTGGTTCGCCGGACCTGACAGCGAATTCCCAAAATTGTAGTCACATTAAATGCTGATTTAATAAGCAGCGTTTCACGTGTAACTAACATACTGCGTAAGAATTACTAGAATTACTTTTAACTCACATTAAATAATGATCTAATAAGCGGCGTTCCACTTGTAACTAACACAGTGATGCAAGAATTACCTTGGAATTACTTTTAACGAAGGTCCCAATTCCTATTTGGCCCAGTGCGGGCCAAATTAGTGGATCTCATGCGGTGCACTGTAGGCACTACTTTTACCGCCAAGCGACAATATACACAAAGAACATAGTACTTGACAAGACAGCTTTTATACAGTCAAATTGTTGCTAGTGGACAGGGTCGTCTTAAAAATGGTATATTCAAGTTAAAATATACTTAACTGAA
>NC_061106.1:34616571-34671571 GCF_015104395.2 Macrobrachium nipponense
AAACCTTTTATGATCGGGTCCTGAATTATAAATGTTACCTCTCTCTCTCTCTCTCTCTCTCTCTCTCTCTCTCTCTCTCTCTCTCTCTCTCTCTTTCACCTAGAATAACAGACTTGCCAGTTAGCTCATTTCATCACTAATTCATGAATTTCTTGATTCTTCCTTTTCTTTCGGCCATCCTACGTTCTTTTCAAATGAATAAAATTGCAAAAAGCTACTCATATTCTTAGACCAGCCAGAAGCCGTATCCACAAATACTGTTCAACTGTACAGACAGACTATTCTTGAGTAGAACAGAGGAGAATACACGCTTTAGGCCGAAGGGCAAGCGCTGAGACCTATGAGGTCATTCAGCGCTGATAGGGATATTGCCATTACAACGACTGAAGGGTGTAACAGGAAAACCTAAAAGCAGTTGCACTATAAATCAATTGTTAGGAGAGGGTTAAGGAAAGTAAGAAGGAAGAAAGTGAATACGAACGGAAATACAGTAAAAAGGAATGAAAAGGGAAAAGGGGTGCAGTTAGGGGAAGATGGGATGCTTGCAAAGAGCCTTTAGTAATGAATGCAATGCATCGCATGAGGTGCACTAATGGCACTAAACCCCCCACTCCCCCCCGAAAGCTATTCTTGAAGAGGTAATGAATCATAATAAAGAACAATTCTGCTGACAAAATTATGAGATTCCCCAGAAGACTCAGTGGTCTCAGTTAACAACTTAATGACAAAACAGGTGAGAGGACCTTCGCGCAAATTCTATTGCACACCTCTATCGCACATTCACTCTTTCCCTTCCCACATTTTCACGCAATGAATTCCAACGAACAGCAGCACCACAAAGGCCGAAGAGCAAAATCACGCAAAACCATCTCGTACGAGGAATTTGATCATTACCGGCATAAATTGCATTAAATGATGAAGCAAAACAAAATCAACACAGTTTCAATCATATTTTACTAACAGTAGCCAATGCAGTGCGCGCAAAGCAGTACAATCAATACCACTGATAAGAGGGAACGCTGGGTGAGGGGGGGGGGGTGGGGGGGGGGGGGTGGGGGAGGGGGACACGAATAAAGAGAAAAGAGGAGGCGAAAAATAACAGATCTGAGGGGATAACGGATCATTAAACATCAACAAGTACTCTGGTGTAAAGAGAGAGAGAGAGAGAGAGAGAGAGGCGAAGGAGGGAAATGGTTTCAAGTCTTCCCCCACAGGCAAAGGGAAGGAAGGTCCGAAATTTCCCTCCCCTCCCCCCACCTTTACCTTCCTCCACCTCCTCTAAACGAAGCGACGGGAGGGAGAGTCTTTGAGAGGAAGGGGAAGGGACTATGAAAGCGATGAGAGTAATTCCCCTATCTAAGCAAAGCAATAGGGGAATCAAGGAAGAGGAGAATACGAGGAGAGTGGGGAAGGGGACGAATTCCCCTTCCCGGACTTAGCGATGCATGAGCGTCAGACAAAGTAGCCACATTGATCATCCCGAGATTTTTGGAGAGCTTCCCCCCTCCCCACCTCCTCCTTCCCCAAATCCTTTTTCTCTTTCGCGTTGTTTCCCACTACACAAAAGGGGAGCGGAACCACATCTTAGTACCATAAACTTGGGTACTGGATGGTGACATCTGAATGCCCGATGCAATCAGTCGTAATAACTGAAGAATATTCCCTTCGTCTTCAGAAGGAGCATCTCCCAGAACTAAACAACAAATGTGGGTACGTACAGTAGCTTGATAATCACTGCTAAGTCCATATGCATGTGTGTATATATACTGTATATATATATAATATATATATAATATATATATATATATATATGTGTGTGTGTGGTGGTGTGGGTATAATATATATATATATATATATATATATATATATAATATATATATATATACATATATTGTGGCACTACAACCAATGCCCCATACTCAACTAACAACTAATGACGTTAAGTAAAAATAAATCAACATTAAAGATTTTTCTAGCATAAAATTAGTCCTTCACAGAATACTTGGTCAACGCATTTTCCGAATAATCTTTAAACCCAAAATAGGTTGCATTTACATTTGGTGAAGAAAGGGCAGCTCCAGCAAACTTGAAAATGCCACCACACCAAATGACTCCTTTTTAAAGGACTCTGCAAAGTGGATAATGACCATGATCATCCCCGCATTCATAGGTAATACTACGCTAAAGTTCCTAAGAAGCGATTAAAAAAAAAACACGAGTCTTAATTTGCTCAAAGTTTTGCTCAGGCTGTCTTGTCGTGGTGCAGAATAACGTAAACAGCCACTCAACTTTATTGTCTTTGGAATCTGTAATGGTAAGACCACAGGAACGAAGTCGGTCTCAGTAGATCCTTTGAAAAACAAACAAACAAAACTTGCGGAAAGGAATAATTTGCACCTGTACAAAATGCGGATGACAAGCCTCACGCTTCCCATTTTTCCAACAAATACACAATTAGGCAACTTCATGCCAACAAAGAAATTCATTTGCCGCTTCAAAAACCTTAGGAAACAGAAGGAACGCAATACTCGATATTAAAGGACATTACTGATTACTATTCACTCAGGAAACAGAGGGAACAAAATATTCAATATTCGAGGCATCGTCATTACTTATCACTAAGTATTTAAGCATTCGCTTGAAGAGACGTCCATACATAAATGAAGCAGTCCCAAAAATGCATTATTATCAACTCGAAGAAATCACGAAAATGGTCTCCATCGGGGCAGAGGTCGTCCTTCCGTCCTTAAAAGCTTCGATCTCTTTCCATCTTATCTTTAACGACCCAAGACATCCGTCCATTAAAATCAGCCACTCTTATCAAAGTCATTTGTATCGCGCTGCAAATGTCAAAGTCATCTTCATAACATCTACAGTGATTCTATCAAACTCCACTGGGTGTTGTTTATTTACCAGATTGGCTTAACAATTAGCCCTTTGATGTGGTTGTTTTTCCTCTAATAAAAGTGACTGCTCGGACACGATGATCGTTGTTTCATTATTTTCTTATTTCTCACTCAAGACGAACAACGATGCAACCCTACTCCTTGTACATCAGACTTCAGGGTTATTAATTAGATGTTCATACAAGGACTTATTAACTAAGTCTCTCTCTTTCTCTCTCTCTCTCTCTCTCTCTCTCTCTCTCTCTCAATAAGTCTCCCTGTTTGCCCTCGTCCATTATTCACATTTTTATCACCTTCCCCTCTTTATTCTTTCATTCGTCTCATCCACCTCCTTCCCTTCAATCCTTTGTTCCGTCTGAATCTTCCTTCCAAGTTCGCTTTTTTTTATTTTGTTTCTCTTCTTTTCTTTCATGCAAGTTCCTCCTCCTCCTCCTCCTCCTCCTCCTCGCCCTGAAATCCAAACACTGACTTTTATCAGTTTTCAATGAACCATTTTTCAACTCTCGTATCTAAAGAGCTGTTGCGCTCTTGACATGGAACTTCTAAGAGAGTATTTCAGAGTCATGAGAGAGAGAGAGAGAGAGAGAGAGAGAGAGAGAGAGAGAGAGATCAAATCTGTCGTTTCATGCGGTGCATCAAATGAACCAGCGCATACACGGAACAGGATAAAAGATAAAAAAAAAAAAAAAGTCACAAATGAATGAACAAGTACAATTACTCGAACAAAAAGTTAAACAAAAAGGCCAACTGATTACTCGTCCAGATTGCCTCCGGCGGCAACTCTTTCCTGTTACAGAGACTAATAAAATGGAAAGGGGTGGAGATTGGTCGTGGGTTGGACGGAGGGAAGGGGGAAGGGGAGGGGAGGAGAGGGATAGATAGAGCAACATTCATTGGAAGCGTTTCCTGGGCTTCCATTCTTGGAGTACGGTAGCATATAAAATCCATCAGCTAAGGAAATGAATCTGCATTGCAAAGGGAGAATATTTCCTCTTTTTCACTAACGACGATTACAAGCGACCGGTCGTGAGCGCACTGGAGAGAGAGAGAGAGAGAGAGAGAGAGAGAGAGAGAGAGTGTGTTAGTTCTGTATATTTTTCCTATTGCAGTGAAATAAAAGCCAAAGTAAAACTGATGTCCCTCTTCGTTCTCATTAAAGCTACAATTCTTAATACTTAGTTTTCAAGAAAACTTACTCCAAATAGAATGTAGTTTTTTTTTCTACTGAAAAGGAACCAATAACAACCATAACAAATGCTCATGGCTCACCTTTAAAACAAAACTAAAGCTATCATATATGTTACAGCCACGATATTTAAGGAGCTATCGAACAAACAACCAAGACCTTTATGAAATGTAGATGTCCAAAAGACACCATTTGAAATTTAGCTGGAAATTACAGAACTTAAATGTTGATTTGCAGTCTTAGGTTTCTGCCAGTTTAGGCCCTTAAGACTTTTGAAAATTGACCTTAAACACACTTTTATTCCAAATTTGCACGCTCATAATTTTTCATATTGGAACCTCATTTAACCGCATAATAAATTTTTCATTCCAAGAGTTATGAGTTAGCGTACGCATGCCAAAGATGCTATTTAGAAATGAGGTTAAATTAAGTGAAATTACAGGTGCCCTCCTGAAAGTATAGAACATTATTTTTAATCGTAATTGATTCAATGATTATCTTGGCTTCATAGCTACATTTCACCAAGATAATTTCTTGAAATTTCATCATCTTAATCTTTCAACAAAAGGCAAAATACACTTTCTTCCCTCTTCCTCCTCTCTCTCAGTTCAGTTCCCACAGGTTTTCAAAGGCACCTCTCTCTCTCTCTCTCTCTTCTTCCTTCCTTCTTCTTCTTCTTCTTCCTCCTCCTCGGTTCTCCTATATTTTGAGGCTCCCTCTCTCTCTCGTCTCTCTCTCCCTCTCTCTCTCTCTCTCATTCTTTTGCTCTTCTTGCTTGCTCTCCCAGATTTCAAAAGCATATTCTCTCTCTCTCTCTCTCTCTCTCTCTCTCTCTCTCTCTCCTGATCATGCAGTTATATATTATTCCCTCTCTTTTCCTCCCCTGTTTTAACCCTTTCCATTTCCCTCTTGCCGAGACCTTGTTTATTTTAGTTCATCCTTCACTTATTCAGCATTTCGGTCCTTTTCACCGTTTCGTATAACCTTTTCCCGGCTCTCCGGCCCCTCTCCCTCTCCCTCTCCCTCTCCCTCTCCCTCGCCCTCGCCCTCTCCCTCTCATCCCTTTGTTATCATACATTTCCATGTTAACGTCTTCAGTCATAATTTGTGTATTAAAAACGTCTTTGTTCTGACATTTCTTACCCACCAAACTAATTAGCAAACATGGAGACGTTCTCTCTCTCTCTCTCTCTTTCTCTCTCTCTCTCTCTCTCTCTCTCTCTCTCTCAACGCTTGTTCTCAAAAATTCATGTGAGTATCAGGTTTTGGTTTTATCTCTTGAGCTGCATTTCCTGGCATTAGCAAACACTCCTTCAAGGAACAAAGCTAAGCGACTCAACCTGATTCCCCTTCCGGATATTACAGAATCCCGACTTTACTACGTATATATATTTATGCTTCTTTTCTGAGCAACAAATTACATAACTTTATATATATATATATATATATATATATATATATATATATATATTCATACACGCATATGTATAAATGAATTATGAATTTTTTTCAGGACAACGTTCATAAAATATGCCACAAGTAAATCACTCCTTTTTCATCGACTGTACACAGGAAATCTAACCACAAATTACTGTACCGGTATATAATAAACTATCGAAGAATAAGTTAGTCTGGTACATGTACTCTGCAATCTACACGCGTTTGACTATACATATTATATGTACATATGCATATATCAACCAATTAAAAACTATACACATATGCATATATCAACCAATTAAAAACTGTCATAAACTTCATAAATGATTAATACCAAGAGACCTTTATGCCTTAACGTCCAACGAATCTACACTCTTGTCCAACAGATATTCGCTTTTTTTAAAACCTTTTATATCGTCTATCTATGCTCAACACGAGGAAGCAATGCGCGCGTGATTCGAGACGCTTGCAGTGCAAGTCTCCTCAACCCATTCTCCTTTGCTTGACCACAATCTCTTCCCCTGAGAAAGCCTCTGACATAACCCCAGTCTTCCTTCATTAATCACTCGTCTTGGGGAGCTTTAAACCTCTCGCATGCATACGTTTAAGGGTCGTCCCTTCTTCTTCTTCTTCTTCTTTCAGTCGTTATTATGCCCCTTTCATGACTTCTTCAGACCCCCACTTCACAAACCAAACCGTATCATCTCTCTGGGGTCCTTTAAACAACCCACCTGAATTTATTCAACACTGACCCTTCCCTTCTCTCTCTCTCTCTCTCTCTCTCTCTCTCTCTCTCTCTCTCTCTCTCTCTCGGAGTCCTGGATATAGAGTTTTACGTTAATCTTTTTTTCACTATTTATACTTAAATTTCCACTTTTGCCATTTACCTTATCAATTTCCTACGCCCCTGTTCATCAATACCACACATACCAGTGATAAAGGGAAAGAATTGCACACGAGCGATGTAGTTGTTCTTCTGCTTTAATCATTATTGCAATTATTACGTTATTATTATTATTGGTAGTAATAGTAGTAGTAATGTACATCCTTTCTTCTGGAACGAACCTAAAGATCACCGATTTTGCAAATGTTTCATGGTACCGAATCCCAAGGAATCCAAGGCAAAAGGCAAATGAAATAAAGCATAATATAAAATGCACACAGAAATAAGCGATTCTCATTCAGTAAGATAATACCACAGGAGCACTGACATGTGGAAATCGAAAAAAGGATGTTATTACGAAGAATCTCGTCATACATATATATAAATATATATATATATATATATATATATATATATATATATAACATACATATATACATATATACATATATATATATATATATATATATATATATATATATATATATATATATATATATACTATATATATAGTCATTCGAAGCAGCAAAGGACGGCATTTGGAAGAGTACCAATTTCACTGGGGCTTCGTGATGAGACGGGACAAAACGACGGAAATTTTGCCAATCAGAAAATCTAACCCAGGGAGTTTAGGTCAATACAAACTGTCATTACAACGATCTTTAACGAGAGGGGTCTGGAGTACTTATACAGCATTTCTCGAGTCCCAGCAAATGCTGATAAAACTATGAGGTTCAAGATTATCCACAAAAATACAGTCTTTTTAAAAACAATTTCACAACAATTTCCAGTGGCGTTAACTTATCCGAAAATAAAATCAGCTCTTCCTGAACCACAGCAGATCAAACTGCCGAATAAAGAGAGCGAATTTGTCCTTTTATTTTCACTGTAATCATTGATACGGTACATAAAATTCATGGATCATTCTTAGGTTTTTTTTTTTCAAATCAAGAACGTGCAGAATATGATTATGAGCTATGATAACCAGCTAAAGCTAATTACCCAAGTGGCGAATGCCCTCTATCTATAAGTTACTGGAAGATGGGAAATGCCACTTGTACAGAATTTCTGTTGACCTTTTCCTTTTCATGAGTCACTAACAGATATTTCCCGTAAAAGATGCAACATACCTGTTTTATAAGCTGTTGACAAGACCAAATGAGACTGGAATAGACCGGAGCTTGTGGCTCGCACTGTTCCAAAAACTCCCAGAAATAACTCGCTATTGATAAACACGCATGGCTTCAACATTAATAAGCGTCGAAATTTTTTATGTTGCTTATGCAGCAGCTGATACCGCAGGCTCTTTGCTCTTTGCGTCTCTTTCAGATTCTATATATATATATATATATATATATATATATATAAATATATATATATATATATATATGTTTGTGTGTGTGTTTATTTATAATATAATTATTTATACGGCCATGAAGGATAATTGAAACCCTGGAGATGCTAAGTACTTTCGTTTCATTACCAAGACATGGTCACAGCAGCTGTGACCATGTCTTGGTATAATAAGACGAAAGTACTTTGCACCTCCAGTGTTTCAATTTTCCTTCGGGGCTGTAACTTTTCTCCCGTATAATCATCACTTTTATATTTCTTCGTGATTTAAAATCATATATATATATATATATATATATATATATATATATATATATATATATCTTCCAGTAGGATAGGACACTAAGCCCCACAAACAGGTAAACCGCATATTTCGTGTAGCATGTCTTCAACTGTGATAAATGTGAGGGATAAAGATTTTGGGAAATCATTACGATGTGATGATAATTATACAGGTCAAAACGCAGACTGATTCGACCGTCAGTATCGTGCACCTGGAGTACATTATGGACTGTCCTGAGTGCGGCCTGGTTATGTCACCTTTTTTAAAATAGGTTTTTAAAATAACCTCGTCAATAACATCTGGTTTCCAAAGGTTATCTGACAGATTCATGTAAGTGGTTTGACTGATGACAGTAAATTATGGACTCTCCTTTCTACCAACGAGAGGTTTTGAAAAAATTGAGGCTTCGCTCCAGTTAATGCTACGACATAAATTTCTAGTATATTAGAAAACTCCCCAATCTCTGATAAATTTCAGGTTAATATTCATGCCATACTTCGTTAACTTCCGGTTTAGTCTGTTTCCTGTTTCAATATACTTTAACATACGGATTCCTGCTGCTTTTTGTATGTCGAAAAAGAGAACTAATCCTCGGATATGAGATTTTCAGTAACGTTCTTGATGCTTTCAACGGAGTGTTATTTTATAGTGCAAGTGTGTGTGTGTGTGTGTGTGTGTGTACATATATGCCTTTCACAGTAAAGGATATATATCTAAATAATATATATACATATATATATGTATGTATATGTTGTATATACTATAATATATATATATATATATTATAAGATAATAAATAATATTATATATACTAAAAAAAAACCATAATATAATATATACATCTCTTATATATTATATATATATAATTTATATATATATAATATATATATATATATATACACACACACACACACACACACACATATATATATATATATATATATATATATATTATATAACTACATATATGTATATATATATTGTCTTTGGGCTGCTTGATAATATATGCAGGACACAATAGACGAATAATTTCAAAGCCTTGACATGAATTTATAAAAACATCTCCAGTCCACCATATTTTTTACTGCAACTTCATGATAAATAAGAAAATTAATGTTCTCCAACAATAGAAATAGCAAGAAATGTAAAAGTACTTTTGCCACCTTTTCCCCCTTCAGATCTGAACCTCATGATTAAAACTTACCAGACTGAATCTACTCACAAAGAAATAAAAATATCTCCGGTAATTATTCCACAACGCAATGATAAATTCAACGTCTCTAAGCAAGGTCCTGTTTTGCGGTTTAACGGGCGCCATACTTTGTTTCAAAACATTCTATGTAGAAATTAGCGACTACGTGAGAAAATGTACTGTTTGGGCAATGATAAATTACTGCTGGGGGCCTTTAAAGGCCGCAAGAAAATGGTCTTCGAATATAGTTCCCATTTCCTAGTAAAGACCAAACAGAGTTTATCGATATATATTATGGGCGGACCCTATCCCCCCACCCCCCCTACAAAAAATTAAGAAATAGAAAATCCCTGGTTCACGCCGTAAGAAAAAGCGGAAATGATTAAATCTTTAGAAAAATGATAGCAGAATAGATCAAAATATGCAGCTGGAGCAAAGTGGCAATAACGGAATATTATCTCTTCTCCGCACAGCATATATGTTGCATACAGAAACACACACACAATATATATATAATATTATATATATATAATATATATATATATATATATATATATATGTGTGTGTGTGTGGTGTGTGTGTGTGTGTGTGTGTGTGTGTGTGTGTACATAAATTCTTCTGTTAACACAGGATACGTCTCAAGTATAAAAGGCCCATTAAAACACTACTCTGGTTTAAAGCGAAAGATTATATTTCGGTGGACTAACTTCTTCCACCTTTATCAAGTATCCCTACTTGATAAAGGTGGAAGTTAGTCAACCGAAATATAGTCCTTAGCTTTATACTTCAGATATATATATATATATATATATATATATATATATATATATATATATATATATATATATATGAATATAATATCTGTGAACGTGCGTATATCTACTACCTGTGCGTTAGAATATGCATGCAGGCACGCAAAAGCTGAAAAGCAAGAACCTCAACAACAAACAATAGCATCGCCAGATGCTAATCATCCCCATTTCTCTCCTCTTAAAGTCTCCCGGCCATCTTTGTTATCGATTACTCCATCGCAGTGTCTTTCCGGCCCCGTCCCAAATGACCAACTCCCTTTAATGATAACCCATGACACACAATCCCCAGCCCTAGGGATCAAAACAGAATTTCCTTTTACACCAAAAACCGGCGAATAAGTATTTCTCATCGGCTGGGAAAAGCCTTTTTTTTTTTTTGCGCCATCCCTCATGAATAATATTATTACAGAGAGAGAGAGAGAGAGAGAGAGAGAGAGAGAGAGAGAGAGAGAGAGAGAGAGAGAAATAGTATGCTTATGTATGACCTTTGCAATTACTCTTACTCTTGCCATCTTTATTGTCACTTTTCATAAATGAAATTACAGAGAGAGAGAGAGAGAGAGAGAGAGAGAGAGAGAGAGAGAAACTGTGCTTTTATTTAACATTTGCAATTACTCTCATTCTGGTAATGGAAAAAAGTAAGAAATGAGATTTGTAATTACTTACATATTCATCGAATTATTTCCTTCCGCCTTCGTACACGAGGTATAAAACTTAATTCTCTTGTTTCCATCGACGACTGGACATATGCCACGTCCACTTTAATCCCTACGTAGCAATCATCAAGGAAGATTTTCCTTCAAAACTATGGGGAAATGTTAACAAGGAAATATGAAGAAAAGAGGCGAAGTAATACCAAGTCACGTACATATTCTCCCCGCTGCTAACAATAGATAGAACTGAAAAAAAAAAAAAATCCCGTTTTCCAAGAACAGCAGCCTCTTGTCGAACACAAAGACGTCGTTCCTGTGTCTCTCTCCAGGAATAACGCTCATTCAAAAGAGAACAGAATCGTCCCATCGCATCACCCACGCTCGACGGTACCAATAAGCCCTCAATTTCGTTTCCCCAAGATCCGATTAGAAATTCTCCCACTCGCCTCTTCTTCCTCTCCATACATTAACGCCTTCCTTTTCTCTCTCTCTCGCTCTCTCTCTCTCTCTCTCTACCTGGGCTCCTTCATTCATTCACTGCAAACCTATATCATTATCTCTCTCTCTCGTCCTCTACCTATCTTTGCGACCAGGTCAGTTCTCTCTCTCTCTCTCTCTCTCTCCCGGACTCCTTCTTCATTCACTTCAAACCTACATCATTATCTCTCTCTCCCTATTTAGAAACATGGGCAGTTCTCTCTCTCTCTCTACACCCGGACTCCTTCATTCACTTCAAACCTACATCATCATCATCTCTCTCTCTCTCTCTCTCTCTCTCTCTCTCTCGTCCTCTACCTATCTCTGCTATTTAGAAAAGAGGATAGTTTTGTGTTCCTCGACTGCCGCCGCCGCCGCCGCCGCCGCTGCCACCATCACCAACTCCATCCACCGCTGCTGGCGACATCACACAGCGCCCATTTACACAAAGGGCTGGCTGTCATTCCCTAATGAATGGCTCCATCCAACAGCTGTAATTCGAGTGTCCCCTCAACGCCATTGTTTTTGTCAAGTGGACACAAGCTCGGAGCACTATTTGCCAAGCTCCGTAAACTGCTTTCTGTGCCACAGGGAGATTTGGCGTTGCACTGACAACGACTGTTCGGAAAGGTGGTTTAGGAATGGGTTATAAAATCAGATTAACATATCCGAGAGAAGTTATTTCACAAAACAGAGAATACTCTTATGGGAGTTTCCTAGTAGCCATACTTACATACTGGTCTTGGTCTGTCTAAGTTGCCTTTTAGGTTTAAGATCCATAAATCATGCAGCATTTAAAAAAAAAATGTATCAACAGGGAACTGTTTTAATTTGTTTCTACATCTTCATAGTCCCGTGCCATCAAAAGGAAAATTTTATTTTATTGAGACTTAAAAGTCCTTAGGGCATCTTTTCCGAATTTAAGCAAAACAATCTCTGCTCTCTTCAACGTCCGTACTCTCATTCTATGGTAGCGGTAACCATACCTTACATCAAACATGGCAATCAATAATGGAATAACGGAGTATAATTGAATATATACTATATATATATATCTATATCTATATCTATCTATCTCTATATATATATATATATATATATATATATATATATATATATATGTACATAAACACTCATACCACCAGTACATAAGGTTGCTGCAGCACAACACTTATATACTACCAAATTTCGTAATAAATACATACATACATACAATATATATATATATATATATATTATATATATATATATATATATGTATATATTATATATAATATATATAGTATATATATATATATATATATATACATATACATATACTTATATATATATGTGTATATAAACATTCATACCACCAGTACATAGTAAGGTTGCTGCAGCACAACACGAACACGCTCGGAAGAGCCATTACCTAACCGTTGTATTCATCAACCCACACAGAATTCATCATTCACGGGCAATTAGTGACGAAAATGAACGAAGAACGCGGCAAGAGGAGCCTATCCCAACCTCTCCGTCCGAGTCGACGATCCTTCGGTGAAGGCATCGCGTATTCGCTCTTCCGGCCTCGGGAATCCTCGGAGGACGTAGACTGATGTACGGATATAAGCTCGTTAATCTGGCAGGACCTCAGGAAGCGGAATTTTCCTAATGCATATAAATCCCTTCGCCCGTGCGAATTACGGAGATGGATATTACGGCGAAGTTTATTCAACGGCGGCAGCTCAAACAAACTACTGCGGTCTACGGTAAGCAAGGTGTGGGCGGGGAGGAACTTCAGGTAGGCGCCAGAGGTTTCTTGCTATGGCACGTTCCCGTGGTTTATCCTATATTCAGCAGAAAAAGTGATGTAACGATGAAAGCTTTTTTTTTTTTTTTGTGTGGGTCTCTTAGTCTCTTCTTGAAGGCATCTCAGTATTTCCCCTTATCTCTCTCTCTCTCTCTCTCTCTCTCTCTCTCTCTCTCTCTCTCTCTCATTTATACATACACACGCGTATATGTATGTGTATATTTACACATATACACTGCAAGAATATGTAAACTTATTAGTTCATTACTAGGTAATATTGTATATTGTGTGTTGTGTGTGTGTATACACACACACACACCACACACACACACACACACACACACACATATATATATATATATACATATATATATATATATATATATATATATATATACAAAGAGAGAGAGAGAGAGAAGAGAGAGAGTATATAATTACGAGTGATACCCATTAACTTCAATGCGTTTATATATTCTTCCATAACCCATAACGCATATGAAGGGACCTACGTGAGTAACGATTTGTTATCACGGGTGAATGACCCTGTTCACAGGCAGAAGCGTGTGTACGTACGATTATGCATATTTACGATGATGATTTATCACACGTAAGTACATGAGTACACGCAAGCAGAAGTACATGCATTAAGTAAACCTCTCTTAATACAAAGATAAAGGAGTGTGTATTCAGTATGTATTGGTGTATCACAGAATAACCATACGCAAGCAACAACAGAAATAACATCAAATTCACCAAATGCTCTACAAGCGTCCTTACAGAGTCAAAATCGCGAACAGCGTAGCTGAGTGAAGTCTGTCTCTCCTGCAAGAGGAAAGAATTCGTCCCCTGTTTTTGCGAAATGGCGTAGAACCCATATTCTTTCTAAGTGTTTGAGTTTCCCAAACAAAGTGACTCAAATTGAGACTATAACATATCACAACTTCAGCTGTCTGTGTTGCCACATTTTCAAACCAAATGTCCTCTAAAGATGAACTCGAAAGCTGTGAATAATAGAATCTCTGAAAGCCCATTTTCTCAGAATGGGGAAAAACTAGCTTAAATTTAGCGTCATCAAACTGGGGACGAATTGTGAAGAGGAAAAAAAAACGCCAAACATCGAATGGTTGTATGACCGTCAGCTTCCCCTCAGTGGGGTCCTGAAACCTCGTCTTGTCATCATCCTCACTTTACTGTCCTTCAGCTGGAAATTAATATAAGCTGTACTGACCAAACTGTTTTAAATATCATTATATCGTGGTCACACTGCGTGCCGTCTGAGTCTAGGCAACCATCGACACATCCATCATAAAATTATTCAAAACGAATTATGTTACTCCTTTCAATTTACTTATATGCTAATTTTCGCCTGCCCGAGATGAAGGAATCTTCATCATCATCATGACAGTTTTCCTCGTTACCTCAGCAGCAGTGTCAGTGAAGGAAGTTAGGCGATACGACTGAGTTGGCTGGGAGTTAGTAAATGCAAGCCGCACCTGCTCTGCTGATTAAAACTAGAAATTGGAATGGAATATAGAATTTTGGGCGTTGGGACCTATCAGGTTATTCAGCGCTGAAAGCAAAATTGAGAGTAAGAGGTTTGAAAGGTGTAACAGGAGGAAAACCTTGCAGTTGCACTATTAAACGATTGTTGGGAGAGGGTGGAAATTCAGATGAAAGAAGGAGAATACGAACGGAGGTACAATCAAAAGGAATGAAAGGGGTTGCAGCCAGACACTGAAGTGCGTTGCAAAGGACCCTAAATAATGCCTACAGTGCATGGCTTGAGGTGCACTGAAATCCAACATCCCCCTCCCCCAGCTTTCGGGGAACAACCAGGAATTGGGTGAATAACGAAACGTGCGTCTGTTCGTTCTTGATCTTTCGTTCTCTTTTGATGTGAACACCCAGAGAATGTTGGAAGCTCAGTTTCGCATTCGTCACAACTTATGCATTAATTAACCGTTTTACAATTAAATTGGCGTTTATCCACATCCCATTCAGTTCCAAAACAAATCAGTTCCTTAAAACATACACTAATGATGAGTTATTTTTCAGTGAACGTTTTAATGACTGATATTTCGCACACAGGCAGATAAGAGAAATAATAATAATAATAATAATAATAATAGTAAATAATTACTTTCACATAGACCGGGATAAAAAACAATGCATGAATGGCATGTGACATGCAGAAACAGATGTTTCCATCAAGTCTGAAGCTCAAAACAAATATGTTGCTGATGACGGTATCAAAAGTATGTAAAACAATAGAGACAAAGCCACTCTCTGTAACTACAAAATAAAAATGGAAAACTGAGGCAATTATTAACTAAAAGCATAACATTTGACCTCTTACGTGAAAAACTATTTTAATGGAAAATACATTAAAATAAAAGAACTGGAAAATAAACAGCGTTGTTGATTCATCAAGTCATCATGGCAGACAACTAACTACGCAGAGAACGGGCCCTGGGGCGGGGGGGGGAGGGGGAGTGGGTTGGGGGTGGGGGCGTTAAAGAGAGGGAGGAAGAAAGGCGGAGCCAGCCACATACTTCCGAGAGCAAACAATCAACCTTAGTCATCGAAATCAGAGCCGCAAGGAATGGGAGTCAGCAGGAGCGGAGAGAAGAAAAAAAAAAAAAATACGTCTGATAAAAGCGTTTCACGAGATCAGCAGCTCTCCCGGCAGTGTCTCGCCTTTATCAGCTTCATCAGGGCGGAAAGCAACCGTAAGGAACTTCCGTCTCAATTAACGTAATACAACAGAATGTATAGTAATTTAGGCCTAAAGCCAAGCGCTGAGACATGAGAGGTTATTTAGCACTGAAACTGAAATCGACAGCAAGAAGGTTTGAAAGGTGTAACAGGAGGAAAACCTCAAAGCAGTTGCACTCTGAAACAATTGCAAGAGAGGGTGGAAAGTCAGATGGAAGAAAGAGAATATGAACGGATCTACAGTAATAGGAATGAAAGGAGTTGCAGCTAAGGGCCGAAGGGACGATGCAAAGAACCTTGGGAGCAAGGTTGGGAGATGCCTAAAGTGCACCGCACGAGGTAGTTCCCTGACGTTAGATGGTGACCATATAACCAATATTCCCAAAACCTGAGCTGTGCTATAACATCTACATTATGACCTTCCAAAGTTTGAGTTCGCTAGTTTACAAGTGTAAGCATAAGAACACTTTCTTTTCCTCGTTTATTCATATCTAGCAATTTTATTTGTTGTTAATTACAAGCATTCATTTTTATATCTACTTATGCTGATATTAAGATGTTCAGATCAAATTAATGCATTTTAACACACCACACACACACACACACACACACACACACACACACACACACATATATATTATATATATATATATATATATATATATATATATATATACGGTAGACATTACTTAATTAATACTTAATTCTTTTACCCTTTATCAATTTTCCTTTCAATAAAGATCATTTCACCGTATACATTAACAACTTGACAGTCACGCGCACACAAAGGCAAATAGAAGGAGTCTTCTAACTACTGCAAAGAAATGAAAAAGCAAAGGGGTGGGGGAGGGGCCACGTTTCGCGGAACCTCTCAAACTTAATGCGCTCAAAAGTCATTAATCTCTCTGGTTTCCTGTCAACCTTATCTAATGCTGGCGGCTGCCATCTTTACTTGGGTGCACTGTGCAGTACTGCTGTTTGTCTGTTCAAATACTTTTCTTTTCAATACCCCCTGGCTATCAGTTTCCGAATATAATTATCATAAAATTAGATTTAAAAAGCAGGTCTGCATCTGTATGATTTGCGCAAATAAATGTTTCCAGAGAACATACAGAAAATGATATCTAGACCCAAATTGTAAATGCATTCAAGAAATGTAGCTAAGGAACTTGAGGCAAAATGATTTTCATTGGCAACGCAGAAAAGAGCTGTCATTTACAAGCAGAGGTTTACAGCAGGAGGAGGACTGCATTCACACGGACTTGGCACACCCCCCGGCAAGACCTACAGTACTGAATAGCAATGACTAGGAAAGTTGGCATTTACTGCCGTATGCTTGTGCCAGATCAAGAAAAGAAGATCCTGTATGTCAAAGGGTTATGATGAGCATGGAGGCTTGGGGCGGGTGGAAGGCCAAAGACTTCAGATTAAGTACAAAGACTTCAGGTTAAAGTACCAAGGACGTCAGATAATAAAGACCAAAGACTTCAGGATAAAACACCAAAGACTTCAGGAGGATAAAGACCAAAGACTTCAGGATAAAATATAAAAGACTTCAGATAAAATACCATAGACTTCAAAGACCAAAGACTTCAAGAGGATAAAGACCAAAGACTTCAGAATAAATTATCAAAGACTTCAAAGACCAAAGACTTCAAGAGGATAAGGCCCAAAGACTTCACGATAAAATATAAAAGACTTCAGATAAAAACCAAAGACTTCAGGAGAAAATACCAAAGAATTCAGGCAAAGACCTAAGAATTCAGAAGAATATACCAAAGATTCCATACAAAGAATTCTCCTAAATGATTTGTGCGAAAGCTTATCACGGAAGTAGTGGTGAACCTCTTTCAGTTCCGCGAAGAACCATATTATGGCAAAGCTATACACCTTAATTAATGTACATAACTTTGAAGTAATGTTACCAACATTAGTCTGATTGGTAGGGGTCTTTCTCTGTCATTGCAGATGCGGTCCTAACGATGTGACGAAGACACTATTTAATGGTGAGTATTTATTTTGATGACAGGGGCGAACGGAATGTGCAACAACCTGATGCCCGAAGAGAGCAAAAAGAAAGGGGGAAGGGGCAGCATAGGGTTTATCTCAGAAGCAAGCGGTGCATATACCTGTTTCACATGGAAGACTGTGAGTCGAGATAAACAGAAAGAGGGAGGGAATTCAAAAGTTTACAAGGGAGAGAAAAGAAACAATCACCGAACATTACAATCCAAGGATTCTTGATTCTGAATGAGTAGATTTGGAAAGAGGTGGCCTGCCGGGAGTTCCAAGGCATGGTTTTGGTTCCAAAGACCAGATTCTTAGAGGCGAAAATCGTCATTTATTACAGAGTCTGTAATTGAAATTACCAGAAGAAGTTTCTTTTACCTTTCACGAAGTGGGTTTATAGCTAAAACATTCTTTTAAAAGCTCCTATACTGCGAATATTCACGTCTTTAACCACAATCTCTACCATTCTCGGCTAGGCTAACCCGTGCTAGCACAGCTATAACGAATCTTTATGAATGTTTTCCGTTCCGTAGAAGGATTCATTCACAACCTTATACTGTAGCACTAATTTGTATTCACAGATCATTTCTGCAGGACGTTGCCTCAACATCTTATTCTCAACTTTAACTGGTAGCTAACCAAAGGATGAGCATACTGAGAGGTAAGCATACACGCGCGCGCGCACACACACACACACCTAGAAAAGATATCACATAGAATTTTACCAGTATCTATGTTTAAAGTGTTTTGATTCTCTTAACTTGTTATAAGCATTTCTCTCTCTCTCTCTCTCTCTCTCTCTCTCTCTCTCTCTCTCTCTCTCTCTCTCCAGCCGAGATGCGTGCAGGATATCAAAACCGGCCCAGTCTATAAAATTTGTTCGGGTTTTATTATTATTATTATTATTATTATTATTATTATTATTATTATTATTATTATTATATTATTCATGCAGAATTTCATTTTAGTTTTGTGTACGGATAGTAATATCATATATCGTGATAAAAATACTTCTAATGGCACAATGTAACATAGTTAACATAATTTTCGAGCGCAGTGACGCTTGCATACTTAATACTAGATCCTCATCAGTTCACGTTCTGACGTCACCAATCCCCAAATGTATCACAGATCAGTTTTTTGTAGATGACGACGCTCTCGGCATAATTATTTCATGTTTTATTTCCAATTTCATGCAGGAGGTTCTAGTCGTTGCTCATATTTACAGCGGACTTCTTTCTTCATAAAATATATATATATATATATATATATATATATATATATATATATAGATATATATATATATATATATATATATATATATATATATATAGCATCCTAATAGTCACTATCTACCAGATACGCATGTAATTGTATAAGCCAAAATGCCCTCTTAACTTCTCGAAATTCCTCACACTTTTTTGGATACGCTTGTCACTACAAAGCCTTAGATCCAGGCGCAAGAAATATGAAACAATTACGAAGTCCATTAGCGGGAATCGAACCGCATCCCATAATCACAACTAGGTGGGTGACGTTGCTAACCTGACCATGAGAGGGATATATACTATATATATATATATATATATATATATTATATATATACACACAAACATAAATATAATATATACATATATTTCATATACATACATTTCCGTATAACATTTTCAAACATATTGAAAAAAGTGTTGTGTTGACCCTTTAAGGTATCATCCACGTGAACGTTGAGCTCATCGGATTACTTTCTCACAAAGTGGTCATACTAGCGCGCCAAGTATGGGCTGTCATTCAGACTTCATCTCAAAATCTATGAGCCCTTGACTGGAATAACAATAAAAATGTGCAAAATATTCTTTCATCTTTGCTAGATTCCTCTCTCTCTCTCTCTCTCTCTCTCTCTCTCTCTCTCTCTCTCTCTCTCTCTCTCTCTCTCTCTCTCAGAAAAGAAAATCTGAACAGTATAAACATCCGACTGTCTACAGAATGCTCTAATTTTTCAGGCAATCTTCATCATAATCGTCCAGGACTACATCAGAAAAAAGTGGACATAATAACAAGTAAAAGGTCAAGTCTACGTAAGGAAAAGATGTGGTATTGTTACTACTACTACTACTATTATTATTATTATTATTATTATTATTATTATTATTATTATTATTATTATTATTATTTTTATTATTATTATTCAGAAGAAGAATCCCATTCATAAGGAACAAACCCACAGGGGGCAGTGCCATGCAATTCAAGCTTCAAAAGATTACGGCGTTCTTTATATAGGCGTAAGAGGAGATAAAAGGAAATACAGAAAGGAGAGATCTCACTTTCTAAAATAAATGAATTAATCAACATAATAAATAGATAAAAAGTCGGTAAATTATCATAATGCAAAGGAGAATTGTATTAGGGTAATTATGCATTGCGTCATCACTTAACTTTTGAAGTTCAATTGCACACATCCTCAGGGAGACTGTTCCACACTAACTTCACTTCACTTCACACTTTAATGCAAAGTAGCTACAAACTTCATGAAAGCCTAACTTCCATTTACCATATACATGTTTAAAAAGTGCTCCTTACTCTTTTATCTTCCTTTCCCAAAAAGTCGTCATGAATCCCCTGACTTGCATTTTCTTCACTGGGTTATAGAGCTGACAGTCAAGAGCTCATTCAAGACTGTACTGACCTCAGGCAGGCCTGACGGGTATTGGGACGAGGTCGAAGGTCACTGAGCAAATGGCATCTTTATATAGCTATTTCCCCTGCTCCTTAAAATGTCGAGTTTTTTTTTTCTGCTGACCCGGAAACTACTGGCTTCCCTTTCAAAAAAAAAAGTGTAAGGCCATCAATATTATTCTGTTACATAAATAACAATTAGAGAGAGAGAGATAGAGAGAGAGAGAGAGTCTTATCGGTAGGTAGGCAAAGTTGAAGGACATGTTCCCCCGTTGCGTCGGAATCTGTACAAATCTAAACACCAAATAAGTGGAACAATACCATCTAGAAAAAGAATTTCTCTCCCTCTCTATTCATTTTTCCATTTTGGGAACAAAAGTTGGAGAAAGCAGCGATGAAGAATGATATACTGACCATCACCCTCTACTAAAATTATAACAAAATTCATTAAATAGTTACATTTTCATATATTACTTTTAATTTTTGTCTAACCAACCAATATTTTTTAATCCTTTTACATAAAAAAGTAACATATACATGAAAGTAAAACATTGGAAGGAGAGAAGAGTAAGGAAAGGAGGAAAACCGATAAGGATAAGGAAGCCCCAGAATATCTAATACAAAGTAATCGTCTTTAACTTCTTGAAAAGAAGCTTAATTTCAGAAATTCCAAATATGTTTGTAGGTCAGGAGCATGTTCGGGAATGCCCTGTAAACCAAAGACCCTTTGCGTTGGGTTATATAAATATATATATATATATATAATATATATATATATATGATAGATAGATATATATGTATATATATATATATGTATATATATACACACACACAAAGCATATATACATAAATACAGACACACACATATAACGTTATAAACTAGGGTGATGTCATGCCCATATAGCACGGGCACTTATGGATACAATACACATTCGAAGAAGTAAACATTAACCTTTCTTTGTTTTCCCCCTCCGACTGTTGGCATCCCGTAATGGATTCACTATCAGAGATATAAACATGATCTAGGTCTATATCAGTGACTGTTATGATACGTTATGTGAAGTATCCGGTTGTGGTTCCCACAAAAACAAGGGTTAAAAGCTTTTTGACAAACGTGATGCCCTGAGTTTAGTCATGTTATGTTTATGTTCACGTATACTCAGATGATGTTCTGGAACTTGCAATGTGGTTATGATCAAACGTACTTTGTTCAACTACACCCTCTATTATTATTCAGGAAATGAACACTATTCATATGGGACAAACCCACCAAACGGGCCATTGACTTGAAATTCATGCTCCCAGAGAATATGGTGTTCATCAGGAAGACGTCAGCGGAGTTGAAGGGAAATACATAAAAAAGAGCTCTCACTTATTAAGAAAAAAGAAGTTAATAAATGGGTAAAAATGTTTGTTTTGTTTTGTTTGTTTGTATGGTATTTTTACGTTGCATGGAATCAGCGGTTATTCAGCAACGGGACCAATGGCTTTACGTGACTTCCGAACCACGTCGGGAGTGAGCTTATATCACCAGAAATACACATCTCTCACCCCTCAGTGGAACGTCCGAGAATCGAACTCGCGGCCAACAAGGTGGCACGCCAACACCATACCGACCACACCACTGAACTATAAAAATGCAAGTTCCGATTGCAGACAAACTCAGGGAGACTGTTCACAGTCCAAAAGTGTCAGAAATAAAGGGACCTCTGGAACTGATAATTTCCACAGCGAGGCACATTTACTGCAATTAAGTATTGCTGCTCAGTGCTCAGCGAATCGAATCTGGCTGCTCTTGGCAGGAAAAGAGGATCAGGAATCAATCCCTGTTCAAATACAAAATGAATAGTTTGGAATGACGATGATCACCACAGCCCACTTTACTGATTATTGGTTAAATCGCAACGACGATACCCAATTATATACCCCCAGAGGAGTAGGTGCCTTCATGAAGATGACGCCATCGGAACAAAATCCTATAAAACACAGACGACGATCCGCAAGTCACTCAGGGGACTCTGAAGAATGGAAAGATTCAACTGACCCCTCCGCTACCCAGTCAACCCACAGAGTTACAGCGGATGCCGGCATAACCCGGAAGTTTGGTGACCTGTCAGAGTCAAAATCTCCAGTATTACAACAATATATATATACATATATATATATATATATATATATATATATATATATATATATATATATATATATATATATATATATTGTATGTATGTATATATATGTATGTATGTATTTTCAGTTGTATTCCACATAGGAAAATGAAAATGGTGTGTCTCAGAAAATGCCCAACAGTTGAGTCTTGGAGCGTTTATTAATAATAAACGCTCCAAGAAGAGGTCCATTGGAGGACAAAACTGTTGGGCATTTTCTGAGACATACCATTTTCATTTTCCTATGTGGAATACAACTGAATTACCATATATTCATGCCTAAGAAGATTACCGTACTATATATATATATATATATATATATATATATATATATATATATATATATATATATATACATAAATATATATATTAATATATACTACGTACGTATGTGTGTGTGGCATAGAGTAATAAAGGATGAGGTTTAGGCTAGCACTCACACTGAGACTCACAATATTTAAGGGGCTCACTACCTCATTCCCAACGACTCACTGAGAACCGCAGGGCTTACTGAAACTGGCGCAACCCATCATGGGGGAAAACCTTGGCATATAACGAGAAAAACCGTGAGTGCCTTTTCTGCTTGAACCAGGCAGTTCTAAGGGTGCTTCCAAGCAAGTGTGAAACGTCAAAACACATGCCGATATCTTGTAGCACACACTTCACAAACACGTAGAATACGAGTCGACGATTTATTGACAGTCCTAATTAGTGCTTAATACGATTAGCCAGCATTTGCCAAAGATTCGTGCTCCTATAAGGGTCGTTTACTTGTTATCAACTTGTCAGTGATATATATATGCAGTAAGATGCCGACATGTATGTTTAAGACATATTGTAATCTATATACCACTGATGCAACTTACGGTATTTCCCTTTCAGTTTGCAAAAAGTATAACTGAAATGAAGCTGTTAACCCACGTCCTGTCGCATAGATTTTCTAGGTTTACCTAAGTGCTGATTACCTGGAACTTTAATTACCCAAGAGCATAATCTACTTAATCTTAAGTAAAATAGAAATGAAATGTTATATATGTCAATCCTTTTTCATTAACTGAAACGGACATCCAACATTATCAGGCTTTCAAAGGTCCATACATATGACCATCAAGGGGCACATTATACAAGCCGTGTGTGTGTGTATATATACATATAAAACACAATGTAATATAATATATAAAAATATTTATTTATGTTTGTATGTATGTATATTTCGGATCTCCGTATTATAATAATTCTTTCTCTTCATTGGAGAGAGAGAGAGCGGTGCGCCACCGCCGGCAACCACATCACAAGTGCCGTAGGCTGCAGTCAGGGGCGCCAGCCAGCCAGGCAGCCAGGCAGGCAGACCGCGCACAAAACACACTTCAGTAATTGCTCAACCCTGGCGAATATAAATATCGCAACGCCACCGACCATTCAACCTCTTTAAGTTCCCCTCCCACAACAATAGCTGCCTCCCATCCTTGAATTTCTCTCCCTCCCACCCACCCACCCACCCTCTCTCTCTCTCTCTCTCTCTCTCTCTCTCTTCTCTCTCAAAGATACTGTACAGCGTTCGTGAGGTTATTGCCACGGCAACTGATGTGCTTGGAAACAGAATACTATCACAAATAATTCTGCTTTTTTTTTCTTTTTTTATAAATTTTTCTGTTGGTATTTTGAAAAGACTCTATTTCACTCTATTACGCAGAAATGCAGATGGAACAGAAACACACAATGATACCAATACCAGCGACAAATATTAAAATACATTCCAATAGAATGAAACGTACAGTACAATTAAAACTTATAATTAAAACTTTCGTCAAGGAAACCCCTGACACGTTTAGCTAAAGTTAAACTGAGTCCCAAGAGAAGTGCATTTCTATTTCTTATATGCAGCCCTCGCCTAGTTCATTAACCTTAAAAAGTGACTTTCATCCAGATGATGGTGGTTCTCTGTAACCATGTCATGTAATACACGCGATGCCTCAACTCTGCGATTTCTTACTGAACAAAGACACGAAGCACCTTCTTATTATATCATGTTGCACACTTAAGTTACAGTACTGATTTATTTATCCATTTATCCTGTGGACCGAATTCTTCCTGCGGTGTTTGTGGTAATAGAAATTGGAATTTCCTATAATTTAGTCTATGTGGCATTAATCAGTATAATGTTCGTGGGCAGTCATGTCAATTACCATTGGAGAATCTAATAGTATAAAAAGTAAGCCCTGACAGGAATAAATTTTATCTCTCCTCTAATCACATTTTCGTATTTTTATTTATCCTTATTTTAATTTTTTATTATTTTTCTGCTTTTGTACGCAACTGCCCATCGTCTACTAAAAAAAATACCATGTGACGAAACATAACCAACGTTCATAAATGCAAAAAAAAAGAAGAAAGAAAGAAAGATATTAACATGGCTGATTACGAAGAATCAAGTTCATCTGATCTGTGGGATTTTGAGGCTGAAGAAAACCTGGCTTAAGCCGAAATCTGCGTTACAGGAACTATATTTTCAAAATCCTGTCCTGTCTTTATTATTCCGTGTTAAGTAAGCCCAAGCTAACTTGACACTTCTGAACGTTTTGCTGTCAGTACATAGAGTTGCTATTGAATTATACGAATTCTTTCCTTCTATCACAAACTTCATACGATAACCCTTACTTGTATCTTCAACCTTTAAGTACGACGGCTTATTACCCTTTTAACTTACAACACTAACTAGTAACAATTAACACATAATATACACCCTGATGCATGAACTCGCAAGGTAAATATCAAACTATTCAAAAATCTCTACAAAATATTTTTATATTTTCATATGTGATTTGCTTCTCCTTGTTATAAAATTATTTTGAGAGAGAGATTCTTGCTATGGGGAAACATCTTTTAAGTTCCTCTCTCTCTCTCTCTCTCTCTCTCTCTCTCTCTCTCTCTCTCTCTCTCTCTCTGACTTTGAGTCTGGTGGGCCAAAGATACGATGTAAAAATCATCCGTTTAATGCATTATTTGTTTGTTTTTCAAGATTTATTCACTATTTTTGAAAGAACGTACGCAGAGCAGTAAGAGGCTGCATCTGCTGTGCTAAGTTCCCCAATATATAGTTAAAAACCATGTTTATGTTGAATTTAGTACATTTGCTGAGAACGCAGTGACGTTAATATACTTCGACTAGCCTTAAGTACAAGGTCTGACGCTGTCATTCCACATACGTATCAAAATACATTTTCGTAGCAGAAGTCTCTATCTGCCTGTTACGACTTATTCATATCATCTTTTTTCTTTCTTTCTTTCTTTTTTCGGCCGACGCTATTTCCTCTCATATATTTCCTCATAACAGCATGCTTAAATTCACACTTTAATAAGTGATACGTTTACCTTTCCTTTTCCGTGAGTGTGAGAGGATAAAGATACGGAACAAAAAGTCAGAACGAGCAGTAAACCAAACTATGGAGATGGACAAAGATACGAAGAGAGTCATTAGCGACATGCGCACATGCAATTGTCATTAGTGCCATTCCAAATTATCATTCTTAGTGTCGCTGTTACGGAAGAAGAACTAATCTAGAGGAAGCGCCAGACAAAGACTTGCATTCCTGCGAACTGCAAGGCTTCAGAGAACAACAGTAGTGAAGAAAAGATGCTTCCAGGAGCCACAAAGCGACAAACATGTAACTGTTATGATTCAAGGAAATAACAGGGAACTCATATTTCACCTGGAAATTGCTTGCACTACCACTAAAGAATACAATGATAAGTTTAACTGGTTTATACAATAACATCTGCAGTGTTCGAAAAAAAGATCCAGTTTTTGTGCAACACCAATGCAGAATTAAAATGCTAAAATTAATTATTTTAGCGAAAGTAATTTACCTGCCCAACGTTAATTAACTAAAGCTCTCAATTCCATAATAATACTTTCTAATAATGAAAAGTAACTTTGAATGTGGATATTGAGGTATTAAATAAACAGAAACCTCCACAATATAACTATGATAACCAGTGAAAGCTTGTTCATTCTATCTCAGAGTAATTCAGGCCTTTGATACAATCCGTGTGATGGTTCTCATGGTGTCTATCCTCCATATAGAAATATCTAAGAACTACGTGATATTCTTGTATTTTATAGAGAAAAGGGCGTGTGAGTGTGTTTACATACATACATACATGCATACACACACACACACACACACACACACACACACACATATATATATATATATATATATATATATGTCATATATGTATATACTTGTGTACTGTATATATTACATATGTGCACATCTTTTCCCCTTTGCAAAGCAGCTACAAAGGGTGTTATCCTTCCAGGTTTCAGCAAATATTTGGCGAGGCTGCAAACACCAAGCCTGCCTGCCCTATGAATCTTTAAAGGCCTTGTATGCCCAACGGCGCATGTTAACAGTGGCAGGGAAGAAAAACCAAGATCTAACTCCGCCCGAAAAACAAAAATAATGAGGTGAAAGAGTATAACGTTTTCGTTATAGACTGGCTTTACCTTATACAAGACGACACTAGAACGCAGAAGAGAGTAAGAGTTTACCATGAAAGGTTAAAAGATGCTTCACAATTGACAAACTAATAATTTGCATACCTTTATCCACAAATACGCACAATCATTCATGCAAAGAGAGAGAGAGAGAGAGAGAGAGAGAGAGAGAGAGAGAGAGAGAGAGAGAGAGAGAGAGATTCCATGTGAAGTTCGAAATCCAAGGCAAGCGAAGTCATATTCCACTCAACAAACAACAATGAATAAAGGACTTCCTTAAACTTCCAAATAAAACTCCTGTCAAAATGTGATACGCCCCTTGTATAACTGAAGAGTTATCCCAGGAGGAAAAGGAGAGGAGGGGGGGGGGGGGGGAGAGGCTGCTCTCAGCATACATTATAGCTGGGAAGTGTTGGAAGCAATAACACGAGAGGGGGTAGTAAAACCACCACCTGCAAACGATTGACAACAGGAAACTCCACTTTTTCCACCAACAAGACCTAGAAACAACGACGGGTCTTTAACGAGCGTTTCTCGCTAATTAATGATACCATTCACTGTCCCACATCACTCTCGCATACGCATGACTTGCAACAATGGAAATCTACATATCTAATTACGCGGCAAAACCCTGATATGTGTAGCACGGGCGATAAGATATTGTTCGGTTGACAAATATAATAGCAATGTCTGAAACTGAAATGCAAAACCCTTGTACTATATGTCGTACGGGTGATAAGAAATTTATTCACTTTGTATATATTACAATAACAATGTCTGAAATTGATACGCAGAAATAAATACGGGCTGAAACTTGGTGCACATACTACACACACACACACACACATTCTTAATTACACACACTAAATGATGTGCGCAAACAGACCAATATTAGGTGTTGTTTGTTTTTATCTTCTGTTCTTCACAGGAAAAGATCACCTTTCCTTTCTTGTGTTCGTAGCAAACTTTGGAAACAACTTGAAAATCATAGATTCACTGATTTCCATCGGCTGGCATCCCAACAACCATGACCTGGACGATGGTATTATGTTCGTTTTTCCATAAGTAATTTGAAAATTTGAAAACTGAAATGTTGACACTATAGTTTGACTCGTTCAATTAAACACCAAAGAAGACGAAATGCATTACTACCCTCGAACTACTCATGAATTTTAATACATTTTTATCTATTTATTCTTTGGAAGCTGGAATTTCAAGTCAGTGGCCCTTGAGGTGGGTTTGTTCCATATGAATAGGGTTCATCTTCTGAATAATAATAATAATAATAATAATAATAATAATAATAATAATAATAATAATAATAAACCAACGAATGCACTCTGTAGGTATATAAACTAATACTTCAATGGACACAAAAAGAGCCTTAATTCAACAACACCGTCACCTGCGACAGACCAGAGATACAACCCCCCCCCCCCCCCCTTAGCAGTGAAGGGGCCACCGTGGGGTAATTTCAGGAAAACCATTGTATCTCTGCGGACCCGAGCAGTGAATGATGCACCTGGTGGTTAGTCGACTTTGGTAGGTTACAAGCAGGGTGGAGATAAGCAATGAGCTGATACCATTCTAAAAAAAGGTTTGCCCAGAGCTATGACGCGACTCAACAAACTTAGTCATTATCTTCCCAAGGGGAAAAAGAATATAGAGATGTATTTACAAATATAATATATTATATATATTATATATATATATATATATATATATATATATATATGTAATATATATATATATTATATATACATATATTATCCATAGATATTTCATTCTTAAATAATCACAGTAGAATACCACACCGGGAAACACCTTCATACTGCTCTTCTGGCTGTCATTTCCAGTGGTATTCGCATATATAAATATATGTATATATATATATATGTGTTTAAGTATATATATATATATTATATATATTAATATATATATATATATATATATATATATATATAGATATAACTCCTATGTCACCGTTCAATCGATGAAGGGGGGAAAACGAACGATAAAGATCACCAAGGAGAAATCACCAGCATCGCCAACGACATCATCAACTGCTTTTCGCATCATTGGACTGCACATCCGGGATTTCTGCTTACCGCTGGACAACTGCTCTCATTTCATACGCGCGACTGCATGCAACGTCTAACCACGTAGATATAATTCGTATGTACACTATATAAGGTGTAAATGCACTAAGTATATACCGTGTATTTATCATAGGTACACGTATACTCACTACAAATTATACATATAATAAATACATACCGTGTATTTATCGTAAGTACACTTATATTAATTACACAGCATACACACAGAAAATATATATCGTGTATTTATCGTAAGTACTCTTATATGGACTACACAGCATACATACAGACAATATACATCGTGTATCTTTCGTAAGGGCACAAATACTCACTAGAATAGAATATAGAATTTAGGCCAAAGGCCAAGCGCTGGAACCTATGAGACTATTCAGCGCTAAAATGAAGATTGACAGTAAATGGATTTGAAAGGGGTAACAGGAGGAAAAGTTCGCAGTTTCCACTATGAATCAATCGTTAGGAGAGGGTGGAAAATAAGATGGAAGGAAGAGAATATGAACGAAAGTACAGCAAAAGGAATGAGAGGGGGGGTGGTGCAGCTAGGGGGCTTAGAGAGCGGCGCTATAAAGACCTTTCAGTACAGCCTACAGTGCACCGCATGAGGTGCACTGATGGCACTACTCTCCTAAGAGGCGTATGCTCACTACAATTATTCCATTCAAACATGTGGCGCCTGTTGTACATGTACATATGATTTCACACGCTAAATCGTTCGGTAGGATAACACCCGGCAGATGGCGGTGTTATTTCTTAGCTGAATACAAAGGGGGAATAAAAAGAAGACCCCGCTGTGCGAATACGAAGATAAACCTGAATCCACTTATTAATATGGATGTGAGATATATCTCTCCCTCGACGGGTACGTCCGGAAACACGGTTCTTGAAAAAGAAATATTTGCCTTTTTACACCGTTGTTACTTCTGATAAAATGAGTCAAGAAAATGTGCCATCACAGAATTCTGTTGGTTTGCGATACAATTTCGGTAATTTGATTTCTTTCTAGCTCGTCAGTTATGAAGTAAATAAATAATCATCCTAGCAGACATACTGTTGAATACAGATATATCTATGACTGAGTGTATGTGTGGGTGTATATAGTATACATACATACATACATACACACACACACACACACACACACACACACACACACACATATATATATATATATATATATATATGATATATATATATATATATATATATATATATATATATATATATATATACATATTTCGTTACGGAAAGGTAACATTGTAAAGAAATTATATTCCATCCTCTACAAATTTCATCCATGTACATATATATATTATATGAAGTCTTACATACACATCTTAACTTTTTCCGTCAGCTATAACACTCCTCACGAGTTAGCAGAACAAATAAGTTGTAAAGTCATAAATATTAGCGATTCACTTCTCTCACTTTCCCTCAAACATTAATGCTCACATGAACACAATTCGAAAACGCTTCGGAGCCGAGACTATATACGTGCAAGTCTACCCAATGACCTTTAAATATACACAAAGTATTATTTGAAGGACCTTGAGTCTAACTATTTGGTCAGATTTTTTTTTTCTTTTTTCCATCGGCAGTAAACCCTTTACACCTTGAGAGTTGGCCTGGTCTGTGTTTCTAAACTGTCGAAACCAGGTTATGGCATCATGTAAAATTTTGAAATTATTCTAGGAACACTTTCTTTACAGATCTGAAAATTTTTTAAAGCTGATTTGCCGTTCCCATTTTTCTTTTTTTTAATATATGAAGTTCGCCCAAACGTTTAAACCTTTTCCATAGAAAGAAAAGGAGACTTAACCAAACTTGGGAGAATGTTAATGTAACAAATATGGCCGGCACTTTTGGCTTTCTAAACAACGAAATATCAGTGACCGACGCTCACCCATGTTACCATCCATTATTATTATCATTATATTATTATTATTCAAAAGATGAAACCAATAAATATCGAACAAGATCACCACAGGGGCCATTGTCTTGAAATTCAGGCTTCCAAAGAATATGGTGTTCATTAGTGTGAAGTAAGAGGAGGTCAAGGGAAATGCAGAAAGAAGAGATCTCACTTCTTGAAAAAGAAAAAATGAATTAGCAACAGATAAAAAAATGTCTTCAAATGCAAGGAGAACAGTATTATAGTAGTAGTGCATTACATCTTTGCTTGACCTTCTGAAGTTTCAATTGCACGAAATCCTTAGGGAGGCTGTTCCACAGTTGAAACACAATCCTACACTATACCACCTACCACAACGCGCTTAGGAAGGGTTGGGGAAATCACAGGGTAGAATCCATTTATCAGTCACAGAAATGCTCATTTTCACAGCAGCTAAATTGGCTCAACGGTCTCTAGTTTTAATCATAGTAGCATTTTTTTTTTTTTTTGCGACCTCTTAAGTTCCTACAGGACTGACATGAGAACTTAAGCTAGTGGATTCCTTGAAAAACCCAGTCAGCCGGATAAAAACTAATATTAACTCGGTACCATATGAAATCTAATGAGCGTTTTTTTGTCTCGTAAATTGCAAAAGACTCTGATCAAGCTGAATCAAAATGAGGAAAAAATAAAAAACACTAACAACAAACGGAAATCCAATAACCAGCTCGATAATATTGCGTCACTGAAATAACTACATCTACTTGAAATAATAAATCCAATTATCAGAGGTCCCTATCTGAAATTATCATCTCGACACATGCTTCCAGCTACTTAACCACGGGACAGGAGAAACGTTTAACACTTCCGTTACCAACGCCGCCGCCTGGGTTCTGCAGGTGTTGTTATGTATACGGTCGAAAACCAGAGCAAAAACTCGATATATACGAAGTTTCCTTTCACTTATGCTGATTAGCACTACAGGACACTTCCCTACAAAAATTTTAACGAGGCTTCTTCCTTGCGACTATTATTCTCTTTGATGTTTATGTCAATCGCTAAGCAATGTAGTATCAAATATGTATGCGTGCTCGTTTGTGAGTCAGTGGGATATAAACACAAAAAAAAAAAAAAAAAAAAAAAAAAAAAAAAAAAAAAAAAAAAAAAAAAAGGGGGGGGGGGAACCCAAACGGCTGCACGAAGAAAGCAAGCTTTTCATACAGGAGAAAAAGGGAGAAATTTGCATCTAGAGCCTTTTTGATTCCGATAAAAAAAAAAAAAAAAAAAAAAAAAAAAAAAAAAAAAAAAAAAAAAAACAAAAAAAAAAAAAAAAAAAAAAAAACTTACCATCTCAGATCAGGAATAGAATAGAATGTAGATTTTATTACACCAAAGGCCAAGCGCTAGGATCTATATCAGGTCATTCAGCGCTAAAATGAAAATTGACAGTAAAAAAAAAAAAAGTTTGAAAGATGTAAAAGGGGAAAACCTCGCAGTTGCACTTTGAAACAATTAATTGTTAGAGAGGGTGGAAAGCCAGGTGGAAGGGAGAGAATATGAACCGAAATACCAAAAACAGCTACACTGAAACCAAACATGAAGTCAAACATTCGTAGAACACAAATGCAATGAACATAAAGGGATATTGAGCTGAATGTAGGTATGATCGTTACATGAATTTCCTATTTTCTTATTTTTGAAGAGACACTACTGTCCCCTATCCATGAAACCCGATGCCTTTTCTTCCGTTTAAACGCAGTAGGTATTTTGAAACAACCTACTGTAAATCTTGAATCTTTCTTTTACACAATCTACCGCCATAATTTCAACTAAACTTGAAATGGACCTTCTGATCGTTCTAATAAATACACTGATTTCTGTTAAGAAATATGCGGAAGATTTACATTTGCTCTATACATGTATTTGGTTGGCTATTCATAAGCACCTTTCCTGATGTTTTTGAACGAATGAATGTCCTCTCAGAGATACCTTTTACACTGTAGCTAGCTAGTAGGTAATAAACAGACAACTTGAACCTGGCATTAAAACATTCACAATCATAAAAGGAACTCCAGGCAAGGAAAAAGAATAGCTTAAAAGTTTCAGTACAGTTAAACAAACATGCATGACCGTAACATGAGAAAATCAATAAACTATATATATATATATATATAGATATATATATATATATATATATATATATATATATATATATATATATATATATATGATATATATATTTATATAATATATATATATATATATCTGATGTAAAAAAAAATCTGGAATTGAATGGAACATGAATAATAATAAAATGGAAAAAATATTGTATTTTTGCATATAAAAAAAAAATTAAATAAAAAGTGCCGTTGTGAAATACCTGTATATATCTTTATTCCCAAGATGGAATCACTGCGTCAAATCAAATTAACTAAATGCAGCCAAAACAATGATGACTCCTTTCCAAGATAGAGTACTCTTATATGCAAGAGAGTTGACAATATATTTTTAAATGAAAAACTGTAAATAAATTAACAAAAGGACGTAATAACAGATATACACAAGAGGCTTTTATTTAACGTCGATATGCATTGTGTGAAGTATTACAAACAACTAAAATAGAAAGATCTAAAGAATCGAAAATGCGTAAATGAACACACCACATACAAAACCCTTTAATGACACTCGACGGATGGGTGTTTGAACGTGCGCGCGCGCGAGTGAGCGTGTATACATCGGTGTATTCAGCACTGCTCGACCGACACATTACCTGTCCTCATTAAAACGACCGTCAGTCAGTCTTCACAGCAGAACGAGACGCGACTGCTTTAGCGACGGTGAATTTTGCAGCACTTTGAGCGTAATTGGAAAGACAGCGTTAAATGAGAGTGGCACACCAATTATTAATTCTCGGCTTAATTGGTCCTTGATTACAGGCTGTAATCCGAGGTCTCTCTAATGGGTAGGAGAGGAGGGAGGGGATTGTGGGAGGGAATTATGCAAATGGGACTCCGTTAAATTATTCCAAATATTGACTATAGGGAAATATGTGGAACAGTACGAAAAGTGGCTGTGGCAGTATTAAAAAAAAAAAAAAAAAGCAGTAATAGTTACTTAACATCATTCAGTCTAATTAGACGCAAGAGCAACAAGAACCAGTTGCTAGCTGGGTATTTCACTTGGGTAATTTGTTTCTTTGTGCTTTGTGCGTATATATATACATACATACATATAATATATATATATATATATATATAATATATATATATATATACATAGATTATATCTAATATATATTAATATTATAATAATAAATATAATAAATATATATAATAAGATATATATGATATATATTATATATAGTAATATAATATAATAATATATATATATATATATATATATATATATATATATATAAAATTTCTCAATCTTAGGTATACAAGCCTTACAACTGTACATCATACAAAACATATTCTGCCATGAATTTTCAACAGGAAATGAGTGCGTAACGACTCCAAACTTTTAACCATCTTACCTGTATTTTCCTCGGTTACCTGAAACCTTGCTTCCACGATGAAAGCAAGCGCTTTCAACTGTTCCTTGAAACTTTTGCAGGCGGAAATACTTTTGCGCCACTAAATCTTTATCTTATCACTGAAGAAAATAGAAAAGGACACTTTCTTCAGGCTAGAGAATCATAACTGGAGCGAAATGATCATATACTGCGTGACGTCACTTCCAACACCAATTAGATAAGATCTGGAATTGCAAGGAGGCGACATACATATTCGAATAGAATTACATGGCGGCACAAAATGTAAAATACATATTGGAATTAGAATATAGAATTTAGGCCAAATGCCAAGGGATGGAACCTATGAGGCCATTCAACGCTGAAAGGGAAACTGACAGCAAGAAAGTTTGAAAGGTGGAACAGGAACTTGGAGGTAGAACAGGATCTTGGAGGTAGAACAGGAAACTTTTTTTTTTATCGAAAGAATCATGACAAAAGGAACTACAGCAACACAGCCACAAAACTGAACAATCCCTTATAAAACAACGGCGAGCATCCACTATCACAATCACCACGCGCCCGCAAAAAAAAAAAAAAAAAAAAAAATTATATATATATACTATATATATATATTATATATATATATATATATATATATATATATAATATATATATATAGATATATATATAATATATATATATATATATATATATATATATATATATATCATAAACGCAGGTAGTAACATCGCCAGCAAAAATTCGTCACTAGTTTGACAAACTGACGTACGACATTTTTCCCAAATTCTGAGAAAACATGCTTCAAAGATTTTAATTCAGAGCTTTTAATTAGCTCATCTTTTGAGGACATTTGGATTGAAAATCTGACAAAACAAACAGCTGAAGTTCTGATATATTACAGAGCATCAAAAAGTGAATCATTTAGGCTTGGGAACTCAAAACCGTTAAAAATATAAGGCTAACGCCAGCTCGTCAAAACAGGGACGAATTGAATAATCGTTATCAGCAGGATACGCTATCGGAAGGGAAAGATGCGGCCTCTTCTTTCATACTTGTTGTTCTTGCCACGTCTACCTCGTACGTCTTTCCAGCTGAAACATTGCGCCAGTATGCCAGGCGTCTGTCGTCTGCATCAAAAGGACACTCGGCACTTTTGCTGTGGAGATCTTGCGACTTGATACGTTCGTCTTTTTGAGCTTCAACAACTGAAATGTTTCAACCAACAGTACACATGGTATTTACAAAGATAAAAAGATAACTTCATAACAGATAAATACACATTTTAAGGAAACGTCAAATTTAACATACATATATACATACGTACATACACTCACTCATATTTATATAATGTAATTATACATATAATATAATATATATATATATATATATATATATATATATATATATATATGTGTGTGTGTGTGTGTGTGGGTGTGTGTGTGTGTGTGTCGCGCACGCGCGCGCGTTTATGTTTGTATACATTTATATATATGTGAGAACTACTGGTCATATATATATATATATATATATATATATATATATATATATATATATATATATCTCTGTATACACACACACACAAATATATATATATATATATAATATATATATACATTTATATACACTTAGATACGTGTAAAATGTATGAAAGCGAGAATACACTTTTTTCATGTTATAATGAAGGAATGCCTTATAAATAATACTGATATGGAGAAAGAAACAAATCCACATTTATGTATAGGTACATATATTGAAAAAAAGTATATCTCAACAGAGAGCTTTCGGGAATCTGTTCGATTCCCGTTTTCAATCGAACAGATTCCCGAAAGCTCTCTGTACAGAATTATTTTTCAAGGACAAGAACAGAATATGAAATTTAGGCCAAGGCCAAGGGCTGGGACCTATGCGGTCATTCACCTCTTAAAGGGAAACTGACAGTGTGAAGGTCTGAAAGGTGTAGCAGGAGGAGAACCTCGCAGCTGCACAAGGAAACTATTATTCGAGAGGGTGGAAAGTAAGATGGAAGAAAGAGAATATGAACGGAGACAGAGTAAAATGGAATGAAAGAGGGTGCAGCTCGAGGCCGAATGGACGCTGCAAAGACCCTTACGTAATGCCTACAGTGCACCACGCATGCGGTATTTTGACGTCATCACCACACTACGGAGTTTCTATTTCAAGACTCACGTTACTATGAGTAATTTCTTTAATACCGATATTAAACCCACAATGGATAAAAGCAGCTAATGACTACAACCAACGAAAGCGTCGTTCCCAAAGGACCACTCCCCGATTGTCGTGACATTCACCTGAAACCATTTGCAAAGAAGGATGCAACTCCACCCTCCATCGTTAACGTCATCGTCTCGAGCTCTATAAAATAAGATCAAGGAGAACCATTAAAATCCATCAGGTGGTGACACGACGACGTCTGAGTGCCAGTGCCACCTGCGAGTCGCTGTTATGCCCATTAAGGCATTTTCATCCGTTGGGGGATCCGTTGGGGGAGGGGTGCCAAGCCACGCGGGAGGAACTCGTGACCCCATCACCAAACTCGAAGACGCTGGATGATCATTCCCAGTTCCTCCCTTTCTTCTGTCTGTGGATGAGGCGGGACGGCGTCTTAATGAGATGATATTCCAGTGTGGTTACCAGCGAGAAGGTCCCGGGTTCGATTCCCAGGGCGGGGAGCAACCGGGCTTGCAGATCTTTCTCGCGGTCATATACTCTGTTTAGATTTTGTATAGCTTTGTTAATCCCGTGGTAAGGATTATGCATGGAGATACAAAAACACACATACACTATATTTATATATCATATATAATATATATATATATATAATATATATATCTATATATAATATAATAATATACAATTAATATATTATAAAGAAAAGAGAGAGGGAGAGAGAAAAGAGAGAGAGAGAGAGGAGAGAGAGAGAGAGAGAGAGAGAGAATTCAAAGATGTAAATATAATAGATAAGTTCCTCAATACCTAGACAGTAAAAAGAAAAAAAAAGGAATCAGGTGACAAAGTCACATATTTCACGAGCGACGAAAATCTACCTCGTAAAATAAAAGTACAAGAGGGAACATTTTCACAGATATAAATAAAATACAGTAATAGCAAAAACGATGAACGGAATTTGATAAGGTGAACCCTTTTAATTTCCTGTTTCATTCTTAGAAATCTGCTGCAGTGCTCCTGCTCTTTTCCTTCTGGCTTTTAACAACTTTCAATAAAGTTACATACTTTATAAATTTAATATATATACATGTAAATGATCTACTATATTAATTTATAATATATGTATACATCTGTATATATACAAATGTATGTATGTATGCATTATGACTGTATGTATCAACCAACATATGAATGAAAGCTTCTCGTTCGGCTAAATTCCGACAGTCCTTGACAAGAGCACACGAGACAACGCTGAGAAACGTCCGGATATATTCATATAAGGAACTCACAACTCTCATCGTGTGTGGTTGTGTTTGTTTGTTTATGTTCTGGCTTTTGTAGTATTGTACACAGCAATCCGAGCAGAGTCAAAGATGCAAAAGACATGTAGTACACTGCATGGGATATTGTGATATACGGTGAAAACTATAGTTGGAGTTACTGCGAATATGCGATGACTTCACCGTCCAAAGACAGTTTCTCAGTAAAACCCGTATTCAGACACAACGGAGGGGTGCTGTTGTTTCAAAATCTGCATTAATTTGATTAATATGCAAACGAATATGGCTGGAACCTTTAGGTTATTCAGTGGCCCTGTGGGCGAAGAAAACGCAAACATGGTGTGTCAGTGATATCAATTGTTTCTGGCTCAGTGAAAGAATGGTGAGTAAATAAAAAAGAAAAAAAAATTAAATTACTGTAAAAGATAAACTGAAACTTAACTGTAAAACAAATTTTAAAATAACCAATGAGGAAAAAACGGTAAAAGCTAAAATAAGCTCGCGCCTGCACAATATATCAGGAAATTAAAACAGTACTGAACAAATTGACAAAATCAAACGAATAACGAATGCCATAAAAAGGAGAAACTCACTTGAAAGAAAAACTAGACAAAAATACTGACTTTCCGAGAAACGTGATCACGCCTCTTGGAGGAGAGGAGGGAAGTATAAATTAATATAACAAAACCCCATCGACAGTATACGTCAAATCAAATAAAAATCATAATCACCCTTTGTTCGCCAACGTTTCTTGACTAATTAACTTAACAATGAAAACACAACTGATAATAAGAAAAGATGATGATAATGCTGCGACTGGAAATTCTGTTCACGACTGAATCACCCTTGCTTTGCTTATTATATCCCGACAGACCAGCGTTATCTCGTACGAAAGAGCCATCTATCACTCATTGATGCTATTTCGGAAGCTGACAGGACTAATTCCAGGATGCACGTCTAACTTTTATACAGAGCATAATTTAATCAGAATTTATTCACGAAGCAAAAATAGCGTGTCTATAATAATACTAATCTTTTAATATGTAAAAAGCAATATTAAAGAAATGTATGAATTTTATATAATTCGACTCATACTCGATTTCCTCAGAAATAAATGGTTCAATAACAATCATCCTATAATTTCTAGTTTGTTGAGAATTTCATAAAAATATATTCAGAGTCATTTTCCCTTTAATGTATGTCATCTTAAATAATTTCATGTTGCTCTCATCCGCTGAAGTCTACAAATCACAGGCAATCAATAATCTTATCCTAAATAAGAAACTCCATTAAAGCACGCTACAATCCTTTACTTTATTTAAAGACGCCCCAAACATTACTGGCTGGAATTAACATGGATTATGAAATTTCGTTTCCTTACAAAAGTTATATAAATAAGAAATTTGACAACCTGTGAATTGACTCATGTCAAGGCCAACGTTCGACCGCTAGAAGGAGCACCGCACCTCATATCTCAGTCACCTTCACAAGGGAAAAAAAAACTCGGTTATTTTCCTATGCATGGTTACTCACAAAGACTAAATCTCTTATTAACAATCCTTCTGAGTGATAAATACAGACAAGCACGACCCTTCATAATTCCTGCCAACCCTATAATAATTCCCGCACATCGCCTCGTTAGCAAGTGAGCAAGCAAAATATTCTTATTATAAAATTCTCCATTCCATTCCCCCTGTCATTGCAAAGTCACTAACGATGATGATAAACGGTCTGTGGTAATTTTTGCAAAACGAGGCAATTTGGTTTTCGTTGGTTATTAATCTTATCAGCATTTAATTTCACGGAAAGACAGAGAATAATGGTTTTTAACGCTTTGGCTTCTCATGTGCAGCTTTAAGAAGGGAGGGGGGGTGGGGTGGGGGTGGGGGGGCGGGGGGGGGGGGGGGGAGTAACCAGAGGGGTACTTTCTTTGTGCGGGTGTGCTGCGAACGCCCTGCATCACCATCTTTCACAAACAAATAGACTACTAGTAAATAATCCGAAAGAACACTTCATTATTTAATAGAGTTTTATATTACCATTTAATTTCTCCAAGCTTCAGGAAACTGACACCATCGCACAACAATTTACCTGAAACAGAGAAAAGAAACGTTTTAATAATAATGCTTTCTGAGTACTACAATAAAGGCTAATCAATAAACTATCGCTGCTGACCTTCATGCCACCTCTTTTAAGTGCGGACGTATATAAACACCACTCTGCCATAACTCACAAGCAAACCACACATGCATAGTGTACGAATATGAATGTCGATACATACATACATACATACATATACGTATATATATATATATATATATATATATATATATATATATATATATATATATATATATATATATATATATATATATATATATATATATACACACGTATATAGCATATGCTATATATGTGTTAGACATAAAACATATGTCATCAACATTATATTTACCTATAATGTATATATACATAATGTGTGTGTGTGTTTGTGTGCGTGTACCCGATGGTATCTTTTTGTGGCACGCGCCGGGCTCATCATCGCCAGAGAGTCCCTTTACAAAAATTATGAGGGCTGAGAGAGAGAGAAGTGGTCTAATCAGGCACTGAGACTCTTATCTCTAAAATACAGATCTTTGTGCTCTTAATACTCAGTCACAATCTGCCTGAAGATTAACATGATTTTTATTTAACTAGGGGGATGTTAACTTGGGGGTTGGGAGGGATTACCTTGTCGAGGCCATACCATGTTTTTTTTCACATGGCATGCATTTTCTCTCTCTCTCTCTCTCTCTCTCTCTCTCTCTCTCTCTCTTTCGGGATCTCCTCTCTCTCTCGACCTCTCTCTCCTCTCTCTCTCTCTCTCTCATTGGATCCACAACAGTAAACTAGCCTATACCTGTCCTTCCCTCGCCCGGTTCAAAGATCGAACTCGCGTTACAAGCAGAGAGAGAGAGAGAGAGAGAGAGAGCCGTACTCAGATTGAAACCGAAGTTCCTATTCTTAAATTCTCGATCCAATAAACTTAAATCAGCAGTCAGTACATTCAGTTTCAGAACAAAGAACATTACATGGAGCGGACATCGAAAGCAATGCAGCATATCACCAAACATTTTGAATTCATTTCCAAAATTGCATTTCGATACCAATTCTCTCTCTCTCTCTCTCTCTCTCTCTCTCTCTCTCTCTCATGATAAACGTATAGAGTAAATTGTATTGAAATCATATACACATAAAATTAAGAAAATAAACCTTTCTAAATCTAAACAGCTTCAAAAGACCTGTAATGTGAACTGTAACATCCATAACAATACATTCATTTCCAGACTTTAGTGTTTGATGACTCCCGACTCGTAAAGAGAGAGAGAGAGAGAGAGAGAGAGAGAGAGAGAGAGAGAGAGAGAGAGAGAGAGAGAGAGAGAGAGAGAGAGAGAGAGACTCATTTGGGGAAATTGGTGATGGAATCGGGTCAGGGAACGGCTGGTGATAATAAATGGACCATGAACCGATTAGAAGGTTAATGAGAATACTAAACACCAATGCCAAACTTCGCGAATATGAATTTTTATTATATGTATAAAATATATACATGTACATATATATATATATATATATGTATATCGAAAATTTCATTTGTTCTGTCTGTGTTTGTATGTCTGTCACAGGATAAGGTTTTGATTCTGAGTTGCAAACCTTTCTGGAGTGACATAGATGCCGTGTCTTTATTTATTTATTTTTTTTTTTTTTTTGACGAGAGGTTCGGATTTCTATAGTGGACAAACGAATATTACAAACATTCACTATATATCATGGAAAATGAGTGCACATTAGGGATAAGCTACAAAGAAATAAGAATGGATAATAATTTTTACATTATCGTAGATAGGCCTACCCTTTACCTCATAATTCTTCCTAATGAAAACCATATTCAATATGAATAGGGTTCATCTTCTGAATAATAATAATAATAATAATAATAATAATAATAATAATAATAATAATAATAATAATAAATCCTGATCATCAAGTTTTCCAAAATACTAACTTGTATCATATCAACAAAACCAAAGAGAGATTTATGCGACACTTCTTCAAAACACATTCCTCCCAACCCCCCAACCGCCCCCTTGTGAATCCCCAATCGGGATCGCTGTTTTTAATTATCAGTTTCCAACGTCTCATTTAATCTGATGTTATAAAGACGAAATCCCTTCCTGGAAAAAAAAAGCATAATCATACCTAAGAACTACACTGAATGAAAATAAGCGATCAATGTAATTACGTGTGTTCATATGTCCAACGATTTCTCTGAATTAGCTTTTGAAAAATGCTTTCACTAGAATTACCATGACCAACATCGTCATTATTATAACTTAAATATTACAAAAACAACACATTTTTCACATTGCAGTTCAGAGAGGACAAGCCTGCGTCACGCGGACCCCATCATCTCGAGCTCCTGCAAAACTGTACTGGTAGTAGTGGTAGGAGGGCCGAAGCGCAATTTCGGGAAACGAGCCAAAACTATAAGCGCCAGGAATGCCGAGAGATGACGTCACAAGATCCGAGGAAGTTACGTTACATACCGGGGAGATTGCTCAGCATGAGACGCATTTTCTCCTCTTTTGTTTTTCGTCCGCGCGCGAAATCCACTTCTCTTGCCCGGTTTCATAATCCCATTTTTGGACCACCTTCGAAAAGGGAATTCCTAATTATACGCATTAAGCGACTAAACAGCATGAGCCCGAAGGATTAGATCATTTTACGTGGCTTATTGAGGGAACTGAACCACATCGAGAAATGAATTTCTATCACCAGAAATAAAGTCCTCTGACTCGTTGTCGGCAGAGCGGGGAATCGAACCCGGACACTGAGATAAGTAGTCGAGCACGTTACAGACTCGTACAACGAGGAACTGCACATGCAATAAGTGATGAACAATTCCAATTACACGCAATAAGTGATCAACAATTCCTAATTACACGCAACACGTGATCAACAATTCCTAATTACACGCAACAAGTGATCAACATTTCCTAATTACAGGCAATAAGTGACTAAGAATTTATCTGTTTCATATATCTACAACAATCAAAATAAAAAAAACAGAAGAAAAACAAAATTCACTAGCAGCAAGCTGACCTACCTCACATAATCCGCGTTATTTATTTACTTGTATCTCCTGTTCCCTAGATATAGTATCCACTTTGTTCTAAAATTCAACTTTAAACCCCTTTACCCAACACTTCCTCCTCCTCTTCCATCCTCACTCTCTTGATGATTAAATCACCCAAGACAACGCTCTCATCCACGTCATCTAAGCACAGCTTTTTTTTTTTTACCGTAACTACTTTTCCGATTCCTCTTAACTTGCTTTATTCCTCTTAACTTGCTTTATTCCTCTTAACTTGCTTTATATTAACATGTTAAACGGACAATATTTTTTCGTGCCAAAAGCATTCAGGCATTTATCTTTCATTCGAAAGAATTCTTTCGTCAGTCTTCTAGTTATGAGCACATCCTTCATATTTTCACCTGAAAAGAATCATATCAACAATTATGCCTCCATTAACAGGATGATTACATATTAAATTTAAGCAAGACCCTAAGCCAACATTCTAAGCCAGAATTAGCGGAAACAAACAAGCTAAAAAGGTTCACCAATACACAACCAGAGACAAAGCTTGATCATTTTTGAAAATTAAATATTCCAATTTCTTTGGCGGAGGATGAAAATCACCAAACAAAATTACAAAAATCAACAGAGCGCCTCAGTGGTGTGGTCGGTATGGTCTTGGCCTGCCACCTCGGTGGCCGCGAGTTCGATTCTCGGACAATCCATTGAGGGGTCAGAGATGTGTATTTCTGGTGATAGAAGTTCAAACTCGACGTGGTTCGGAAGCCACGTAAAGCCGTTGGTCCCGTTGCTGAATAGCCATTGCTTCCATGCAACTTAAAAACACCATACAAACAAACAAAACCAAACATAAACTAAGTTACGAAAATTAATCATCCCAATTTTGTTGGCAGAAGTTAACAGAGATGAAAATGACGACGAAGATTCTGGCTGTTTAACAGAGCTCTGACACGAGACTCAAAATCTGAACCTTTTCGTAATACTCATTCATGACACGAATATTTCGCACAATTCTTATCATATTAGGTTACTTACGGTGAGGAGCAAAGGCCAAAGTTCAGATGGAAGGATAAAATAGGAAGTGACACGCGGGAGAAAGGTTGAGGAAGTGAGGATGCATTGGACACAGGAAGGTGGAGAAGGCTGATGGGAAACACCGACCCCATATAGAAATGGGCAAAGCTGCAGACATAGAAGTTAGACTTAATGCGACGTGAAAAGAGTTTTCGTCATTTCTCTTTTTCATTCACTTTCAACCTGATCTACTAACCAATCATTACTTACGTTGCTTGGAGCAAAATAAGAAAGCAAAAAGCAACACTTTACAGACCCATCGTCACTTACTTGGAACAAAATACGAAAACAAAAAAAACAACACTTTACATAAAGCTAGACCAACTGATATGAGCGAATAAATTTACTGAAGTTATTTCCAGTGCATTTAGCAGCCAATCGCTTGTTTGTTGGCAATCGTTGCGAACAACATATTTTCCATTTTATTATTTTTCGTCTGAGGGTCGCTGTAAAACGTGTATTCCAAAGATAATGGATTTACCCCACCAAATACGTATATATAGTACGCTTAATATCAGTTTTCCTAATCATCTGTTTATCTTTAAATTTCTCGTCCTTTTTCCAGTCTTTAAAAATACCTCCAATGCGCAAATGACGAAATATGCATACATTACAATGAAAATATAAAGTGAAATTAGTAATAAAAATAATAGCACTGATAATATACTGATTTGTTCACAGGAAAAATACTATCGAGTAAAACAGATCACTCTTTCCTTCTCGCTACTAAATAAAACTTTTGTAAAAAATAAATAAATAAATAAATAAATAAAGATAAATAAAAAAAAAATTTAAAAAGGGGCAACCCGACCAACACGATAACAACGTATCCTACCGGAAAAAGGTCAAGACAAGGAATGAATTAAATGCATTAATGGCATGCACAATCATACACTGAGTCCTCTATTTCGGGGGCCGATTTAAAAGGAATAAATTGCGTCCAAATTCCAATTAGGGGGATAAGCGACCCAGCGACCTTTTGAAAAGTCAGAGAGGCTTTTTGCCTCACAAAGCGCCTTTGACAGGGCACCACAGCACTGTGATCCCACAGACTCCTTTATCACCCCCAACCCCAGGCGCCCCCGCCTCTCCGCCCCAACCTCTACCGAGGAGTCCTAGAGATCGTATTTGAAAAGAACACTTCGCTCGAGGGGATGGACAGCATAACACAATATGTGATCTTGCATGGAAAAGCAATCGGTACTGGGACTCGACAGTGACTGGAGGCGTCTTCAAAAAGCCTTAGAGTTAGTGCGCAGATAGAAGACGAACAATACACTACACTGATTACAAATTTACCAATATATATCGAGTGATTTCAGCGCAATATTTTACCCCCTGAAGAAAAAAAAAAGCTATTTTAACGCTTAATGACAGGAGCTACATAGCTAGCTCATTATTTCATACTAACACGTAATATTTCACTTGTTAAAAACCTTGCTGACTACCGCACCAAATATTCCAAGTATTTAATAAAATATCGAAATATATAATAAAAGAATGTTAATTTTAAACATAAAGTGAGCACGTATGATGACACCTAGATTTGAGTGAATCTAAATATACTCTCGACAGTTGTGTTTTTTTGTAATAAGTTATTTCAAGTAGGGCACACTAACCTTTGGCATTCTTATCCTATCAAAGAGTGACAGCTAAATGGCGAAATAATACTACGTCGACGAGTCATAAATTCGCTTTTGTTGGTTATGAATAGAAAATACATTCATAACGGTCAAACGTTATTTAAGTTTTCTTTAATCACATCTACATAGAGACACACGATGTCATTATGCCTGTTTGTATCCCTAAACCTCATTTGCCCAAAAAAGTGGCCAAATGACTAACAGAGCATCCAGTGATTTCTCCGCGGTTTCCAGCCAGTAATTAAATCCAGTTTTCGTGTGCGCATAACATCCAAATGAAATTATATATATATATATATATATATATATATATATATATTATATATATATATATATATAATATATATATAGTATATATATATATATTATATGAGAGAGAGAGAGAGAGAGAGAGAGAGAGAGAGAGAGAGAGAGAGAGAGAGAGAGAGAGAGAGAGAGTTCATTAATGTCCGATTTATCAATCATGCGAAACATGTAGTGTAAAACCACCTTCAACCAAGGTCAGTGCCGTCATTTAGACCTTAATTTAAAAAGGTCATTGACTCGTGAATTGACTGACTCAAGGTCACCGCCACCAAATCATCAATATTCACTGATGCCAATTAAGACTATTAGGAAAGAAGCAATTTCAATGCACTGAGACGTATTCACTTTTTGCAGTGAACTACATTAATAAAAATTTCCCTTTTCCCCTCCTCAAAAGCGAAAAGGCCTTAATATCAACATAGCAAAATTATTATTATTAAAAAGATGAACCCTATTCATTGAAACAGGCCCACCAAAGGGGACACTGACAAGAAATTGAAGCTTCCAAAGAATATGGTGATCATTAGGAAGAAGTAAGAGGAGATAACGGGAAATACAGAAAGAGAAGATATCAATTATCAAAAAAATATATATATAAAATTAATAAATCAATTGATAAAATGTAACAAAATGCACGGAGAATGCTAGGGTAGTAATTATCTGCAACACAATAGCGGTAAATAAATAATCGTATAAGCTTTGTATGTTACTATGAAATCCAGCAACTAAACATCTTTAGTTCATCTTTCGAGTAAACATTCATTTGAAATAACCTTAAAAATCATATAATTTATGATGCCCTTGGAATAGATAGAAAATTGGAAGAACAGAATACGAAAAGACTAAAGGAAGTTGAACCTGCAAACGAACACACGCACCTCAACAATACAAGTGAGAAAAACTAAGGCTTCTAGGCTCCATATTTCAAGTATGATTCACCAACAAGATCCTGTACATAAAGCTGCTAAATGTTGCAGGGGTGCGAGTCAAAAACGAAAAATTAATAAATATCTGGAAGAGGCTGACCACGAAATAAATATAAATTACAGCAGTAACAATAACTCCTCATTTATAAATAATATAAAAAAGTATCTAGAGGATGCTGACCACCAAGTAACTATAAAATGACAGAGGTAGCGACAACTCCTCTTTTATAAATAAAAAAATGATAGGAGGCTGACAACCAAATACTATAAATGACAGTAGTAACAATATCTCATCTTTTACATAAATAATAATAAAAACAATCTCACTGAAGACAAACCAGTATCAATAATAATTATTACTACAGCTCTCATTCTTTAAGGTAAGGTCCTTTGATTACTCTTCAATTACATGTGAGGTAATTATATCTGGCATCTTAAGGTACACACACACACACACACACACACACACACACACACACACACACATATATATATATATATATATATATATATATATATATATATATATATATATACATGAGCTTCATATTCGCTATATGCACAGTTATAATCGCTCAAACATTCTAGAATGACATGAGATATTTAATAATATATAAAACATATTAACAACGCTTTAGGTATGACGAAGAAACGTATATATAATGCAAAATTAAGACAATAAAAGAAGAGCGCTAGTTGATAATAACAATAACTGAAGATGATTGATAAATGAAAAATAACAATTATTATATTCGCATCATAAAGATCAATTATCTGCATGTGCATTGTGCATGAGACATCGTAGATGCGTATTATTTCAGTGAGAAAATACTTGAAATTCAGCTGCATTCCTTTCCTTTCAGCACAACAACCTGCGATCACAGAGTAGTACAGCAACACAAGAATCCATTTATAGAGTAATATGTACAGTACGTGCATATACTATAGTAGGGTTCCATGCTTCCGTAACTTCATAGGCCTAACATCGAACCTTGTGACTGGCAGTGGTTCTACGTATGTATGCGGTGGTGCCACATTTTGTCAAAGCCTCCAAACTTCAGATTTTCTCCTTCGGAATTCAGATGTCCTCGATTCAAATGCCAATGTCCCGTAAAAGAATGACGAAACGTAAGCTAAATGTCAAAAGGAATTTATTAGGTACCAAATGGCAAGAGGGTGCTAATCCACACGTTGAGTACCTAGTTGCCACCTACTCCTTTAATACACCATCATCCGTGCAATTCGTAGCCTTTCTCTCATCCGTTTTCCTCAGTCATTCTCAGCATGCGTGAAGCTCAAGTCGCCTCTTATCACAAGAACTACAAACGGAAGCAACGGTTAAAGACCTAAACACCAAAGAAATAAACGCGAATCCGAGTATGACGTAATATATTAGGCGCAAGCTGCTGTAAGGTGGTCACTGGCAACTCCCCCTAGTTCGCAGCCTGACCTTGAAACACCGGCCATTTCATTTTCATTTTCGTTAATATACATTCATTAACATACACCACACGTCAGGCTCGGCGTCACAGACCGACAAGAGTGTCGTCTGCGGCAAAACGCGACCTTTCTACCGGAAATACGAAGGAAGCTGGGGAGCAAACGACTAAAGAGTAAAGACGATATTCTTGCCGAAAATCCACAACATTGATTTCCCGGGTTCTGTCTGGTTGCCCTTGACCATGGTGGCGGGGAGGAGGATGATGGTGGTGGCGTGTTCGGAGACTCTCTCTCTCTCTCTCTCTCTCTCTCTCTCTCTCTCTCTCTCTCTCTGCTGCGGTTGCGGGGGATGGATGACGGATACACACACACACAATTCGTCGACGACGACTTCCCTGCGATCTTACAACGACCATTTGACGAAGTTTTAGCTTCTGTCCCGATGATGGAGAAGACGACGGACGAATGAACGCCGACGCCGCTATAACGCGATAACTGATTTCGGGAAAGAGAGTAGTGCGACGCACACAGTATCACGGCTTCACGTAAACACAATACGCCGTCGGTAATTTTCAATTCAGGACAGTTTTAACTGTAATAACGACGTCGACTTTCAACGATGATCAGCAATACAATGCATGTTACATTTTTCAAGAACGCATTACACGCACTACACATACAGTTACCTCTAGGTTAATATTAATCTCCTGGCTAAAATATACATATAAATTAAAATAAATAAATAAATATATATATATAAATATAAATAATATGATATATATATTGTAATAGATACGTTTGTTATTGATATTATATTAATATATTTAGTATATATATATATATCTATATATATGTATATATATATATATATATATTTATATACATAAAAGCATCGCCACTCAACATAATAATTAAAAATGAGGGAGAAATTACTAATATAAATCACTGTCCCCTATTTTTGCATACAAGTCATCGTGAAAGAGGGCTTAAAAAATAACAGAGATATGATTAAATATTACACGTGCAATATTCTAATTGTTACCTACGTCTAGCAACACCTCTGGGTATAATGAATTAAGTCATATGCAAACAAACATCTACAACAACAAAATGCTAAAGTATATATCAGATTTACAATATCTAAACAGCCTCATTATTTATACTAATAGTATTCTGTAGAATTATAGGGATTTACATTGCAATATTCAATAAATTTCCAAAGTTTTAGCTTAATATAATATATATCAAAACCAGCAATGACATTAGTAATATTGTATTTCCGCAAACAGACAATAGATTCACTAGATAACCCGACTCAAATAGAGTTAAAAATTATCTAAAGAAATTAAATGGGTCTCTGAGAGCTGCAGTTATTGAGATCAGACACAGAACCATAATAGCTATATTTTATACCCGAAAAATAAATAAACCGCGCTAACAGTTCTCTTCACAAGACAAAAACATCATTAAATTCACAACGGAAATGCAAAATGCTCCCTGAAAGATGAAACCATCTTAACTGAAGAAATCACAAAATTATGTCACAACACGACGTCACTCGCTGATTCCTACAAAAAATTCGGAGCTTGCAGTAACTAACAACAGATGCCACGAAGAGAAATTAATCAGGCTTCAAAATATGTAACCGCAAATTATGAAATCATGCTATTACGAAGTTAGTCTCTATAAACTATGCAAAAAGACGTAATCTTAACACATTGACAAGGTAAGGGATTACAATTAAGCGATTCTAAACACATGACAAGGTAAAGCATTAAAATTAAGCCATTCTAAACTCATGACAGGTAAAGTATTACAATTAACTTATTCTAAACACTTCATAAGGTAAGGGATTAAAATTAAGCAATTCTAAACTCACGACAAGGTAAGGAATTACAATTAACTGAATCTAAACATATGACAAGGTAAGGGATTAAAATTACGTGATTTTAAACACATGACAAGGTAAGGAATTACAATTAAGCGATTCTAAACACATGACAAGGTAAGGGATTAAAATTAGGCCATTCTAAACGCATGCCTAGGTAAGGAATTACAATTAACTGAATCTAAACACTTGACAAGTAACGGATTATAATTACGTGATTCTAAACACAAATCAAGGTAAGAAATTATAACTGAATGATTCTCAATACACAGACAAGGTAAGGAATTACAATTAAGTGATTCTAAACACATTGACAAAGTAAGGTGTTACAATCAAGTGATTCTAAACACGCTGACAAGATAAGGCATTACAACTGAGTGATTCTAAACACATTGAAAAGGTAAGGAATTATAACTGAGTGATTCTCAACACACTGACACTAGGCATTAACTCCTGTTTGCAGCAAATAATTTTCATTTTGTAGTAACATCCGTTTTTAGCAAAATAATTTTCATTAGAAATTAACCTTGGTTTACAGCAAAATATTTTCATATGGCATTAACCTCCACGTTTAACAAAATAATTTTCATTAGGTATTAAACCCCGTTATCAGCAAAATATCATTAGCACTTAACCTCCGTTTTCAGCGAAATAATTTTCATTAGATATTAACCTCCACTTTCAACAAAATAATATTCATTAGGTATTAATCCCCGTTTTCAGCAAAATAATTTTAATTAGGCATTAAACTCAGTTTTAAGCAAAATAATTTTCATTAGATATTAACCTCCACTTTCAGCAAAATAATATTCATTAGGTATTAACATCCGTTTTCAGCAAAATAATTTTTCATTAGAAGTAAACCTTGGTTTCCGCAAAATAATTTTCATTGGGTATTAACCTCCGTTTTTAGCAAAACAATTTTCATCAAGTATTAACCTCCGTTTTCAGCAAAATAATTTTCATTAGGTATTAACCTCCGTTTTTAGCAAAATAATTTTCATTAGGTATTAACCTCCGTTTTTAGCAAAATAATTTTCATTAGGAATTAACCTCTGTTTTTAGCAAAATAATTTTCATTAAGTATTAACCTCCGTTTTTAGCAAAATAATTTTCATTAGGTATTAACCTCGGTTTTCAGCAAAATAATTTTCATTAGGTATTAACCTCTGTTTTTAGCAAAATAATTTTCATTAGGTATTAACCTCCGTTTTCGGCAAAATAATTTTCATTAGGTATTAACCTCTGATTTTAGCAAAATAATTTTCATTAGGTATTAACCTCCGTTTTCAGCAAAATAATTTTCATTAAGTATTATTCTCCGTCTTTAGCAAAATAATTTTCATTAGGTATTAACCTCCGTTTTCAGCAGAATAATTTTCATTAAGTATTAACCTCCGTTTTTAGCAAAATAATTTTCATTAAGTATTAACCTCCGTTTTTAGCAAAATAATTTTCATTAAGTATTAACCTCTGTTTTTAGCAAAATAATTTTCATTAGGTATTAACCTCCGTTTTCAGCAAAATAATTTTCATTAGATATTAACCTCTGTTTTTAGCAAAATAATTTTCATTAGGTATTAACCTCCGTTTTCGGCAAAATAATTTTCATTAGGTATTAACCTCCGTTTTCAGCAAAATAATTTTCATTAAGTATTAATCTCCGTTTTTAGTAAAATAATTTTCATTAGGTATTAACCTTCCGTTTTTAGCAGAATAATTTTCATTAAGTATTAACCTCCGTTTTTAGCAGAATAATTTTCATTATCCGTTTTTAGCAAAATAATTTTCATTAGGTATTAACCTCCGTTTTTAGCGGAATAATTTTCATTAAGTATTAGCCTCCGTTTTTAGCAAAATAATTTTCATTAGGTATTAACCTCCGTTTTCAGCAAAATAATTTCCATTAGGTATTAACCTCCGTTTTCGGCAAAATAATTTTCATTACGTAATAACCTTCGTTTTTAGCAAAATAATTTTCATTAGGTATTAACCTCCGTCTTTAGCAATATAATTTCCATTAGGTATTAACCTCCGATTTTAGCAGAATAATTTTCATTAGGCATGGTTTCACCCATACTTTACGATTCTTATTGCATATTTCATTTCATGCTCCTATTCGTGTTGTAGGAGTGGTTATCATTATTGCACTTAGCTTCCTTTTACTTGGTGCCATGATTTAAAAACACTCACTATACCAAGTCAATTCCATGCTCATTTTCACCAAAGGTCATCTTCTCTAATAAACCTACGTATTATCACAGTTAAGACCACCTCTACAAATCAGCCCCGTTTATTAAACCGCTTTATGTACAGATCCAATGCATTTTAGTTATCTCTGGATTTCATTCAAAGCTTTCAACATTACTTTTGTCTGACACCGCCTAGGTTTCCCTCGCTACTTATCCCAAAGAATTCATTATCATTCCCCATTTTAACACATGGCTAATCATCCATTTTCTCTCAACGTGACCTGCTCCACGTGAAGCCCGAATGACTCACAGTGTCATCGGTAATAATCAGTCCACTCGATTTTCCACATCTCGTCATATATCAGTCTTTCAATACGTATTGCTCTATAACGCTGTAAATCCCCCACAAACAATGCATTCCAACAGATACCTTATCTTTAAAGCACACCTGACATTTTTAAGAAAAGTTTGGGCAACAAGTCATTCAAACATTCAAACTTTTGACGTCAAACATTTTCTTTCTTCCTCGAATGCCTTCCTTGTCTCATATATTCGGAAATTCCATTCAGTTTTGAGGCCACTAAATATAACATTTAATCTAAAATTATTGCTTGAATATGCCGTTTTCAAATCTTCCACCATCCCTCCCGATATTGCTTCTCAACCTCCTTGACCTCAATTTCTTCTAAGAGATTTATGAGTCCTAACATTGAATTTCAAACTTCGTCCTCTTTCTTACACCATTTCATCATGTAACCTTTCAATCTCTCCCAATATCATCCACACTAAACAACTAAATTTCACGACGATACAGCCATCAAGTATTAGTCACCTAAAGGTCTAAATTCTGTCTTCGACTGGGTATTCTCATGCAATGCCCCTCGTTTCTCCTTTCCTTATATACGTAGCAATGCTATTACCAAACAAATGCTTCGCTCTCCTCTCAACCAATCCATAAAACTGCACATATAGGTATACTAGAAATACTCGTCCTCTTCGCTGTTGAGGAGCCCTAAGTAAGACAACGTACCGTAACTTACACACCTCGTCAGCCACCCAATTTCACCCTTGCATAACCACGTTCGACATCTCACTCCAAATCTGACCAACATTTTCATTTTTCAATTTCTGTGTTGATTTCGCTCCATTCCCAACCGGCATTTCGTTTTCCAGATCCCATCTCCTCCTAAATCTTAATAACTCTGATTCTTGTCTGTTTTCATTGTCAGTAATGACAGACCTTCAAAATATTCAGCCAACAACTTGAAACTGCGTCTTTGTTTGACAGCAAATCCCCAACTGAATTTTCTTCTGTTAATATGACAAATTTTTTCGCTGTATAAAGAACCAACGAATGAGAAACGGATATAGTCACACTAGGATACTGTCCATGAAAAGGACCGATTATTAAAAAAATAACAGGGAAAACTTTAATATATGGATTATGCTTATGCGCGTACATAAGTAGTACATACACCAGCATACATACTGACACATACATGCATACATATACATATACATATAAATATATGTATATATATATATAATATATATATATATATATATATATATATATATAGAAACACTCTTTCATACGCAGGACTTGCAGTGTGCAACGCAACGCAAATTCCTACTGCATTTTATCAGCCTTTTTAAATTGGCCACAATCTGGATATTGCAAAAAGCAATAATCAATACATGTTTTCATTAGAACTTTATTTCCGCTATTTTGAAGCAGCATAAAATTTTTGCACGACTGTATTACATTATGTACCTATGCTTAATATGATTATTGCTAATGACAATTACAAGAACACAAAAATAACAACACCAGCTGCCGGAACAAAAACATCAGCTATTATAACACTAAAAATGACCTTTTCGGCAACAAAAATCTGTTTCCGTTTAGAAGTATCGTGAAACGTGGACCATCTGATGCACCTCAGCTATAGATAATTGTAATTCTAATATTACCACAGAATTTACTGAATTTACAAAGCACAGGATTACACACAAGGACAGAAAGAGGGACAATAATAAGCGCAACAGGTTGGTCCTGATATTTTCCATAACAGGAACTACACATTCATATGTACTACTTTATTTTGACCTTCAAAATATCACACAGCGATGGATTCTGCGATATTTCAAGTGTAACAATCACAGATAAGGACACAAATGTTACAAAAGTACTCGGTATTCATAAGAAAACGAAGCCATACATTTCATACTAATATTATTACGAATAACCACTGCTGAACTCTAGAGTATAGTTTGGCATCTTAATATCCGGTAAGCACAAAGAAGTGAAGCTTTACAGCACAAAGAACTTAGGCATTAAGAAAA
>NC_061106.1:34676571-34709071 GCF_015104395.2 Macrobrachium nipponense
CAACAATTTTGTGGGTTGAGATTCCTAACAGAAATCATTTATTAGCTTTTGAACACCAAAGCAAGAGCAGTATGTCTCGTTTGACCAGCGGAAAAATTTAGTGCAGCAAAGCCCTACCTTTTTACGTGCTTGCCTGGAGAAAACCTACGAGCACGAGCGAAAATTTCACATCATCCGCATTGCCTTTGCTGACAGTATACATGCAGTAAGCGTTATCATTAAATTCCCTATCATCTAATGCTTCATAAACTAGTCAGCAGAGATCTTTTACTCCTTCCTTTTAAGAGATGGTTCATTTCTTCAGTGAGTCTTCTTGACTGATTGTCTTCTGCGGTGCGAAATAGAATATAGAATCTAGGCCAAAGGTCAAGCTCTGGGACATATGAGGTCATCCAGCACTGAAAGGGAAATCGAGAGTAGAAAGGTCTGAAATGTGTAACAAGAGGAAAACCTCGCAGTTGAAACTATGAATTGATCGATAGGGGAAACAAAAAAAAAAAAAAAAAGAGTAAGATGGAAGAAAGCAAATATGAACGGGAGTACAGTAAAATGAATGATAGCGGCTACAGCTGGGGGCCGAGGGGACGCTGGAAATTGACCATAAGTAATCCCTAAAGTGCACCGCACGAGGTGCATTGACGGCACTACCCCCGAAAACTGATGTGGTGTGATCATCACTGAAGTGCAGAACCTCACTTCTGAGATTAATCGCTGGCTGAAACTGTAGGGGATTTCAAGAGACCGAAGTCCACAACATTCTACTATTCTTCACGTTGCTCTTCAAAGTAGGTGTGGGGCGAAAGCCAACATCTGTGGAGGTGTTGGAATAAAGATTAATTGCTGGCTGGGTAAACTGAGTAGCCCTCGCAGCAATTATTGGAGCTATGCAAATTTCACCCACACTTCATTTTATTTGCAAAACGCAGTGTATCTACGTCTTCTATATGACACCAACGAAAACAAAACTAACGTATAAAGACAACCAAATTACAGCAGCTATCCACTACGGTTCCTATCATTATGAGCCAAGATAATGTTGTGTACTCCAAGAGATATTTTTGATCGCCCCCCCTTCAGACACCTGTCAGGTGTGAATTCTTGTTCCCCATCGGTTTGTATGCTTGTCCGTACTATCCCCCAAGACTATTATATATATTGTCATTCCTACAAACATGCATCAGCTGTTCTTTAATGGCTAAGGAATAGAGTCGAAACCGGTCAGTATCTACTACACCCAGCCTCCTATTTGTTTCAACTCTGGTGACAAAAAACCACGTGTTCATGTTATTATAATCATACACACACACACACACACACACACACACACACACAGACAGTATATATATATATATATATATATATATATATATATATATATATATATATGTATATATATAGTATATACATATATATGTATATGTATCTATACATTGTATATGTAAAATTATCTGTTTTTTTGTCTAAGGTTATATGCCAAGTACATTAATGAATGCCTTTGCTTAACTAAGATTCTTTTATATCCTTATCCTTGACGAAACAAAATTAATATTAATTTTGATATACTTGTCTAATATAATCATTCATTCAACATTCATCACTAATCTAGCTTTCACTTACTCTCACGACCCTACTCTTTCCACCTTAAAAAATTCTCCTTGTTTAATAGTAATACGCCCACACGCGTTACGTTCCGTATGTGTTTTGAGAGAGAGAGAGAGAGAGAGAGAGAGAGAGAGAGAGAGAGAGAAATAATACTGTAAACAATGCTGTCTTCCTTCACCCCCACTTATCCCCTCCAGCCCTCTGTTTTTCGGGGAAAACATTTCACTCTCCTCGTCCTCAGTTGTCTGGTCGAGCATCGCCTTTTCAAGGTCTTGGTCAATAAGTTTCTTATCTTTCTCGTTATCATTCCTATTTTTACTTCTGTCATTATTACTGGCGAAAGTGGTGGTGGAAGCACTGCAACTATTATTATTATTATTGTTATTATTATTATTAGTGGTGGTAAACCTTGGCGAATAACATTATATATTTAGAATATTCAATGTTTTCTTATTCTGCCTTAAAGCTGGGGTTTTTTTTCCGAGGAATTCTGGTTCAGATTTCCTGACATGGACGAGATAGAAGAATATCTGAATATTTATCAAACTTGCGTTGGCATTTACGCCCTCACTCACTTTTCATATGGCAGCTTTTTACATCCTAAACGTTTCAAGTAACTGATTACCAAGTAACTGATTACAGCAATTTATTTCTCACTTACATGAAAGTCTCTTATTAAAATTCACATTAAATGAGCACTCATAATTTTTCAGAGAAGCTATAACACATCTACGCAACGAAAGACATGACCACGGAAGGAGGGATGCCATCCAAGAATATGCAAGAGTATAGAATGTAGGCCAAAGGCCAAGCGCTGGGACCTATAAGGTCATTAAGCGCTGAAACGAAAAACTGACACTAAAAAGGTTTGAAAGGTGTAGCAGGAGGAAAACCCCGCAGGTGCACTATGAATCAATTGTTAGAAGACTGTGGAAAGTAAGATGGAAGAAAGAGAATATGAACGGAGGTACAGTACAAGGAATGAAAGAGGTTGCAGCTAGGAGCCGAAGGGACGCTGCAAAGAACCTGAAGTAATGCCTACAGTGCACCGCATGAGTATAGTGCAAATACTGTATTCAGTTTTGAGCGATTTTCTCGAAGACCTACTCCAGAGGCAGGCAGGTGATAAAACAAAGTCATACAACATGTTCCTCTTGGGATTCAAATAAGAGCGAGTGAGTGTCCCGTGGGTAAGAATATAAGAAGAAACTGATAATCCAAGAGCCTTTAATTCTGCTTTAAATACGTGGCTTCTTGAATTTCCTAGATTTTATTGCTTTTACGCTTGCAGAATTTCTGCATGAGATGCTGAAGATGGGCCAAGTCAAATTTCCCGTCTTACATATAGAAAGGCACATAAAGTGTAAGGTTACTAATTCCTTTTATCTACTTGGTGTCAGATGGAATTCGACAAGTTCATTCAACCATTAATCAGCAAGTTTCCAAAGGATCTCACTACCGGGATCACGGAAACTTGTTTTCGAAGCAAAAACAACCTTTGAAAGACATTCAAAAGGCTCGACTTGCATGAATACTATTACCACTGTTACTACGACAGCAACTGATTTTAATAACAAATCCATAAAAATCCACAGTGGTGTAAATGAAAACATCTGTGTGAAATGAAAGACGTAAATATCCACAAAGTTGCCCTTTCAGTTTAAACTACTCATCCCTCAATGAAACTACAGCTACAGGTGGCTTACCGACATAGAACGAGAGCTCACTACTAAATAAACTTTTGTTCTTCTGCTTCCTATAAATGTCCACAACAGTAATTTCTCGCTTGCACATATCCCAAGCAATTTCCTGCATGTTAAAATTTCTTCCACGTAAAGCGCTGTTGTAATTACTTATATGAACAAAGAATTGAAAGTCATATGTCTCTACATTACCGTATTGAGAGTCAAAAGGTTTGAAAGGTGAAACAGGAGGAAAACCTCCTTGCGGCTACACTTCGAATCTATTGTTAGAAGAGTGTGGAAAGTATGATGGAAGAAAGAGAATGTGAACGGAGGTACAATAAAAGGAATGAAAGGGGTTGCAGCCAGCCAGGGGCCGAAGGCACACTGCAAAGAACATTAAATAATGCTTTCAGTGCATCATCTTACTCTAAAATTTTACATTCTTCTGACAATGGCAAGTCTACTTATTAAATAATGGCAAAGTAGGCAATTACATATCTTCTGGCAAATAACGGTTATTCCAACAAGGAATGTGATTGGGTTAAAAGATTGTCGAGGTCCTAGAACGAGATTTTCATCCAAGCGCCGAGAGAAAACACTCGTACAACAACAAGTATCCTTATGTGACAGAGCCCACATTTCTGCAAGGCATGAGATAAAAGGGTACTTTAGAAATCAAAGAAAATAAACTGCTCTCGTGAATCACCAAGAGGAGAATGTCATTAACTATACGTAGAGAAAAGGAAGGAACCCCTAAATCAGTCGTTAAAATGCTGCAACACTCTTGTGTAGTTTATTACCACACTTACCAAAAAAAAAAGGAGACACAAAGCCTGAAACTCCTACTGACGGAGTACCAGTGCGGCCCTTTCAAAACGGCTCGCTGTTCATCTTCAGAAAGAACTTACGTCGGAGTACCACTGGATAGAACCAGAAAAACAAAATCATGCGTGGAAAAAATTGAAGACAACGCCAGAATCGTACACAAATCTTTGGACAGTTTTAAGTAAAATGTAAACTTTATAACTACGATATTCCAAATTTAGTTTTTTTTTTCCATTTATTTAACGATGTTCCAACTTCTGATTATCTTCCTGGCCACTAACGCTTTTCCCTTCTATTCTCCTTGCGTTTGGCTGCGAAATCTCTATTCATAAAGAATTTTATTATGGTTCCACGACCGATGTCTCGTGCAGTGGCGATACCAATGGATTTAGCATTCCCCTCATCAAAAGAATGGAAAAAAAAAACATTCCAGTAACTCATGCTTCCGATAATGCCAACGCCAATCCAGAAGAAAACCTACTTCACCAGATCCATCCAACGGTAAAAATAAAATTTATTAAAAAAATTTAAATCAAACCATCCGAACATACAAGAAACTTTCACAAGCTAAAAATGTTTGCTCACTGTAGAGGTACGGAATGTATGCATTATCTCTGTGCTTTCATGTTCTATTCTCCTCCATAGAAAGAAAAAGCTGTTTTTTCAAGGAAAGGAAGTGAAGCTTTTTTTCTTTCTTTTTTTTTTGGAAGTGGAAAAAGAAGCCAAGTCGGAGCGAATTCATTAACCTAATGTAACCGAGTTGTGTTTAACAGAAGCAAAATACTTTCAGGAATTACACCCTACACTGTCATCAGTTCAAGAATGAACTCCCATATACTTATACTCTGTTTTTTTCATCTGTCCATCTGCCTGTGGTGTTTTTGTATGGTAACACTGCGTCCCGGGCTTTAGATAGTTACGCTATGTGTAAGTTTTAGGTAAATAAAAGGATATGTGGGCGTACATTTGCAACTGAAAAGTGTTTTAATAATTTACTGTATGCGAATTACACCGTTAATATTCGAAATAGGATATTATTATAATCGTTGAATGTAAGCTGAATGTAACTATCTAAAGCCCGGGACGCAGTGTTGCCATACAAAAACACACAGGCAGATGGACAGATGAAAAAAAACAGAGTATAGTAAATAAAAATCATACTTGTGGCTTCTACCACATATTAGAAAAGGAAACAAAAGACAGATAATGGAATTAAAAGTATTCCCCATGTTAGGTGATGACCAAGTTCCTCGCATATTGAAATGACCCAAACGACTCCTGGAGCAGACGATATATTTCGGAGTAAAAGACGAGGTCATGGTGGGATGACCAAAACTGTTGACTGTCGACGACGTAATCTATCAACAGCTGCTGTGAGGAAGGAAAATTTCATAGTTCTGAGAAGATATATCAAACGATATAACCCAAGTCACTGAAGTTCCGAGGATGGGAAGATGAAGGCAATGCAAACACCCACAGACCATGTTAAACGGAGAGTCTTCGCAGTGCTGTCTCGTAATTAATTAACAAGAACTAGATCACAACTTCTGTCTCAAAAATGAACAGTGTCTGTCCCTTGAGGTGGTATAACCTTTGTTTTTTTGTTTTTTTAATATTTACCCTCTTGAGAAACCTTTCCATCTAACTGGCACACCATATAAATGTCAACAAATAGTTTTGCTATAAAAGAAATGCATTTGACATATTAAAGAATATGATTTGAGAATGGAAAAAAAAGGGTAAAAATGCAAAAGGCAGAAAATTCCTGATTAATCAAAGGAACGTCCGAACGCCCTGATGATAAAATTATACTAAACTCCAGATTGACACTAATAACAGGTCTTAAAACTTCAAAATGGAAACGACAAGCTAGAGACCACGAGAAAACCTGTCGCTGAAGACTTCAGAGTAAAAAAACCACCAACAATATCTTCAACGAAGTGTTTTTCTTTTTTAACAGAAAACAAAAAAAAGATACATATGAGAAAAACTGTTACCCACATCTCTGAAACGTTTCACAGAGAGAGAGAGAGAGAGAGAGAGAGAGAGAGAGAGAGAGAGAGAGAGAGAGAGCAGATGTATGGGGGCTATGAGAACTTACACTGACACATCAAAAGGGAGGCTACGCCAACTTGCCATCTTTCTATCAGCTCTAAAACCCGACCCATTCATGACACGGCCCAATAAGGAAGCCATATCCCGGCATCAACCAATTAAAAACGCCAACAACCCCAAAATCATCGTCTAAGTCGAGAGGGTCATTATGTGCGGATTCGTCACGGTTCTCGCTCGTACGCGGTGAATCCCAGACGCATGGAAACCAGACAGACGCACAGACATACTGATGCGTACGTGTATCGATTCCTGCTTTAAACTATAGCGTTTCTTTCAGACCATTAAATTCTTGCGGGAGTCCTACAATATATAATGTAGGACTCCCACAAGAATTTCAGTCCCACAACACCTACCCGACGATGTCCTTCTGGGTTTAAGGACGAAACGTTGCATGAAGAAGAAGAAGAAGAAGAAGTCCTACAGTATATAATGTAGGACTCCCACAAGAATTTCAGTCTCACACAACACATACCCGATGATGCCTTCTGGGTTTAAGGACGAAACGTTGCAAGGAGAGAGAGAGAGAGAGAGAGAGAGAGAGAGAGAGAGAGAGAGAGGCAAACGCCCCTGAGCAAGAGGAATCCAGAATGAGTTATCTAGTATCTTTTGTCGATTAGGCTTTTTGTATAATGTATTCAATTCGACAAATACCACGCTTTTGACACGAATCTCCCATTTGGCGTTTTAATGGCCAATTTGAGGACAGCTGAAATTTCGATATGCCATAGTGTCGAAAACTGAGAAAATTTGACAGGAAAACTCATAAACCGAAAAAAAAAAGGGGGGGGGGGGGTACGTCAGTTCGTCAAACTAGGAACGAATTATCCCATTCCCTCCTCCAACAGTCCACACTGAATATAGATAGCAATGCCCATCCTCTTTACATACTTTAATATTTTAATGCATACTTAATTTTTGCTATGTATATATTTTAAAGTTTCTAGTTCTTTATAAATATTCATGTAAATAGTAATTTTTGTCATGTTTTTAGCCCTCTAAATAATTCTTATACTTTTAATATATTTTTCAATGTACTTATGCATAGCTCTCAACCATAAAATTATGACTTTGCAACTCGTTTCTTCATTTTACAGGTTGAAAATGCTACACGTAAATAAAGCGAGACGTCAAATAAAATAAAATGCTCTGGATATGGCATATATGTGTTCAAGTACTACTTATCCCTGCCACGTTTCTGTAATCACTCTCTCCAGCCCTCAAGGACAAACCTTCTTACCGACCCCCATTAATCATCGAGATGGAAAAGAAATCCGAAAACGAGTAAAGAAATCCGAAAACGAGTGGAATTGAGAAAGTCCAGGTAACATGCCGTAACATAATTATTCTTGGCTTTGTGAAACTTCCATACTGTGTGTGTGTATGTGTGTGTGTATGCGTCTCCTGAGGGACAAATTCCCGCCTCTCGAGAAACCGTGAGTCAGAGTTGGAATAAATTTTCCGTCATAAGAGCCCTTCTCATTACTCTGCTATTTTTTATTTATTTGTCAATTTGTTAATTTACATCTTTTCTAGCTACAAATGTCACTTAATCTCCATAATTCCTCGTTAATTTATATCTTTTCTAGCTACAAATGTCCTTTAATATCCATAATTCCTTGTTAATTTATATCTTTTCTGGCTACAAATGTCCCTTAATATCAATAATTCCTTATCTCCTTCCTTTTCAATATAATTATTATGCATCTCATTTCCAGCCTTCTCACGTGTTTCCGCTTTTCTTCAATTCATCAGTTATTCACTAAGAAAGATTGCGATTAAAAAACACTCGCAGTGGCATGAGTCTTGAAATGGAGAAACAAATCCACAATTACCTATGTAGGGGTACATATATACTTTTTATAAATAACTCTACAGAGAGCTTTCGGGAACCTGTTCGAAAGCTTTCTGTAGAGATTTTAAAACATGTGAATTTGTCTCTGCAAAGAGTGTAATCAAAAGATGAAGAGTAACTTCAAAAGGAAGGAACGAAACTGGAAAATCAATCATTAAACTGTAATGGGTGTCACCATTAAAGAATTATACGAACATATAGCAAAGCATTCTCGTAACGTGATGACAGAGAGAGAGAGAGAGAGAGAGAGAGAGAGAGAGAGAGAGAGAGAGAGAGAGAGAATCCATAAACGGAGTATTAAACAAACTTTCAGGGACACCTCAAGTCATCTACATCAATTTTGCATACATAATTGCGTAACTCCAACCGGGCGTAGTATAATACTGTTTAGTTACCTGACAGAAATTTAGATAAATTCCAGTTGCCGAAGATGAGAGAGAGAGAGAGAGAGAGAGAGAGAGAGAGAGAGAGAGAGAGAGAGAGAGAGAGAGAGAGTTCATTTATGGTCAAAGTCTACAGCATTAGCATCCAATGTAAGCCGATGTCAACATGGAACGGAAAAGATTTGAATCTTCTCCGGCGTTTTCTCAATACCGATCTTTTAATTTTCGCGCGTTTTCTCCTCCATGTAAGATACTCAAGACGTGCGCATGTGCATTTATTTTGCATATGTGCGTATATACCCTACATGTGGAAATTATGAAAACTTGGATAAAGAAAGAAGAGGGCGTCCATACAATCTCTGACATTCTGATGCCACCCCAAGTGAATTTGCAATATCACGAGAGTTATTATCATTTCTCTCGTGTAAGTAAATACCATAAATCAAACATGGTTTAAACACCCGCGACCCCTTTCCGTGTTCCCAACGACCAATCATAAACGCTGGGCCAAAGTGAGAGGAGACGTTCACCTTCTCTTCCATAAATATTGGAGATAAATGATGACACTGCTTTTTCCATGCAATTCGTGAGACAGGGAGAGACGAAAGTGAAAAGGCTAAAATAAAGGGAAAACATGATTCGCAGAGGGGAAAAAAACGTATTCGATAAGAGAGAAACTTGTACGTATTGCCTGTCAAATTGCATATCAAGTTACTCTTATTAAACAATTCAATCACAGAGTAAATCAATGAAAGAAATGATCGGAAAAGAATGAACAAATGTGAAAATAATACAAAAGACATCAACTGCATAAGCTTTCAATGTTCTTATCTGGAAGTACATAATGAAAAATAAGAAAAGAAAAGTAATATCATATAAATTTAGGAGCTACAAAAAAAGCTACACACACGTGCTTTTGTATATTGATAAAAATGTGGAGGGGAAAAAATGCTGAGAAATGAATTCAGAACGAACTAAAATCGCTTCATCCACATCACAGCAACAACACCTGACCATCAGATGCCATGTAAGGCAGTTAGTTACATGAAGTGAGCGTAAGAGATGTCGGGGAGCGGGGTAGGGGGGTTATGGGGGCGGGGAAGGTAGGATGAAATTTAGCTCAGCTGGCACACTTACTTTCCTTTACCTTTACTCCTCCCCCTCCTCCTCCTCCTCCTCCTCCTCCTCTCTCACCTCTGCTCACCTTTCTCCATTTAGGTAACGAACACCTCGCTCTGCCCTCCCCTACTACCCCGCCCCCCCAATGTCTCATTCATCACCACTACCTCCCATCCCTGCGTCCACTAGATAAATGGAGAGACAGGGGTGTGTACCTCAGAGAGAGAGAGAGAGAGAGAGAGAGAGAGAAGAGAGAGAGAGAGAGAGAGCAAGCATGTTTTACCTGGCTTGGAGTGAAGGCATTAGCACTTGCCAATAAACCCTGGTTACCCTTAACCCTTAAAGGGGTTATAGCGTCCAAGCTGGCGAGGAAAACACCTTCTGGATTCTGAGTACTTCTTGTTATTTTTGTAGCTGAAGCTTCTGTGGTTCAATACGGAAAATCCTGTCAGAAAATACCTTGAAGACTTCCTGTCATCGTGAGTGTGTAGAGTGTCGCAAATTACCTTGAATGCGACCGCATATTTCAATTATATTATGATTATCACTGTAATTATCATGCAGAAGCTGAACCCTATTCATATGGAACAAGCCCACTATACCGACTATTGACTTGAAAATCAAGTTTCCGAAGACGATAGTGTTGACGAAGAAGTAAGAGGAGGTAAAGGGGAATACAGAAAGAAATTTCACTTATTAAAAAGATAAAAATAATAATGATACACGTACGTGCGCATAAAAAAAAACCACTTTACTGAAACCTAATGCGCAGATAACCTCAATAATTCTTACGAGCATTGTTTGGGCATTATGTCACAAATAATTTCTTATTAGAGACGAAAATACCTGAGCGAAGATGCATTTGCTTATCCAGACCCTTATTACTCAAATGAACTTACATACTGCCGGGGCTTTCGGTAATAGGCAACTTGCAAATGAATAATTAGTATCTGACTACAAGCTACAGTCATTTTCAATGTGCTTCTTTGGCAAGGCGAAAACAATAGAACGAAAAATAAAGTTTTTCCAAAATTCCTCGCTGAAAGCATCGGTAAAAAGAAAAAGAAACCCCTCAAGATTACCTTAACCCCAGGAATTGAATGAACAACTTCTTCCCAATGCAACGCCTAAAATCACTTTACCTATTTTCTACAAAATATATATCGCCAACCATCAGGATTTAACCAGGAGCTCGACTTTGTTATTATCATTATTACTAGCAAACATGCGTATACAGAAATTATGAAAATTCGTAAAGTAACTAAGTCTACGGGCGTAACCAGCCTCGTTTCACGGGCAGAACCAGCTCCGTTTCAGAGAATCCCTTGTCACCCCCACCCACTTCGGAGGGGTGGGGGGAGATAGGAAGAAACCCCATTATAAACCATCTTAGAGGTCCTCACTATCACCCTGGCAAGTTTCATGCCCATCGGACCAGCTGTTTGGTCGTGATTGAATGACAGACAGACATTACGCCCATTATTATGGTGAGATTATTATTATTATTATTATTATTATTATTATTATTCAGATGAAACCTATTCATATGAAACAAGCAAATAGAAGCCATTCACTTAAAATTCAAGCTTCCAAAGAATACGAGTATGGTGCTCATTCAAAAGAAGTAACAGAAGGTAATGGGAAATACAGAAAGAGATCAATTATTAGAAAAACAGATAAATTAAGAAATGAATACATGAATAAATAATAAATAATGTAAGTAAATTATTTTCTGTTTGTGCGGCTTAGCAGAAAATCTCCAAAAGGATGCGAAGAATTTGATGAAACTTGGCATAAATATTTCTTGAGTGATATTTTAGAGAAGATTAACTTTTAGGAGACTCATAGATAAGATGGCTTACATTGCATCGTATCGTAACCTTGAAGCGGATGTCTCCCAAAACGTAATCATCACACTAAGGTGATCTTATGAGTGTGTCACGTCTCACCCCATTTCTTTTCAGAAGCTCCTCAGACATCTTGCCTATACACTTACAGACTTTTGTTGGCTGCCGAGGTAAATTTACCATTAGCCACAACGTATTATCCAGTGGCAATAATATACTCACATTTTTATTGACTCATTAATTAATTTATTTGTTAATCTATCTGTTTTTCTCATAACTGACCTCCTCTTTCTGCATTTCCCATAACCATCTGTTATTTCTTTTCGACTGGACACCTTATTCTCTGGAAGACTGAATTTCAACTCAATGGCCCATGTGGGGTTGTTTCATATGAAAAGGATTCATCAGAATAATAATAATAATATAATAATAATAATAATAATAATAATAAATTGATTGACAAAGTCAAGAGGAAAGTATCACTCATTGATGTCGCAATACCATGGGACACCAGAGTTGAAGAGAAAGAGAGGGAAAAATTGGATAAGTATCAAGATCTGAAAATAGAAATAAGAAGGATATGGGATATGCCAGTGGAAATCGTACCCATAATAATAGGAGCACTAGGCACGATCCCAAGATCCCTGAAAAGGAATCTAGAAAACTAGAGGCTGAAGTAGCTCCAGGACTCATGCAGAAGAGTGTGATCCTAGAACGGCACACTAGTAAGAAGAGTGATGGACTCCTAAGGAGGCAGGATGCAACCCGGAACCCCACACTATAAATACCACCCAGTCGAATTGGAGGACTGTGATAAAAAAAAAAAAAAAAAAAAAAAAAAAAAAAAATTAATAATAATAATAATAATAATAATAATAATATAAATGATTGGTATACCAAAAGACTCACGTGTGTGGGAGCACGCGTCCACAACACACACACACACACCACACACACACCTAAATTACTTTATCTCATCCTTTGCATTGGTCCCGTTTGAAACTGACGACAATTATCCGCAGCCGACACCACAGTATCCAAGGGTAGTGAACGAACACGAGCTTCCGCCAATCAAAATCAGCTTCAACGATGTCGGTTGCGGATATTGACCGTCACCTCCAACAAACAAACAAACAAACAGGCTACGAGAAATACGCAAAGTCACACTGCTGGAAACAAGGAAGCAGCAGCGGCAGCAGCATGACGTGTTCGTCCCGCGTCTTGAAATAGAAGTGATATTAAGAGAAAGGCTAAAGATATCCGTGAGTTGCCGGTCCTGAAATATTCTAGCTCTGGGATTGGGGGCAATAATAATCTCTCTCTCTTAAGATAATGACGTAACGATAGTTGCGTTTCTCTCTCCCAGTAGATACTTTTTCCTTGTATAATTCAACTTCAATTTTAATATTTTACTTACATTTTTACTTATTTATTAACTTGTTAGCTGATCTGTAGTTCCGATTACCCTCTATTAACTCTTCCGAATAAACACCATATTCTTTGGAAGCTTGAATTTCCAACCAATAATGAGGTGGGCTTGTTCCATATGAATAGGGATCATCTTATGAATAATAATAATAATAATAATAATAATAATAATAATAATAATAATAATAATAATAATGGATGACCACAGGAAGAACATCCTTAGTACAAAAAGACAAGAGTAAGGGAAATATAGCCAGTAACTACAGGCCTATCACCTGCCTACCAATAATGTGGAAGTTACTAACAGGTATCATCAGTGAAAGGCTATACAACTACCTAGAGGAGACAAACACCATCCCCACCAACAGAAAGGCTGCAGAAGGAAGTGTAGGGGCACAAAAAGACCAGCTCCTGATAGACAAAATGGTAATGAAGAACAGTAGGAGAAGGAAAACCAACCTAAGCATGGCATGGATAGACTATAAGAAAGCCTTCGACATGATACCACACACATGGCTAATAGAATGCCTGAAAATATATGGGGCAGAGGAAAATACCATCAGCTTCCTCAAAAATTACAATGCGCAACTGGAATACAATACTTACAAGCTCTGGAATAAGACTAGCAGAGGTTAATATCAGGAGAGGGATCTTCCAGGGCGACTCACTGTCCCCACTACTCTTCGTAGTAGCCATGATTCCCATGACAAAAGTACTACAGAAGATGGATGCGGGTACCAACTCAAGAAAAGAGGCAACAAAATCAACCATCTGATGTTCATGGACGACATCAAGCTGTATGGTAAGAGCATCAAGGAAATAGATACCCTAATCCAGACTGTAAGGATTGTATCTGGGGACATCAGGATGGAGTTTGGAATAGAAAAATGCGCCTTAGTCAACATACAAAAGGCAAAGTAAAGTAACGAGAACTGAAGGGATAAAAGCTACCAGATGGGAGCAACATCAAACACATAGATGAGACAGGATACAAATACCTGGGAATAATGGAAGGAGGAGTATATAAAACACCAAGAGATGAAGGACAGATCAGGAAAGAATATAGCAGAGACCTCAAGGGCGATACTCAAGTCAAAACTCAACGCCGGAAATATGATAAAAGCCATTAAAACCCATGGCAGTGCCAGTAATCAGATAACAGCGCAGAATAGTGGAATGGACGAAGGCAGAACTCCGCAGCATAGATCAGAAAACCAGGAAACAAATGACAATACACAAAGCACTACACCCAAGAGCAAATACGGACAGACTATACATAACACGAAAGGAAGGAGGGAGAGGACTACTAAGTATAGAGGACTGCGTCAACATCGAAAACAGAGCACTGGGGCAATATCTGAAACCAGTGAGACGAGTGGCTAAAGAGTGCATGGAAGAAGGACTAATAAAGTAGACGAAAGACCCAGAAATATACAGAGACAGGAGAAAGACAGAAAGAACAGATGGACTGGCACAACAAACCATGCACGGACAATACATGAGACAGACTAAAGAACTAGCCAGCGATGACAATTGGCAATGGCTACAGAGGGGAGAGCTAAAGAAGGAAACTGAAGGAATGATAACAGCGGCACAAGATCAGGCCCTAAGAACCAGATATGTTCAAAGTATGATAGACGGAAATAACATCTCTCCTATATGTAGGAAGTGCAATACGAAAATGAAACCATAAACCACATAGCAAGTGAATGCCCGGCACTTGCACAGAACAGTACAAAAAGAGGCATGATTCAGTGGCAAAAGCCCTCCACTGGAGCCTGTGCAAGAAAAACATCAGCTACCTTGCAGTATAAGAAGTGGTACGAGCACCAACCTGAAGGAGTGATAGAAAACGATCAGGCAAAGATCCTCTGGGACTATGGTATCAGAACGGATAGGGTGATACGTGCAAACAGACCAGACGTGACGTTGATTGACAAAGTCAAGAAGAAAGTATCACTCATTGATGTCGCAATACCATGGGACACCAGAGTTGAAGAGAAAGAGAGGGAAAAAATGGATAAGTATCAGATCTGAAAATAGAAATAAGAAGGATATGGGATATGCCAGTGGAAATCGTACCCATAATCATAAGAGCACTAGGCACGATCCCAAGATCCCTGAAAAGGAATCTGGAAAAACTAGAGGCTGAAGTAGCTCCGGGCCTCATGCAGAAGAGTGTGATCCTAGAAACGGCACACATAGTAAGAAAAGTGATGGACATCCTAAGGAGGCAGTATGCAACCCCCCCCCGGAACCCGGACCCAACTATAAATACCACCCAGTCGAATTGGAGGACTGTGATAGAGCAAAAAAAAAAAAAAACAAAAAAAAAAAATAATAATAATAATAATACACGGGTTTACGTTAACGATTTCGGCATAAAGATAACTTGGAAAACTAATTCACTGATAAAGTTTTGTCCTTAAGAAATGCCCAGTGATTCATGCCCAGTAAAACTGAATACCCTTCCACTAAAATACGAGTGAACAAACACATTCATACGTGCAGCTGGCGAAAGAGTCGGGCACTATGAAAGGGGTGCCAGGAAGATCAGACTCTGGGTCAAACTAAAAACAGAAATATGCTCGTTATGTTGCTTACTCTGATTTTCTTTTTCGTTTTTTATCGTTCCATCTGCCTCCGCCGGATCACACAGCCATTTATATTATTATATTATTATTATTATTATTATTATTATTATTATTATTACTATTAATATTATTATTATATTATTATTATAAAATACTCACAGAAGTATGAGTCTTGCAAAGGAGAAACAAATCCACATGCAGTTATGTATGGCTACGTATATTTAAAAATTAATCTCGGCAGGGCGCTTTTAGGACTGTTCGATTCCCGTTTATTATTTAAAAAATATACGAACCCATACAAAACTGTTAATTTGTCTCGCCATTATTATATAAATACACACAGGAACATGTGTATGTATGTGTAATACATTTATGTATGTGTATGTATGTGTGAATCAAAATATTTCAAGAAGAGATACATATACATATACATATACATATATATACATATATATATATATATATAGTATATATATACATATATATATATATATATATATATATATATATATATATATATATATATATGTGTGTGTGTGTGTGTGGTGTGGTGTGTGTGGTGTGTGTGTGTGGTGTGTGTATATATATATACCTACATACACATACGTATGTATAGAATTTCTATTGAATCTGGACATATGACTTTACTGTCTTATCAAAGAAACGGGATTAATCAAATATTGCCAAATGTTCTAGACTACAGCGCATCTTGGATAAAGAAAGACCAATAACATGCATCTGGCAACCATTCTAAGGTAACTTCCCAGTGACACAGAGGTATAGTAAAGTGTACTGAATATTACAGGAAAAGATAAAATGTTATCCGACTCAATACTTGGGTGACCGGGCATCATGCCGAATTGGAGGATGACTCTCTCTTTCTCTCTGATCAACTAAGCTCTATTACAACAAAAATCAACTGAATACCAGAGAGGCAATTCCAATCGTTGGGTCCAAAAAGGCATCATAATAAGTTTAAAAGAATGTTTCCAGCAGTTCATCCCTCACAAGGGAATCGAAGACAGGGTCTATCACTTGTGATGCGATTATGCTAATCATTGCGGCATATGATTCCTCTGAGAGAGAGAGAGAGAGAGAGAGAGAGAGAGAGAGAGAGAGAGAGAGAGAGAGAGGTCAGTCTCTGTTGAGCTGCACAAACAGCTTCCCTTTGCATCTTGATCTCTAAAACCAAAACTAAGTTCTATAACCGTTATGATAACGTCATCAAATTAGCTAAGGAAAATCAACCCATTGGCGCAATAAAGGTGAATTCGCGGACATAAAGACGCAACAACTTGCTAAACTACCTTCAAGGCTCTAGATTTTCCTTGATGTGCCAACATCACGTGTCCCATAGCAAGCCCAATCAAATAAAATCTATGGTAACAACAACACTGATTTCGACCAAAAAATTCAATCTACGGCAACGCTCCTCCTCATTTCAATTTCACAATAATCTGTTTGGGTGTTTCAAAATTCGAAAAAAGCTCTTAGGCTTAGATTATTAGTCCAAGAGAAAAAAAAAGTTTCCAGTCAGTAATGCCCAGGTTGACTCAAAGTATGACTGCCAATGGGTTTCTCAACCAGAAAAGCCACCAAAATGATTGGCAGAGGGTAGCCATCAGCCCAGAGTGGGGTACCAATATCGCCAACCTCGGGCAAGGCTCGAAACTTGACCCACGAAATAAAAAATGCCCTGGTAATGTCACCAACCGAGTCAAATTTCAAAACAATGAGATGAAAAATTAATATACAACTTTTACTTTTAACAGAGCAAACAGTAGGTAATGCCCCGTGTAAGAACATTAGCCCTTTATCAGATACTCAAAAATTTTCAATTTTCATCTACAGAAAATCCGTGACTACTAATTTTGCTTGTATCCTAATATGTAATTTCCTGCCCCTAAATTTGGTTTTATAATTACCTTTCGATTACCTAAACGAAGTAGCCCTCTTCCTAACCTCCCTACTGCAATTTAAGTTCCAATTTACGATGCTACTCAGACCAGACACTGCACGGCTGCTCCTTTGATGAAATTATTATTCGGAAGATGAACTCTATTCATATGGAAAAAGCCCACAGGGGCCGGTGACTTGCAGTTAATCACATTTCCTTTTATGCAATCCGTTGTCATTACTTCTAACTTATTATGTATACAATTTTCCTTACATTCTTTAGTATATAAAAAAAACTCCACATTTCTCCCGGCCTCACCTACATTGCAAAGACTTCCGGCAGATGTAAAGGACCGGGAGAAAGGAAACATTTCACTATATTCCCCACCATTCTGAGAATGTCATTAGTACTGTCAATACACTTTCCGAGAATCACTTAGTAGTTTAACATTTTCTCATCAAAACTCAATTCACTAATTATCATTTAGCATTTACTAATCAAAACTTAATTCACTAATTATCATTTAACATTTTCTAATCAAAACTCAATTCACTAATTATCACTTGACATTTTCTAATCAAAACTCAAGTCACTAATTATCATAAAGCTTATTATTATTCATAAGAGGAACCATGTTCATATGGAACAAGCACACCACAGGGGCCAATGACTTGAAACTCAGGCTTCCAAAGAATATTAAGGTGTTCATTAGAGAGAAATAACAGAAGTTAATGGGAAATACAGAAAAAAAACGAAAAATAAATTTAAAAATTTATATATAGTGAAAAACGTATTAAAATACAAGGAGAATGTATTAGCGCGGTAATGCACTGCATCTTCGCCTGAACTATTGAATGACGCTAAAGACAAAACAGCAAAGCCTTCCTTTCCCTTGTTATTTTCTCAAGCGTTGCCAAGTCTGAAGACGAATAAAGATTAAGGGGATTAAAGAGGTCTGAAGGGTGACAAGAGACGGTGTACTAGGTCAACCTCCTCCTTCTCCTCCTCCTCCTCCGAGGAGGAGGAGGAGGAGGAGGAGGAAAATAAGATAGAAACCTAATAACCTTACTCAACCCACGACCGAGCTCCCCCACTGAATTTCCTTTCCACTGACTGACTGACTGAACCTTAGTTCACTTCTTGTCCTGAACGCCACTTCCTGCTCTGACTCGCACTTCTTTTTCCATTCATTTTTATTCATACTTGCACATCTATTTTAAGTAACCTTTCTCATAAATTCCATATGTATATGGTAAGATTTCAAATTTACGCTACAATGCTGAACAAGATAACATGATGAGAGAGAGAGAGAGAGAGAGAGAGAGAGAGAGAGAGAGAGAGAGAGAGAGAGAATTAATTCTTAATGCACCCCGCCCCCAGCGCTCAGAGAGGTCTTGCACTGGACCTCAATCTTCATCAGATTTTGGTCCTTAAAAACTAAATCTTCTGCTTAAAATATGACCTTGCGGCCAAAACCAGATTTTAACATAAATCAATACAGAGTATTCTGAACTACCCAAAACCTCTAAATGAAATTGAGCAAATTACAGAAAGCAGGAAAAAAAAAACTCCATGACAATGTAATTCTATCTTCCTTACTCGGTTTTTATCTAATGCACCTAGTATATCATTTACAGTACAGTAATGAACAAACTTACATATATAAGAACATGCTATGAAGAGGATTCACAATAACAAACACCACCAAATACAAAATAGAATTCAATAACGTATTCGAGGCCAGTCAAGAGAGCTCTTACGTTAGAACATAAAATATCGGTTCAAAAAATAATCTCACATTTTCACTTCGATCAAAATAACCATAAAAGAAATATAAAAAGAACTGTATTATTATTATTATTACTTATTATTATTATTATTATTATTATTATTATTATTATTATTATTATTATTCAAAGTTGAACCTTATTCATATGGAACAAGCCTACAGGGGCCAATGAAGAAATTCAAGCTTCCAAAGAATATGGTGTTCACTGTGAAGAGAAGGTAAGGGGAACAACAGAAAGATCTCGCTTACCACAAAGAAGCAATAAATTAATAAATTAACGAATAGATAAAATCGTTTTAAAATCCAAGGAGAATAATATTAGGATAGCATGCATCGCAATAAATACTGCCTACGTAAACAAGCTCATCGGACATTCAAAAGAAACTGCGAACTGCTGTTATAGCCTTTGTGTTGAAGTCAGCTGCAAGAAAGAAAAACATGATGCAAAAATTTACTACTTCCGACTGTTCAGAAAGGACTTCTGAGCTGCTGGCTGAATAAGCAACATCGTGAAGCGGATGTCAAAATAGGGAGTGTATTTCCTGCCTACTTCAGTTTAGGTAGCTTGCAAAGACTTGCCAATTATCTTAATAAGAGGAACTTCAGGGAACTTCAGGGTAATCGCTTAGTCGTGCCCTTGATGAGACAAGCCCTTCAGAAGCGCGTCCTTTGTCTCGGCAATACTGAGGAGAAATCCACGACAGGAATCAATTCCTTCTTCCGCTGAATTTGACTCGTTGGTCATTTTACGCTGCAATTCAAGAAACTCATTTGTACTTTGTACTTAAGGCACAAGCGCTGGGACCTATGACGTCATTCAGCGCTGAAAAGGAAATTGAGAGTAGAAAGGTTTGAAAGGTGTAACAGGAGGAAAGAATTGTTAGGAGAGGGTGGATAGGAAGGTGGAAGAAAGAGAACCTGAACGGAGGAAGTGCAGTAAAAGAAATGAAAGGGGGTTGCAGCTATGGGCCGAGGGGACGCTGCAAAGAACCTTAAGTATTGCCTACGGTGATACGCGTGAGGTGCACTGACGTCACGACCCCCTACGGGACTTTTGCTTGACTCGTTTCTAACTTTAGACCTCAAGGAGAAAACGATCAATATTCTATATTTCCAGAAGAAAATTGTCTCCAGTTGACTCAGATTAAAACTGGTTGAAAATCTAATTTCGTCACTAAGTCCCTTACCTAAATAACAAAACCAATATGTTACAAAACCTGGTATTGGTTTCTCACAGCATATCTTGTTCGTTGAGGTGTAGGTAAAGAGACTCAGGAAAGACAGTCAATACGAACGTGAAAAACCACATCGCAGAAAACGACAAATATATACAATTTCTTTTTTCATTCATTGACGATAATTAAAGGCTGCTCTTATACTGACAATGATCGCAACTGGACTTTATATCAAAATGAACGAGTTCTCTCAGCTTTGATAAAATGGGATGGCGAGTTGCCTATTTTAAAAAAGCGGGGATAAGTCCACAAGGAATGGCTGGGGATGTTTTGCAGACCTGAAAGAAGACACAAGAAGCAGTTTCACGACCAGTAGAGGAAAGTGGGTATTAATCATGGAGAGAAGAGATACTCGAAGACCCAAGAGTACCCAAGAGTAAGTGACTTCTATGTCTTATCGTATGTCACATATTTTTTCCAGAAACAAATTGTTAAAAGTCGTTCTAAATCACTTAACCTTGCTTTCAATAGCAGACAAGAAGGGTGTTGCCGTGTGTGGAAAGGGCACTTACTCTTGAAATAAAAACTGACAATAGTGAGGGCCGTTTCATACTCGTGTCACTGAACACAAACACAATAATGCATGACTTTTCTACAGACAGAAAGCCATTCTCTCTTATCTTACTATTCATACGTACGCTTTCTTACTTGACAAGTCAAAAGGATGATCAAAGTCACGAATCACATTCTGAATTATAAAACAAAATGTATCCATGAAAAAAGGCACAATAAATATGAAGGTCTCAAATTGATACAAAAAAACAGAGAGAGTCATACTTGAACTCGGTACCTCTGGGAGACGAGTGATCAACTGTCATGTTCAAATTCACCTCTAATCATCGTTAACCCCGATCTTAAACCGGAAGTATGAGAACCATTGAAAAATACTACATAAAAAAGTAAGTGAACCTAATCGAATTGCAGCCTCACTCATTCTTACAACGGGTTAGAAATGACAAATGGGATTATCAAACACGCAAACACTGGGAATCACTGACTCACTGCAGCCTATTGAGAAAAAGCTTCCTCCGTAACTCCGGTAATTACGCAATTAAAAGAAGAGGAAATCGATGCAGTTGTTTCCTTTCTCTTATCAAGATGATAGGACGCTGATGTTCTTTCTGGCCAGTTTACTCCGAAGTCAAGTTATAATTTCTATACAAGAGGAGTAAGCTATATGTAGGTTATATTTCCCTCCCTCTTTCTTTTCCTTTATACATACAGATTTTATCTATCTGGGATCCACCCATAGGGTAGCGGCTGAGGCTCAGCAATACAATATTAAAACTCAGGTAGAGGTTTTGAAGCAAGGATGTATGATATTAAAATTGGGACGCCGGATTAAAACGAACTCTGTTAAATCCTTCTATGGGAAACGGCTACTCTCCTCGTAAGTGGATATGAATACAAATGCTTGTGTTTATACACGCACACACATATATATGCGTGTGTGTTCAGATAAGTGTTTGTATTCGTATTCATGGACACACGCGCGCACGCGCGCACACACAACCACACACACACACACACACACACACACACATTTATATATATATATATATATATATATATATATATATATATATATATATATAAGTAAATATGAATACAAACACGTCTTAACACATACATACATACACACAAACATATATACACATATAAGCGAAATGTTATTACCGTTTTAATGAACGCCACAGAGGATGAGCAGATGAAGAATTGCCCTTCTCTCCATTCGCATGCAGTCTTCGTGAAACTGCAGACGTGTTGCAACATCACTAATCACTCACCTGAAAGAGGAAACCACGTATCTTAGTTATGCCGAATAGTGATAGAGGATAAAATGAGGTCGCGTAAACATGATAAAAATAATTACATTCACAATGCTGGGAAAAATGTGTGCGTGCGTGTGTGTGTGTCTTTATTCGTTCGTGTTTTCCTTGTCAAAATGCGACAAACATAAACGTTACATACCGGACACTATCTCTCTCTCTCCATCGCCTGGCAGTAAGGATTCCCGAAGTATCCAGATGCAGGAAAGGATTCCCGAACGACCCGCAATAAGACAGAATGTGTAAAATATTCCTTAAAAACAATCTAGTTTTCAGAGACATTTGCCAGATCCGGTTTCCGCAGCCCTTATTTGGCTCCATAATTAAGACAGCATCAGACAGCTGGCGTCTGTGATAAATCACTGATGATGCTGTATTGGTACTAATTAAAGAATTAAAAATTGTGGTATTTTTTGTGCGTAATTTATTCGCTGGCTGTGCATGTCTCTTCAGCTGGTTTAACAACAAGAAGAATACTCCTGATATACAAATAAAAATTTCATCATTTTTAAACTTGTAAGGGGTAACACTCACAGTACAAAATGGGATGCATATTATTATTATTATTATTATTATTATTATTATTATTATTACTGAGAACATAAACCCTATTCGTATGGCCCCCACAGAGGCCGAAGACTTGAAATTCAAGCTTCCAAAAAATATTGTGTTCATTTGAAAGAAGTAACAGAAAATATAGGAAAATCAAAAAGAAATCATCTATTATATATATATACATACATCATACATATATATATATATATATATATATATATATATATATATATATATATATATATATATATATATATGCATATATTATATGATCAAAATCATTAACCGTGATCAGTCTACCTTACACCACAAGTGAAAAACAAAAAACATTCTTTGCTTGGAAATATAGTCGAAACCGGATAGGACCTACAACCAGTACCACATTTTTCCCTATGGTGATATACATACATACATACACATCTAATAAAAGGAGCCCACAAAAACGCCAAAATATAGAGAGAAAAATACTATATTTCAGAGACTGCTGTCTCCCTCTTCAGGTAGATGAATGAGAAAAGTTATAGAAAAGGTGGTATTTATATCGAGAGATCCATCCACAAGTAAGCCAATTTAGGTCACCCCGCTGATAATCTTCCTTTAATCCTCTTGAGCGTTGGTTGAGTAAAAACTTTGTCACTGACATCTGAATCCCATGCTCCCTTTGAAATGTTCATTACCTGTCTCTGTTTAATCAAGGCCGATTCCATAATTTGACTCTTGCACCAGCAGTTGCTGCTATAAATTATACGAGACAAATTCCAGTTTATCCTGTGGTTATGTTCATTTATATGGTTGAAAATAGCAAATAACTGAGTTCTGTTGTCCATACCTAACTGACTGTTTATGCTGACACTTGTCACGTACAATTTATAGCAGCAACTGCCAGTACAAGAGTCAAATGATGGAATCGGCCTTGATTAAACAGAGGCAGGTAATGAACATCTCAAAAGGAGCATGGGATTCAGAGGTAGTTTTCATTCAACCAACGCTCAAGAGGATTAAAGGAAGATTATCAGCGGGAGTGACCTAAATTGCTTAGCTGTGGATGGATCTCTTGATATAAATACCACCTTTTCTGTAACTTTTCTCATTCATCAACCTGAAGAGGGAGACAGCAGTCTCTGAAATATAGTATTTTTCTTTCTATATTTTGCCGTTTTTATGGGCTCCTTTTATTAGATGGAATTCTGTTGTAACAGAACATTTTTACCCGTCATACATACAGACATATACATACATACACACACACATACATATATACATATATATATATGTGTGTGTGTGTGTGTGTGTGTGCGCGCGCACGTATGTGTGTGCATATCCAGGTGTGACCGTGGGCCTGTGTACGGTTGAAACGAAAAATTATCATCAGAAACATTGTAACTGAAGGAAATAATGGCATTCCCCCTCAAGAAATGTACAGAAATATGCGAACTCGCCTCAAAATAGAAGTGTGTGAACAAAGATATCAAAGCTGCACCGTAGAAAAGTTTTCAAGGTTTTCCAGGGAACATTTTCTCTCTTCCCCCAACCCCCATCGCCTAAAGCCCCATTCACAGGGAACTCATCAAACAACTTTTAAATCTTAGCTGCTGCCATGGATTATTTAGGTAATTTAGGGTAATTTCCCCTCTCATACTATTCGTCTCAGTATTATTATTATTATTATTATTATTATTATTCTTATTATTAATTAATTATTATTATTATTATTATTATTATTATTATTATTATTATTATTATTATTCATAATTATTATTATTATTTTATTTTATTATTTATTATATTCATAAGATAAGCCTATTCATATGGAACACGCCCACCAAAGGGGCCACTAACTTGAAATTCAAGCTTCCAGAGACTGGTGTTCATTCGAATGAAGTAACAGAAGGTAATGGGAAATAAATATGAAAAATAGGTGAATTAATAAACAAAACTTAGTAAAATTAAAGTTAAAAAATAAAAAAACAAATAAAAGAGATTTAACCTCCTTGCAGTTCCTAAGAAAAAAAAACAGGTTGCTACTTGCCTTCGCGTCAAAACATGAAAGTTCTTTTGACATCCCAGAGAACAGAAAATAATATAGAATTTAGACTAAAGGCCAAGCGCTGGTACCTATGCGGTCATTCACCGCTGAAACGGAAATTTGACAGTAAAAATATTTGAAAGATGTAACAGGAGGAAAACCTGACAGTTGTACTGAGTCAACTGTTAGGAGAGGGTGGAAAGTAACATGGAAGAAAGAGAATATGAACACAGGTACAGCAAAAGGAATGAAGGGGGTTGCAGGTAAGGGCCAAACGGACGCTACGAAAAACCTTCCTTAAGTAATGTCTACAGTGAACCGCGTGAGGTGCACTGACGTACTACCCCCTGACTGGGGACATCCCAGAGAGGAATCATTTTCCTCTGCTATAACTACCCTAAATTGGTACGCAGTAACATAACAAGGCGTAAATCTTCCCTAACTCATCCATCCTCTTCCCCAAAGAAAACTAGGCTGGTTACCTATAGTATTGCAGGTAAGACTGTATAAATATAAATAAACAGTATCACGAAAATTCCCGTATCTGCCAACTCAAAACGCGTTCAAATTCAAACTTGAATTTTTGATCATTCGAGGGGCTTATCATGTCATTAAAAGTTTTGTTGATTATTTGTGGTCAGAGTCCAGACTAAACCTTAATTCTGTCCAATTAAGGGTAAAACTTATTACGGAATAGCTTCCGTCCGATTTATCAGTTCAAGTACTAGCTGGCTTTATCTATGTAAATCTCTACCTGCGGCGTATTCCTGATACAACAGCCTTTAACGAGTAAAAACTCTAAATTTGCCTTTAACTTTTGCTATAAATGAAAACGATCATCGGCATAATGAAACTATATGCATGCAAGGTCCGTAAAGTATACCCACACCTTCAGAAACGACGGTATTATTCCTTTGACCTGAACTGTATAAACTGTATATATCACTGAAAAGGCAATTTATCAAAGTTTTGCTTGAGGTAAAATATTCGATACATTGTCACTTTACTTTAGACGAATAATTTTTGACAGGAGAGTATGGAAGTTTTATTTCCCTCACATTTACCTCCTTATTCTGACCTTTCAGTTATTTTGCTTTTGTTTGTTTGTTTGTATAATGTTTTTACGTTGCAAGGAACCAGTGGTTACTCAGCAACGGGACCAACGGCTTTACGTGACTTCCGAACCACGTCGAGAGCGAACTTCTATCACCAGAAATACACATCTCCCAACCCTCAATGGAATGCCCGAGAATCGAACTCGAGGCCACCGAGGTGGCAGGCCAAGACCATACCGACCACGCCACGAGGCGCTACGTTATTTTGCCTTTGAACATATTCCAATAATTTACAACAATTAAAATTATCACGACGAGAAAATGAGAATCCTGGAAAGATAAACTAACTCACAGAGCAAAAAATTTTCTTCTTGTATTTCTTAATATTTTACAGAGCTCTTGTCCGGCATAATAGCATTATACTAAATATTAGGCGTTGAATCGTAGATCTGTAGGGCACCAAAATAAAAGGGCACCAAAATAAAATTTAGCTTTCAAACGCTTCATTCCAAAGATTACTCTTTTCCTGTGAAGAAAGTACAGACATATTAGTCCACTTAACACCAACTCACCATTTATACCCATTATTTTGCTATTCTGTTTTTAAAAGGTGTATCATAAATTATAACTGTTCAGCTTCTAAATGGCCCCAAAATGAGTGTTCTAACATGAAAACCAGCTTTACCAGACCGTTCAAACAAAAATGTTGCTAAGTGCAACTGCAATCAATGAAGGGTGGGGGCACAAAAGTTGGACAGTTAATGCTAAAAATATGTACATATTCTCTCTCTCTCTCTCTCTCTCTCTCTCTCTCTCTCTCTCTCTCTCTCTCTCTGAGGTAGTTTTCAATCGTTATAACATCATCGATTTTCCGTCAATCTGAGACTATTCCATTCCTTGCAAGTATATATTTTTTTCTTTCCAGGATGTCATTACACTCACTTTCCCCTCTCATGAAAGAGCAAAAGGTGGTCTCCGCCCGTGCCGTGCATAATTTATATATGCATAGCGCTTGAGAATATGGCAGACAGAGATTGCCTGTTTCTGTCACATCTTATTTTCTTATAATGTTTGGACCCTCACATTTATTCCCAAGCAATCTTCCAGTGATTAAAAAAACTGGTCGGTCATCGCATTTATAGGATGAATCTTTATTGTCTTAAGTCATTTATCTCAATTCAACTAAATCAGAGGTCTGGTATGTTTTTTCCTTCGTCTTTGCGTTCCTCTAGGATGCACGTATGTACGTATGCATGTATGTACGAAAGTACGTACGTATGCATGTATGTACGAAAGTACGTACGTATGTATGTATGAATGTATGTATACGCGCTGCACTATTAACAAAGACTATCACCAAGTACAACCGTTTCTCTAGAACACCTCCCCAATAATGGCTCCTTAACAGAAGAAAGAAGCAGGCAAAACAGATGGCCCCATTTAGTAACATTTCTTATGCTGTCCCGAAAGCAAATATTGTTGGTCAGATGTCGTCATTCGTACCCTCCAAAGTTCATTAGGGATTCCTCACGCTTCCAGAATATTTATCAAGATCTCTATCCTGCACATATGAACTCGTGAGGGTGACTGCAACACCACTCTGAACATATAAAGAACACGTGTATATCTGTCACATAGCCATACATACTCAAAAGTTATATACACGAGTACACACAAGCATACGATTGTGTGTCAATGCAAATTAAACGGTGTATTCGATGTGGCTAACAGTGTACAGAAGCATTTCCTGTTATAATACACACAGGTACTGACTTCGATCAAAAATAAAACACCGCCGCCCAACCCCCCCCCCCCCCCCCCCCCCCCCGCCCTCGTAGATAAATGAAATCTAATTTTCAACATCGCTGCTTTTATGTCATCTCCGATTTAAGAAGCTGCGCTTCATTAACATACAACATACCTTCATTATGCACGAGTAACCAGATGGGAAATAGGATTTCTTTGCGCGTAATTATGCCTTACAGTTATTCTTATTTGGTATCGATGATCGTTGGGCACTGAACATCAAGACCTTACATGAACAGAGTAGAATACAGGATTTAGGCATAGGCACTTTTCCTGGATCCACGACTCTGCCAATGGGGAAGGGGAACTTTATGTATACGTCTTCAAATCGAAAATAATGTTATTTGTTGAACATAATACCATCTTCTGTAGACTAGTTAAACAGGGATTTCAATTACTTTTCACCCAGGTTCTGACAGTAATACTGTTGGCAAACAACTGCCTTGCTAAGTGTGAAATCAATTACTCTTAAAATAACTGCCGCTAAAGAAAACTTTGATCATTTTTAAGCGATCTTATATCTGCAATTCTGATGATATTTTACTCTAATCACTGTCCACTACTCTGTTGAGCTTCTTGCCAGGTTACCTTATAATAGTACTTTCATATTGGTACATATGATTGACATATTATATACAAGCTCTGGTTATAAAAGTAAATGCAAATTTAAACGATTTAAAACCGTGTCATTCAAACTGTTCATAAGTAGCTTAATCATTGCTGAGGTCGATTAGAAATTCTTATGACGAACATGAAGCCTAAGTTAAAATATGGAGACAGAAGAGGTGAAGTAGGTGAAGAGACGTGTTAGTGCTACGTGGAGAGACTGGAACACGGGAGGCTGTGAATGAGTCTCAGGAAAGAAGATGCAGGTCTGGAAAGTATCCAGTGATTAGCGGGAGGGGCCTTATTACCTAGGATAATTGAGAGCCACAAAAGACAGAGGTTATAGAAGCAGTGAATGTAGGAGATGAGTTCAATGTGCAGCTGATGAGCATTTGTGTACGTATATGAAGTGGACACTGGTACCGTGGAACGAGTTCCCTTGAGAGTTAATCATTTAATCGGCAATTCAATAAAGAAAGGCACGGACCGTGCAACTGTTTTGTTGACTCGAAACCTACCGGCGATTACATGAAACGTCATGTTTAAGAACCATATACCCACATAGATAGAGACTCAACACAGACACCACCAATAGACTTTCATTTCAAAGTGACAGAATACCGTATAACTATAGTTCACTAAGAGCGAGCCGCAATCCCTGCCTCGTGTACAGGCACGGGGCGGAAAAGATCACATTACCCATAACGTAAGAATGATGAACCTGCTTCCAAGACAACCACTATGACTTAAGGTAACGAATTTGCAGCCTTACAACTGAAGGACGTCACTTGGAAGTTTGTTGCTTACTTTTTCTTGACGTTGACGCTCTGTTCTTGAAGAGCTTCTTGAACGAATGAATAACACTAACAATATATGTTTAGAACAAATAATCTGGCTTTTCACCCAGAATTTTCCTGCCACTCAACTTGAACAGAGAACTAGCTGTAATCAGAGGCTTAGCGAGACGGTTTCCACTCAAGGTCGTTTACAGCAGAGGATCTGGGACGATATGGAAATCCCACGTGTAGGTTATAAACCTCTTCAACGCTCACATAATCCCATTTATTCCAATCCCCCCCCCCCCTTGCAGATCCTGACCCTCCACGCTGCCTTTACCCTCACCCCCAACCCCACCCCTCCTTCTCTTCAACCGTAACCAACACCTGAAGTGAAAGCGTTGGTTTATATTAAGGCGGGCGATATTTTCGACAATAATCACGACGATAACCATAATTATTATTATTATTATTATTATTATTATTATTATTATTATTATTATTATTATTATTATTATTATTATTATTATCATTATATATATAGTTCAAAACGACCACAGGGCCACTGACTTGAATAAGCTTCCAATGAATATGGTGTCCATTAGGAAGAAGTAGTAACAGAAGGCAAAGGTAAATACAAAAAGTAGATCTCTCACTTAATACACACATAAAAAGTATATTAATGAATAGAAGTAAAAACGTATTAAAATGCAAGGAGAGTAGTATCAGGGCATTAACGCGCTGCATCTTAGCTTGAACTTTTGGAGTTCCAATTGCACGACATCCTCAGGGAGAATGTTCCACAGTCCAATGGTGTGAGGAATAAAGGACCTCTGGAACTGAGGAGCTCGACAGCGAGGCGCATTTGACTGCATACTGGTGCTGTGTTCAGTAAATCTGGTTGCTCTCGATAGGACAAGGGGATCAGGGATCAATTGTGAACGTGAAAGATCTGTTATAATACGACTTACGAAAAACTGATGATGAAAATTCAATATTATGAGGGAGATTAAAAGACTGATCATGCAGAATTATGAATTTTATGAATACAGAATTATGACAATTGAGTCTGCAAATATTTCAGACTTCTCCCATTTCTTCCGCGTGGTCAGAAACAACCGATTCCTATATCTATCAACCAGACACAGGGAGATCGCTAAAAAAAAAAATAATAAATAAAATAAAATAAAAGCTTGAATAAATATCAATCCGGAAAAAGAACAATTTTGCAAATATCGATAAAAACTCAAATGGGGAAAAAATAACGCAGTAATTCCACAAACAAATATTCTGCATTAAATACGGGCACGTAGTTTAATACAAAAATTTTATTCCCAACAGCAAACAGAAATTCTTAGTTAATATTAACTTTCAAGCGCCCGACGGGCATTAGTCTGATAAAATAAATGAATCGAACGACAAATAATCTACAGAATGTTCATGAAAGACTAAAAACTAGTGACACCCACTGACCAAAAAATAGGCGATGCTACTAGAAAAAATGTGAAAACTCAAACTAGTGTGCAACCATCCTGCACGCTAGAAAAAATAAATCCTACTTATCTATATTTTTCTGATGTTTGCCACCGCAAAAAATCGGTATGTGCTTTTCAAAATAGAAATTAATCAGCAGCTATGAATACTACTGAATTTCACATCCATACTTACAGCTCGTCTTGCTTTGAGTTTTGCAAAATTTACTGAAGTTGTCAAATTTCCTTTCGGTTTAATTTTCTAGTTATAATTGTAATCGCAAATGCGCTTCGCTATTTTCAAGTTTATTTTCATCCCTCAATACCAGCGACAGTGAGTGATGATACAGGCTCACGTACTGAATTTATTCAAAACTTCAAATAAAAAAAATTAAAATAAAAATTTACCCGTGGGTGTTTACCAGAGGCGAACACCTTCCACTTCTATTCATTTGTTTCCAAAGATAAAACTACAAACAACATAATGTTCATTTCTATAGCCCTGGAAAGAATGAGTAACCTGAGGCGGTGAACTGTTGTAGCTTTTACACTCTGTTTAAAAAGCAGACTATATACTATATATGCTTTTATATGTGTGTGTACATATATGAGAAAGGGTATGTTATGTTTTCCATGGGAATTAAACATCTTTATGGATGCTATGAAAGAATTTAGAACAAGAACAAATGTTGTAGGATTGAAAAAAAAAAAAAATCGAGAATGAAGTGTGAATTATTGATGCTTCCAGATGGCTCAGTGATGGCTTGGAATAGTGAGGAGAAATTGCGCAAACTAGTAAAACAATCGGAGTGGCTGCAAGAGCTAAGAGTAGAAGTGGGCACAAATAAGGTTGTGATTATAAATGAAACCAGGAATGTTTAATATGGAAGCTGTCATAACGGAAGTGGTTGAGTTGTGTGGCTGGTGGTAGGATGAGAGAATGAGAGAAGCTGTCAATCATAGCCAGGTGAAGCCCCCCCACATCGTGCGCGTGTACAAGAGATTGGGAAGAGCCTTGAACTGTTTATGGAACCCAAGGTGGGGCTGTATGAAGGTACTGTTGAGCCAACTCTCTTTTGAGGAGGTGAAGTGTGGATGCTGAATGCCAGTGAGATGAAAAGAAAAAAAAAAAAAAAAGCTAAACCGACTGATACGAACTTTTTTGCGTAGTAAATGTAAAAATGAGAAGAACTGATATGAAGAACGTGGTACATGTAAAAATGAGAAAAACTGAGGGGTTGAGGAACTTGGAAATATGTAGTAAAAAGATCAGTGTAGGTCCAACCGCAGCTCAGAGTATTCTTATATGCTTTAGTCAGGCGGAAAGAGTGACGGATGAGACTGGATAATTCAGAAGAGCTGGGATGGAGGAAAGGATAAGCTATGCAGGACAGGACTGGATAGAATCAGAAACAGAGGAGTTGGAAGAGAAATGTCTCATTATCACGAAAGCGAAAGAATGTGAGCAAAGTAAATGGCACAGTGTGTATATCTGCAGGAGAATTCGAAGTGCTGCCAACGAGCTTTTTGTGTAGGTCCTTGATGCAGTTAATGTTGTTGAAGTTTAACTACACCGGAGATTAATCCACGAGTCAGTGGTTAAGGTATGAAAGAGACAGTGGCCATTGCGTTGCTTTTTTTTCTATGGAACAAACACCTACTTCGGCAAACAGTAGCAGGTTAAAGTACAAATGAAATCCAGAGTATGTCATAGCTTTCAAGAAAGTAAAAGTGAACGAATATTTCATCAGGGTAAATCTATGGGCATCTACCCATATATACACACTATAAACATACTTAAACACCTATACATACATGCACATACATACTACACACACATATATATCTATGTGTGACATTTTCTGTCAGACCGCTGGATAGAATGAAAACGAGTGCTTTCCCCTGATTTTCCTCAATCTCATTACTGAGAAAGACAGGGGGGGGGCTATTTTTCTTACAATTTATCTAAACTTATAAGTATAGTTGACAATTACAGCCAAACCT
>NC_061106.1:34711571-34724071 GCF_015104395.2 Macrobrachium nipponense
CCTAACAGGAATAAATAATACAATCTGACATTGTCCTACCGGGGCTTAACATGATTAGAGTTTTGCGGGTAACCTTCCATAACAGCCCGTAGGCGTAGGCGCCTCACGCACTCTTGGTGGCCTCTCAACCAACCACTCAGTCTCCTGGTTGCACCAAATCCTGGCAAGCGGCCGCCATGCCGCCTTACTACGTATACCTCTAAACTACGCAGTCTTCCATTCAGCGGCGCACTAACGTAGTAGTTCCCCTTTTTGGGGGGGCGGGGAGAGGGGACGGGTTTCGTTGGAATCGAGCTCTATTTCCAAATAATTCTCTAAGTGATGCCTCTGTTTAAACAGCAGTTCTTGTTAAATAATTGTATAGAAGGCGAGAAGTGAAGTGTCATTGCTCAAAATAGGAAATAATGCAAAGGAAAAACCCCACAACAAAGACGGCACAAATGACGCATCATTAGACCTTAGCACACTCTCTCTCTCTCTCTCTCTCTCTCTCTCTCAGCGCGAAGCTGTTTCCTTGTTTAAAAGCCCCAGGTATATTCGCCCCAAAAAATTTTTATCCCCCTATTTAAAAGTCCCAGGTATATTCGCCCCCAAAATTTTTATCCCCCTCCTATTAAAAGTCCCAGGTATTTTAAAATTCGCCCACCCCAAAAGTTTTATCCCCTATTAAAAGCCCCAAGTGTAATCTCTCCCAATTTTATTCTAACATACTATTGGCTTACTTCTTAACTGCTGGCCTTCTTCTTCCGTTATTCCTTCCTTTTCTTGCAGTAGTGCGTACAGATTATTATATCAATAAATGTATTAGGAACATTTCGCAGAACCAGAACAGATTCATGGCCTTTGAGCCACGAAGGAGCAGAAGAGGAAGAGGAAACAAGAGAGTGTGAGGTCTTTCGGTGCCTTTGTTCTCCAATGGCTGAAATAATTTCCCTTGAATTTAGTTGCGTCTTGATGAAGAGACTGACGTTGAACAGAAGAGAGAGAATTGAGGCCAAAGGCCAATCGCTGGGACCAATGAGGTCATTCAACGCTGAAATGGAAATTGACAGTATGAAAGTTTTGAAAGGTGCAACAGGAGGAAAACCTCGCAGTTGCACTATGAAACAACTGTTAAGATAGAGTAGATACAAAGATTGAAGAAAGAGAACACGAACGGAGGTATGGTAAAAGGAATGCAAGGGGGTGATAGCTACGTGCCGAAGGGAACGCTGCGAAAAGCTGCGAAAAGCCTTAAGTAATGCATACATAGCTACTGAACAGGACGACGCGCAGAAAGCTCTTCAACTGAAGCCAATATTATGTTATGAATATAATATTATAATATATTATATATATATATTTATATATATATATATATATAGATATATATATATATATATATATATATATATATATAAAGGGGGGGGGGGCAAGACAACCGAGCTTGGTAGCGCACCGCCTATCAATTGCAGGCATTAAGCGTGTTGCTCAATCGGTTTGCAATAACCGCATTTACCTGATAAAGATCTTGTCGTTCGGTAGAGCGCAGGCGGCGCCTGACATGAGCTCTGGGCCAATAGGAATCTATCTGCCTTGCGGGAGTCGATCAAAATGTTGGTCTTTCTCTGATCTATCTATTTATCCCGGTCTAAATTTCTATCTATCTATCTATACCGAAAAATAACCTTTCTTTCTCAAATCTATATCAAATATATGTTAATGTATGTATGGTGTATATTAGATATATATTATATATATATTATGATATAATATATATATATAATACATACATATATTACCATACATATATATTATATATATATATTATAATTTATATTATATATATTATATATATTATTGAATAACTTGGCACGAAGTATATAAAGCGTGATGCTATGTATAAATAAAGGTTTTTGCCACGAAGGAAAAAAATGAAAAAGCGAGATAGCCAAGTACTTCGGTCCTGTTCGGACCCTTTACTGAGGCAAACTGCCTCAGAAATAAATCCGGAACAGGACCGAAAGTACTGGCTATTTCGCTTTTTCCATTTTTTCCTTCGTGGCAAAAAAAAACCTTTATATACATATATATATATATATATATATATATATATATATATATATATATATATATATATATATATATATAATCAAGAGGCGGCTAAATTCACAGGCAATTATTTCAGACATTGGAGAACAAAGGCACACCGAAAGACCTCACACTCCAGTTTCTTCTCATGCGCCTTCGTGGCTCAAAGGTGATGAATCTGTTCTGGTTCCGCGAAATGTTTTACGTTTCTTGTAGCAGCCTATATATAGATATATATATATATATATATATATATATATATATATATATATATATAGATATAGATATATATATATATATATATATATATATATATATATATATATATATATATATATATATACTATATATACAGTGTGTGAATATATATATATAATATATATATATATATATATATATATATATATATATATATATATATATATGTATATATATATATATATATATATATATATATATATATATATATATATATATATATATATATATATATATATATATAAGGCTGCTACAAGAAACGTAAAATACTACCAAGATGAAAATAAAAAAACTAATTTCAGTGATGCGGGAATCAATTGCAACAAAAGAATTTATTCAACAGTTAAAACAATTGAAATTCCCACAATCCTTCCTATCTATTTAAGAGAGCGAGGGAAAACAGGAAACAAATTAAGAATACGAAAGTAATACATTGGCCTCATAATAATATTCTCCTTTTGAGATCATTTCGAGAAGAATTAGAATATATAATTTAGGCCGAAGGCCAAGCGTTGGGACCTATGAGGTCATTCAGTGCTGAAAGGAAAACTGAGAGTAGGAGGTTTGAAAGGCGTAACAGGAGGAAAACTTCGCAGTTCCACTATGAAACAATTGTTAGGAGAGTGTGGAAAGTAAGATGAAAGAAGAATATGAATGGAGACACAGTAAAAGGAATGAAAAGGATTGCAGCTAGGGGCCGAAGGGACGCTGCAAAGAACCTTATGTAATGCCTGCAGCGCACCGCGTGAGGTGCACTGACGGCACTACCCTATCCCCACCTACGGAGTAATTTCGACAAAACATCTGAAAGTACTAATTCATTCAAATACTGCTTGACGGGAGTACAGTTTGTTGTAACATCGGTGGCATTGTAGGACCCTTTACCACAGAAATTGTCAAAACGTTTTCTAGATAAAAATCCAGGGTATTTAAGAAATAAAACGTGAAGACAATAACTGAGAACTGAGTGTGGCGTTACAACGATAGTAAATACACTATCTGGTATATTCCAGGAATCTGACACGAGAGTAACATCGTCAGACAAAAAGGTTCCAAACCCAACATGAAAAATAAAAATAAAAACTTTAGCAAAGGACGGAACCTGTAACGTACCAGTAAGGAAAACCTTCCAAGTGAGAAGAGTAATGGTTACAAGAACAGACAGCTTTCTCTCCCCTTCTGAAGGGGAAGGAGGGTTAATGAAGTTACAGCTTCCTTCAATGAAGCGAATGTTAAGTTCTTGAAGGGCTGGTTGGATAAGTTCCATAGTCGCAAGAATACAAAGACAAATGAGGGGAAGGCCGGGTGAGGTAGAGAACAACCTTCATATCTTGTTCACCCGGTTTGTGTTGTTCATGTCATTGTGAACAACAAGCAAACTTTTAAGACACGAAGACTAATGAATGAAAGCACACTGCGGCGATTGTCCACGCAAACACTGTTGCGAAACAATTGGCATTCATCCAAACAGAAACAAACATGCGAATGAAACAAAATGAAATAAAAAGAAAAAAACACAGCTAGAAACAGTAGCCAGGCGAACACGTGCAATATCACACCAGCCAAAGATAATTAAGTAGCGTGAACACAAATTGTATGAATGAATGGGAAATTTCCTGCTCCTCCTCTGCTTGGCTGCTTGCGACTCTCCGGACCCCCACACACAGACTTTACACCTTCCCCACTACGACAGGGATATTCCGTGATCGCCCCCCCCCCCCCGCAAACCCCCTCCCCCTCTCCCGACAGACTCGTTTCGGCAAAGTTTCTGCTCCTTTAAGAGGCAAACTTTCATCATCTTGAGAACCATTGGCAACACTTCATCTGGCCTGATCCTCTGTTTATCTCGTTTACCTCTCCTCCTCTTTCTTATGCCCGGCGTAGAAACAAGAAGGTCAGTTTTTAAAACTATTTTCAGATTCGTGCCGCTCTTCTTCTTAGTGGAGAGTCCCGCCGCGTTCGTAATCATTCTTACTCATAAGTTTATTTATATCTGTGCAACATAATATGACTATGAAGTAAATGTCCAAGCTACGTAAATACTTATGTATACAAAAGTACTTATGGTAAAGGTTATTTTATACATACAAAGTATATCCTGTTACCGTTACTGAAAATATATGCACTGAAATACCGAGAGAGAGAGAGAGAGAGAGAGAGAGAGAGGTTGGGGTGGGGGAGCTAATTGGTAGACCAGGCACCCATCTTTTTAAATACTATGCATGTATGCATGTACGTATATGTCAGTATGTATGTATATATGTGTCAGCGTCTTTCTCGAAACAAATGTGGCTTGCTGCCGTAAGGAAGTCATTTTGATCTCATTCCCTTGTTTCTACATCCAACCAACGCTCAGTCAAGTGACATCATTCAGTTTTTCGAATGTGATGCATGTAACTCATCGTCATTATTATAACGGAACCAACAACTGTATTAATAACGAGACACTTTTCGACCCTCGCTTCCAGATAAGCTTCGGCATCATATATCATAATAAAATTAAGGGATCTCAATTTGTCTTTTAAGGTTTGGTATGTTTCATGTTTCACGAGACAAAAAAAAAAAAAAAAAAAAAAAAAAGACGCAGAAAATTTGGTCTTAAAACTCACCTGCATACTATACCTCACTGGAATAACCTAACTGAAATAGCTTACAAAAATCAGGTATCTACATCTTGATCGGTTCTCAACAAATTTTGGCTTGTAAGTTTACAAAATACTCATTACCATAAGCTGAGTATCTCGGACAAAACTTATCGTACTTCACAGAAATATTATGAAAAATATGTCAAGAGAACTAACTATTTACATTGTACTATAGAATTTAGGCAAAAGCCCAAGCGCTGGGACCTATAAGGTCATTCAGCGTTAAAACGGAAATTGACAGTTAAAAGGTTTGAAAGATGATACAGAAGGAAAACCTCAAAGCAGTTGTACGATGAATCAATTGTTAGGAGATGGCGGAATGTAAAATGGAAGACAGCTAATAAGAACGGAGGCACAGTAGAGGGAATGAAAGGGGTTGCAGGTAAGGGCCGAAAGGATGCTGCAAAGAACCATAAGTAATGCCTACAGTGCACCGCGTGAGGTGCACTGACGTGCCGGCACTATCCCCTACGGGTAACAAACTTAACCGTGCTTCTGCAAAGTAACAAAGACCCTACAGAGGATGACTAATGGCCTTCAGTAACTACCAAACACTACGGAATAATATCTATAAGCACAACTCTCTTGAATAGAAATATCATTACAGAAAGAGAGAATACAGGGGCTTATCATCTCCCTGGTAAAATGAGCCAAATTGCCTATAAACTGTAAACAAGGAAGGCGTAACACCCCCCACCGCACCCCTTCCAAAGGACATAAAATATACTGCACGTGACTGATGTTCTCTAATTATTGTTAATATCTTTCCTGTCTTTACCTTGATCTTTACAATGAAAAAGGTTCCAGTGGCAGAAACCAAAAAATGAGACGGTACCAGTATATCATACAAGCTAGACTGCTAGAGCAAAACACGACAATGAGCAAAACACGACAAAGATTTAACAATACCTCGCGATCTTTTCCATCAAGGTTAATGAAAGCCGTGCGTAAGTCGATAACATTACAGAGAGGAAATCAGCTTTAATTATTAAGCCAGTTTTAGTAGCCAGAAAACAATCAATAAATTAATCAGCTTTAAATACTGTCTGCTACCTAGTGGATGCCTAGAGTCCATCAAAAGAAGAGATCAACAAGACAGAATGCATCTCAATATATAATAATAATAATAATAATAATAATAATAATAATAATAATACATCAGAATCTGAGAATAATACATCAGATACTTCGATGAAGGAAGCTAAATTCAATAACAACTTCTAAGTTTGTTTGTATGGTGTTTTTACGTTGCATGGAACCAGTGGTTATTCAGCAACGGGACCAACGGCTTTACGTGACTCACATCTCTCACACCTCAATGGAATGCCCGAGAACCGAACTCGCGGCCGACGAGGTGACAGGCTAAGACCATACCGATCACGCCACTGAGGCGCTTAACAACAACTACTAAGTGCATTCATACCAAAAAAAAAAAAAAAAAAAAAAAAAAAAAAAAAAAAAAAAACAAAAAAAAAAAAAAAAAAAAAAAAAAAAAAAAAAAAAAAACACACACACACAAAATGCTAATTCAGCCCAGTTATGTGACTTGAAAAGTAAACTCCTCCTACCTTCCCAACAAACCGTGACAAAATCGCCTTCCAACAAAAAGGGACTTTCAATTTGATCATTATGCGCACCTCTCTTAGTGACCTTGACATGTGCCTCTACACACAAAGATCACCTCCACCACATACCCTCATCTTTGCTGTTCCTTTACCCACCACTCTCACTCCTTCTCTCTCTCTCCCCCCACCTCCTAGCCGGACAACACCCCTCAGTCCATCAAGCACCATAAGACCATTCCACAACCCCTGCTTGCCGGTATTTGCGGGAAGTGGGTGGCAGGTGTTACAGGAAGGTGGGGAGAAATGTGGTCAGGAGTGGGGGTTGGGGGATCGGCTTCATGAGCTGGGGTTAGTTAATCCTGACAGTGGGACGGTCTCCATAAAAGTGATCGTTACTTCACTGTCAGTGGGCTCATGCATGGACGCTTAAAATGGAAGCTTGGTGCAACAGCAAGTGGGACGTTGTCACTGATGCCTTACGCGATGCAAACACGTTCCTGACAACGTCGGTGGCAGGTTTTCCAGTTTAGAATGCAATTTTATCAATGCATGTTGAAGTTGCCAAAGTGGTATGAAGACCTTGTTTATAATGCGCCCCTTCACGAATTCATGATACATAAAATTTCCGGCGTCTATGCCCGCAAACTCATCTCAAGACATCAATCGGTCAGTCTTAATCCTCCTGCGGATGATCGTTGTTGAAGTCGAAGACTTCCAAAGTCAACAAAGTTCCTGCGAAAGAGGGAGATACCCGCGCACGTAATACGGAATTGCATTTTTATTAGTTTTTGCCATTCGCTTTTCCAGAAAACTGTTCATACAAGATGAACAGTCTTAAGGGCCGCTGGTTATCCTGGTTGGTTTTAAAACCTTGAGGCTAAAGCTGGCCCATACACGTACGCGACTGGCATCGGGTTTGTCCTGCCGGGATTAGCGCTAGCTCCAGTCCGCTTGGATATTACCCATACACACAGATAGCTTGCTCTACGCATATTTTGAGAGGGCAGAGTTAATATGCAGTGGCCGTGTTCCTTTCAGTCCTGTAGTGTCCTGATATAGTGAGTGTTTTTAAATCATGGCACCAAGTGCAATAATGATAACAACACTCTTGCAAGACGAATACGAGCATTAAATATGTAAGAAAAATCGTAAAGTACGGATGAAACCATGGCTAAGAAAGAGAGGTTTTATCATATGACTTTAAGGAAAGAATTAAAGGAAAATAACCCTGAAGATTATAGAAATTATTTAAGAATGACTGATGATGTCTTCGGAGACTTTTTTTATTTCTTATGTCTCCAAAGAAAGATACAGTAATGAGGAAGTCTATACCTCCTGACGAAAGGTTAATTGCAAACTATAAAGACTGGCTGGTTTATGAAAATCTTTGTTAATGTCTTATTAATTCATCCGTTTTCCAATAAATGTTGACACTTAATTCTTATCCAATAAATGTTGACACTTTATTCTTATTAGCGTAGCCCACACATCATGGTTCCTGAGTAACTATTCGCCAAAGCGGAGGTCTACGGAGGTCTAAAAGAGATAGCAAAAAAACAGGTGTTTGAAATTTTCTATAAGACTGGCCTTCATCAAAGTGACAAACTGTGGAAGGGGAATGTTAGAATTGCATCACTGGCTGACCGTTCCCGTACCAAACCACTTTGCCTTATTTCCCAAGATTTTTCGCTTTAATTTAATCCACAAAAGTAAGTTTTTAAAATTTTGGGTGTCGGTTTTATTGTGATTAGTCTTTCATATGCAAAAAATCAAAAGTCAAACCCGAAGATTTTCCATATGCAAAAAAATAAATAAATACATAATGATAATGAATTTTTTAAAAAATAAAGTAAAAAAAAAAAATAAAGAATGTTGGCTATCAAAATTCCGGCGGGTGATTTCCACTTTGACAGTCTAATCAAAGCAAAAGGCTTACATGTGCTGCGTCTCCATTCGTATACGAAGCAATACTTACAAAGAAGACATTATTTAAACTGTAAATTAAACATCAGTGATGATTAAGCATACAACATGAATATTTTTTTAAATACTATGCGCAAGCTGATGTAAAACAACAAAATCACGGACCTGCTTTCACCGAAACCAAAGGCTTTCTAATCGCAAACCTTGATTACAATAGTGGCCACAAAACCTCACAAATCAAGGGCAGCAATCATACTTGACTGTCAGACATCCAAATTTCAGGTCATGCGTAGGATTTCATCAGAGGTTAAAACGCGGATATCCTACAAATAGCGTATTTAAATTTTCAAGATGAGAAACCTGACCTTTCATAGAAACTTCATATTTCACAGACAGAGAATTTCCAACATCTCAGAAAAACACCTGACATTTGGTACAGAAAGCTGGTATTACACCGATGGAAAATCCCAGCATATGAAATACTGACAGAAACCAACATATAAAGCACAAGCAAACAGAGTGAAAATCCCGCGAATGATTATAAGAATCAAATGACAGTTCACTGTCAAATTGAAACTAAACTAAAGGCTGACCCTGAGCAACGGGGCAAATCAATGAAATTCAATGAAACCAGACACGAAAGGGTAAAACAGCATATTGTACTACCAAAACAGGACGCTCAACCATAGCTGAATCTTACTTTACGCTACATGGAATGAGCCCGACGTAAAATCAACAGAATTCATGCATATTTCCATTAAACATTATTTCCATTAAAAGCGGAACAGCTATACCGTGTAAAAACAATTGCCCTGGCTACGATAAGACACTAACCTCGAATAAAACCTTAATTAATGTAAAACCAACAACACAACAAAACCAACAAAACTTATAATAGGCTAAAATGATTAAAACCAAGCATCCGCGCGTTTATTAAATGGCTCTCGCGGGTTTTTATGAAATTGCATTCACGCTTTAAAATATGACATCCACTGAAATTGAACTCTAATTAAATAGCCTATATATCGGACGACCTCTCAAAATGCTGAAACAAATATGAGTTTTTAAAAAAATGTCTCAGACTAAATGTAATGTCGTTTGGGCTATGCAAAAAATAACACTATCCTTTCAGGAGTTAGCGTATACAAAATGATACTCAAATTATTTACTGAACGCTGATAATAACTGAGGTATGAGTGAAATAAAAAAAAGAACGTCACAATCTGGCATAGGATACCGGTACACTGTGTTAAAGCATCGTCTTAACAGTCCCATGACATTCAGAAATCCCGAGAGACATTACGAAAATTGCTAACGCTGCATTAGAATCACACTCGCATCCAGTCCGTGGGAATCATTATGCGATGCGCCACTGGGGATATGAACCCACACGGAAATATAATCATAATTGACACTTACGTACTTCGGAAAATAAAAACTGTAGTGCATTTCTAATAGAATTGGAGATCAAATTTCTTGTTTTCCATTAATTATGAAACCTTTCATAAACATTAGTTAAGGTCCAGCAGCAATAATAATACAAAAATCATAATAACCACCACAACTAAAAATAGCAAATATGGACTAAATCGCTCCTGTAAATGCGTCAAAAAAAATAATCTTCGCAAAAAAATTAATAAAAAATAACGAATCTTAGAGTTACATCAGTAATTATAGTTCATTCACGATACACGATGGACTATGATGGACTACAAAGTCACTAAATTCCCATGAAAGTAATTTTTCTCACACTATCCGTGAAGAATATACCACGGTAATTATTATTTATTAGTATTATTTTTTTTACCTACAAGTATTATCCTTCTGTTCCCAGGAAATCCTTCTTACTATACAAATACACAATGCATAAGTATACACCCATCTGACTAGAAATTGTCGTTATAACTTCTAGTAAACCAGGCAAATTAAAATGAGAGTATTTCCCCCTGACTAAAAAATATCCCAGCTATCCCCTTACCTGTAGCAGTAATAGTGTAAAGATGGGAGAATAACGGAAATCCCACAGTCTTTTGATCTCTCCGCTTTCACTAGAATACCCAACAAATGTACATGAATCATCACGTGAAAATCAAAGTGCAATTAAAAAGGAATCCATCGTTTTTGATGACTTCATCCAAAAATCAACAAAGCGAGAGTTTCACGTCACCAAAAGAAATATAAATATACATAAATAAGGACAATAAATAAAGAATAAAAAAAAAACCGTGATGCACGGGATGGCTTATAGCCTAACGTGGGAGAACTTAGCTAAATAATGAATGCCTAACCCACTTCTCTTTTTTTATGAAAATGTTACAGACACGCCAAGGAACCGTTATTGATCTGACGCCACTACCTCGCCCAAGACACACACACAAACACACACACTATTGGATTACACTCCGTAGTGCCAACCTACTGACAATGGTGATTATCATTTTCATGTAGCATTCTTTTATGACCTCGAGTTCCAAATGACTGAATAATAAATGCGTGTAGGCTATGTGAATGACAGTACGTTCTCTGCAATGATCCAAAAACCTTGTCTCCGAGCCTATCCAGTTTGACTTCGTAATCAACTATGTCTGGGCTTGAACCGAGACCACCAAAAGATTTGAACGCAAACACAGTTACAAAAATCATTATTGCATTTTATTCCAGAAAATCATTTTCTAATTTGCAACAAATGAGAAATGACACTGTCGTTGTAAACATTGTTTTTGTATAAAGCCACTGCCATTTGCCTAAAGCGAATGTTATAACAAATTTCTTGTAATACAAATCTCTCATAACAATCGCACAAGCGACAAGTGATGAAAACAATAAGACGAAACCATAAAGTAGTAGACAATTACTAAAAAAAAGATGGGGTGCAAAACTAACACAAAATCAGCATGAGCCTGAGTTGATGGAAACGTGACAATACTTCACTTACAAAGTTTAGTGCGTTTTGACATTAACACCGAATGCACATTATACCTACGATCCAGAGCAAATTGTTCACCCTTTCATGATACCCATTCCAGCCAGAATTTGTTCTCAGTGTTCTCTCATAGTCAATTACTGGTTCTTTGAACCAGTAATTTAATCATCTTGATACGTCGCTCTAGTGGGTGCAGCAGAAACTCGAAAAATAATGCATTACACTTATTAGCAAACTGAAGGCAAAATCGGACAGAGATTTACCTTCAGAGAAATTGTCATTAAACAACTGAATAACAATAACCTACTTTCCTGAAAATACTGATCCACATCAATTCCCGAGGTTATCACCAAGGTACAAGGAACTAACATACATCTATATAGCGTGTATGTACCGCAAAGCCCTAACTCCATTTTATAGTAAGTCATTTTATATGGACAGTCGATACGCAAGACAGCGGGAGCTCCGTTTTTTTCTTTCTTTCTTTCCCTACTACTATACCATACCCATGCCATCTAAAATGACAGCGTTCTACGAGAGACACCCGAGGTTGCAAAACCCCATCCTAGGGACATTAAGTGATGAACTCAGATCACGGTACCTTCATGCCAAGGTCTAAAGATTACCAGTATAGATTCTCGCCATTACACACGTGTATATGTATATGTGCGTATATTTATATTAATCAGTATATACAATCTATTCATATGGAACAAGCCCACCACAGGGGCTACTGACTTGAAATTCAAGTTTCCAAAGAATATATATAGTGTGCTTTACGAATAAGTGAAAGGAAGTTAAGGAAAATACAAAAAAGAGCCCGTATATTAAAAAAGAATAAAATTAATTAATAAACAGATGAAGAGATAAAAAATTACAAGTCAAGAAGAATACGCATAATTCTAGTATAAAACTCGGGACTAACAGAAAACCCGCAGTTCAACTGCAGAATGCCTTCAAACATCGATGGCTATCTTTAGTTTAAAATCGAAGCGAGAGATCTCCTCCTTTGGGCAAACAAATGACGATGGGTGTGCAAGAATTCAATACATATCTGTGTGTTTGTGTGTGTGAAAACATTGATATCTGAGAAGCGTTATAAAAGGATGATGAAGA
>NC_061106.1:34726571-34736571 GCF_015104395.2 Macrobrachium nipponense
AAAGTACAAATGGTGGAAATAGGGAGTAAAACAAGCCATTTTAGATACGAGTCGCCTCGCCCCCTACATTAAGAGTATGCTCAAGACACTCACATACATTGAGAGAGAGAGAGAGAGAGAGAGAGAGAGAGAGAGAGAGAGAATAGTTACAAATCTGAGCAAAGTAACCGGATGCAAAATTCCTGCACTAAAAACATAGCATTTTGCAAAAACACTCAGAACTACTATGTGCATAAAAGGGAAATAAGACAACAACAAAGCCGGGTCCACTGAAAGAGAGAGAGAGAGAACAAAAATGGTTCGGTAAATGGCTGCATATTACCAAAGAAAGAGTGGGAATGACGCGAATATAGTAGACCATTTGTGCTAGGGGTTCTGCATATTAGCATTTAAATGTTTAAGCTCACACAAACGACAGCTTTTACGTGGCTGAAAGGGAAAATGGGAAACAGATCAGTTCCAAAACCACACACTCACATCGACTTCAAAATTTAATTGTAATATAGCAATACTTCGTTGTTTCCCATATCACGCCATATCCCACTAAAGTGTTATATTTCCCCGAGAGAGAGAGAGAGAGAGAGAGAGAGAGAGAGAGAGAGAGAGAGAGAGAGAGACTTCACTCTACTTTCTACCTTCGATAAGCACTCACTGGGAAGTCCAAATAAATCGATCTTTATCTTCCTTCGTGCAATCGCGTCAGAGAATACATGCAAATATGGCTACCTTCAGGGTTTCTCGCCATAACATTTTACACGCAGCATTCTACTTTCAGTCTAACTGACCGGGATGCGGGGGAGGGGTGGGGGTGTTGAGGATAACACATCTTAAAAGTGTCATTAATATTCTTGACATGAATGGAAAAACCCACATTTCTCTTTGCCAAATACAGTCAAATCTACACAGCTCACATGAGACTGATGTGATGCCCGAGATCGTGATGTTATGAAAAATAAAAAAAAATTGCAACTACTATTATCATCAAAGGTATGGTTTTACAGTCACTCTAACGACTACTACTACTTCGTGCTTCACAAGAATTTTTCCACGTTTTCGAAATTCAAAAAGAAATAGAACTCCGTGGCTGAAAAACACACCAACCAGCATCACTTTATCAGCTCTAATGTGAGCCTGACTACATTATTTTCAGGGGAACCGGCTTATGATGGCATTTGGGATGCTCTCAGATTTCACATTAGCCGTACGGACTATGAAAACCCATCCAGTGAGAGTGGTGTGCCAGTAAATGAGTAACACAGAGGTCATGCTGCCATTCTTAGCTCTACTGCGGAAAAAATACTGTTCAGATTCGTAAAAGTGAGCTGTAATTGCATTTCAGCTTTCCATTAGTTGAATGTTCAAAAAAAAAAATCTCTTATAAGTAGGCAATGTTATGCTTTTTAGATGTCTTGCAGTTACAAGATTCCATTTTGTTTCCATAATGCTGACCGTTTTAGTAGTTACTGGTGAAGAAATCCACATTGGTGAGTGTGTGTGTGTGTGTTAGAAATATATATATATATATATATATATATATATATATATATATATATATATAGATATATATACTATATATATATATATTCAAAAAACAGCTTTTGAGAACCCGCTCGATTCTCCTTCTCAATCTAACTAAGAAGTAAAATCGAGCAGGTTCTCGAAAGCTATTGTTTGAATACATATTTATAACTTTTACCTACATTTACACCAGAGAGGATTTCTTCGCCATTTTAGTGACTTGCTATTATTAGATTTTTGTGAAAAATATTATTCTGATACATTTCTCTTGGCTCATCCTAAAAAAAAAAAGAGCCTTATACACATGACAGGTCATTTGACAAACGTCTCGAATAATAGTGGCATGTAATTTACAAATTCTGATCTTTATTAAGGACAAAACTTAGTCAGCAATAATGTAACGCCAATGAAAACAACTTTTAAAAGTTAACTTTATGATTCTTAATTAGCCAGTAGCATCACTAATTTCCTTAGAGAAGGTCATTCAGAAATTGCTTTAAAATGGAGGAAGTGAAACATAAAGAAAAAAAAAACGTTGGCATAGAAGTCAAATATGCTGTTATGAACCGCCGCCTTTAAATTAAATTCTAATCGAAAATTCTCATAACAAGTTGCCAAGAATATCAGTGAGAGTTTTCTGCGGCAATTTTTCACTGTTCTTCTTTCTTTTCGTTGTAGAACAAATTCAAACCTATAATAAAACAAAAATTGTAATAAAACTAAATCTATGATAAAACTAACGTGTTCAAAACAAACTTTTCAAAAGAAACTAACGCATATTGGGAATTTAGCCAAGATTCCGGAAATGTCTTACTAACAGAAAACATTCGAGTCCGCACCATGAATAAAAAGCCCGTACGTGTACGAGTCTTCGTAAAGCAGTCAACAATTTAAACTGTTCAGAGCAGTAAAAGTAAAAATATAATTACAAGCGAGTTACACGCCTGACATGACGATGCTGTATGATATATCCAGTAATTTTCTAACCTTCGGGCTCTTATGTAAGGGAATGTTGTGCAAACAGTACTCACATGAACGTGAATTATACGAAAATAAACCATACCAAATAGCTACGTCAAATGGGAAAATGCTGATTAACTATTCGACCTGGTTAAGACGACTCAATCACAGAGTGAGAAAAACGAAAGACCAAGGTCACAAATAAGCTAAACTAAAGCAGACCAACTGAGCTAATTACATTTCAATAAAAGGTTAAAATTACAGAGGCTAAATATCTAAAGATATTCAATATAACGAACTGGTTTTCATAATATTTTTACAAAGTTATTTATCTAATTTGAATTAAACTATCGAGACTGCTTCAATCTGCAGAAAAAAAAGGTATTGTTAGCCCGCATACTTTATGCGACAGACAATGAGTCTTTCTCTGATAGTAACAAATGTGATTTTGCTAATTGAAAACATGAATGTTGTCAGATGCTTTTGAGAGAATAGAATATAGAATACAATATAGAATCTAAGAAAAAGTCCAAGCGTTGTGACCTGAGGTCATTTACCGCTGAAATGGGTATTGACAATAAAAAGGAGTGAAAGGTGTAACAGGAGGAAAACCTCGCAGTGTTCTATGAATCAACTGTTAGGAGAGGGAAGAGAGTAAGATGGAGGAGAGAGAATATGAACAGAGACACAGTAAAAGGAGGGAAAGAGGTTGCAGCTAGGGGTCCAAAGACGCTGCAAAGAACCTTCAGTAATGCCCACAGTGCACACGTGAGGTGTACTGACGGCACTACCCTCTACGGGAGATGTAATGAGGACGCAAATAAACTCAATTTAGGTACAGCAACCAGAGAGTAGCATGGGAAAGGAAACACAATCGATAAAAAATTACTCATAGTTTAGGAGAGCTACTGTGTAGCCTATATGTATTTCGCCATCACCCTGATAGCCTATACCTAGTTCGTAGAAAGAACTTCTTACCAATTGTCTAACTAAACAATAGCAAGAATAATATAATGATAATAATGGAAATTAAGAGGAGCCTCGTAAACACTAAAATCAAATACAGTCCTCGGAAAATGAGCTGATACTTATGCTGCTGTCCCTGACATCTGAAACCCACTACATTCTGACATAGGCCTAATGCTCCCGACTTACCTAATGTACTTCTATGCCTATCACTACATTAGGCCTAGTCGTTAATACAGCAACGGCAGTCCTCATGGCTGCGTCTACACACGCTTTCTAATGAGAGATCTAAGAATACATATATATATGGACACGGTTAAAAATTTCAGCTAGCTTCAAGAACAAAAACATGGACATGATTAAAATTTCAGCTGGTTTCAAGAACAAAAACATGGACATGATTTACATTTCCGCTGGTTTCAAGAACGAAAACATGGACATGATTAAAATTTCAGTTAGTTTCAAGAAAAAAAAAATATGGGCATGATTAGAACTTCAGCTGGTTTCAAGAACGCAAACATGGACATGATTTAAATTTCCGCTGGTTTCAAGAACGAAAACAGGCATGATTAGAACTTCAGCTGGTTTCAAGAACAATAGCATGTACATAGCTGAAATTTCAGCTGGTTTCAAGAGTAAAATTATGGACATGATAGAGACTCCAGGGCTCGCGTGGGGCAGCCAGTGGTGAAGTGCACAGTCCACAAGAACTACGGTTCGATTCTTGAACCGGACAAGTATGGGAAAATGGGTTCTTTACCTAGAATCTATATCGGCTATCTCTGTTGACGTAAGTAGTGAATTAGATACTACCGTGACGTCTAGAATCTATATAAGCTATCTCTGTTGACGTAAGTAGTGAATTAGATACTACCTTGACGTAAGTAGTGAATTAGGTACTACCTAACTCTTAGTCACAGCTACGAGAGAGAGAGAGAGAGAGAGAGAGAGAGAGAGAGAGAGACTAGTGGACTCATTACTCGGTGAAGAGGCATACCACCAAAACAGGAAGACCTCGACGAGGTAATCATCACTCTACTTTTTTTATCTTTTATTAGGGAAAATATACAATATTTGACCATTTTAATAGAATTACATTCAGCATTTTATCCTCACTCTACTGGGGTAAAACCATAAATGTTCATAAAACATTCTCTCTCCCTCTCCCTACGTATGTAGATATGAACAAATATGTCTACGTTTAAGGATACTGCAACAACATAGAAAAAATACCGAATGCAAAACAAACAAATCGCCGAAGCTTAAAACTAAAGACATACTCATGGTCCATGAAAAAGTTGAACACAAGCGAGCCTTTTCACCGCTGTAAGTAAATTGGATCCACTGTAGTTTCCTGGCCATTTCAAAGTAAATATCACTCTGGGCCTCTCTTCAAGCCGTCAACGAAACTCAAAATGAAGCTTTAATTTTATCCAAACGTTCAACTGTATACGTAGTAATAATATTAATTATCATTATTATCGTTACTGTTGATATTATCCTTCCCGCTTCCTAACCTATTGACTTGCCACGAAATTACTGATTACGATAACAACGGTTTTGCCCTTTCGAACGTCAACAATGCATCCAGCCCACATTTTTTGGATCCAACGCTCTCACTGAAAGAACTTAAGAGACATGCCGGGTGAAACCATTATCATATTTTTACCACGTTCTCAATAACGGCACCAATTCTGCCCTTTTCTAACGTTCTCTGGCTCATTTTACTCAAAACACAAGTAACTAACACTTCAAACTATCATCCCTGCGCTTCTTCTTTTATTAAGGCAGTGGTCAGCCGAACTGCTACAATACTTCCGGTAGGAGGTATAGCCTTAATGAGTGGACAAGCAACCCTTAATTCCCCCTTGTATAATTATACCTATAATAGTGTCATTAACAAGGGGGTACAATTAATGTCGATCACGTAGATATTATTACCACAGGGGCATATGGGCGCTACTGTTAAAATCACAATATAATTATTATAGTGCGTCTTCCGCCAACGAAAACCAGACACAAAATAAGTGTAGAGGAATTTTCCCTGGCAGTTTCAATTCGATGCAATAAAAGGTTTGATAAAAGTTTAAAACTTTAGAATAGATAGGCCTACCCCGTGAAAATGTATAAATGAATACTATACATACTATGTATGCCGGTGAAAGGGAAGCATACTGAAGCACACCAAGTTATTTGCCCTGAGGTTCAATTAGACTGACCTTGAAAAAGAAAATCTGACAGCTTTAGATGTAGGGCGGGAAAGAAAAATCTAATTCATCGAGGTGAACCTATTTGGATTACGAAGTATGAAAAATGACAGATTCTCATATAAAGTTAAGGCCGAATGCGACGCTGAATATTCTAATTTATATGTTACGTCTAAATTAGAATATAATTGAACTTTTTTATGTGAATATATGTTACGTCTAAATTAGAATATAATTGAACTTTTTTCATGTGAATATAACTAAATTCTAGGAAAACTTACTTTTACTTAAAAAAAAACAGGAACATTTGCAGGATTGCCATAAGTGATGAAAGAAGAATTGGACATTGAATATTCAGATTTTTTACATTTATAATTATGCCTAAACACATTTTATCTTTTACGTAGGAAGATCCGAAGAGGTCAAACCGATACGGCTTGAACAGGCTAATTCATTTTTCAGTCAACCTGAACAATACTCAGCCCCCGTCTCAAGACACGGCCTATATACCGATCTCCGCATAAGACCTAAATGCTTTTCTAGAACAGTCTCTCAAATGCACTTGCACAAGTCATAAACAAACGTCATCATTCCCAATCAATTTTCTAACTAATATATCGAGGCACGTCTCAATTGAATTCATTGCACGATTTGATAAAATAGTACCTGACCTTTCACAAGACAAGAACGCAATTTTTTTTCAATTACATATTAATGGCAATTTTTGCTTTAAAGAAAACGAGCATCAACATCATTTGTTAAGTGTGACTAAATAATTAGTTGGCCAATGCACCCTCTATAGTCATAATCCCAATTCTACTTCAGCGCAGCAACTAATCACCGTAGGCCTATGACAATACCACCCACCTACTGACAATGAACTCTCCAAAAGCTAACCTTATTCTTCTTTCTCATTATTATTATTATTATTCAGCAGATGAACTATATATGTTTGTTTGTGTGGTGTTTTTACGTTGCATGGAGAAGGTAACCGGTTATTCAGCAACGGGACCAACGGCTTCACGTGACTTCCGGACCACGTCGAGAGTGAACTTCTAACACCAGAAATATACATCTCTCACTCCTTAAAGGAATGCTGGAGATTCGAACTCGCGGCCATCGAGGTGGCACGCCAACACCATACCGACCACATCACTGAGGCGCTTAAACTCTATATATATGGAACGAGCCCACAGGGCCCACTAACTTGAAATTCAAGCCTCTAAGGAATATAGCGTTCATTCCAAAGAAGTCACATAAGGTAATGGGGATATAACGAAAACGAATCAAGCTATAATCGCCATGAGTTATGAGACCCACAAATACTTAATGGAGAGATTCTACGCTTAATCGACTCGAGTATCAGTCTCGTACTCTTAGCTTCTATTCATCAATTTCACTCTCTTTGGCTTCTATTTATCAGTCTCATTCTCTTGGCTTATATTGATCAGTCTCACAATCTTAACTTCAATTGATCAGTCTCATTCTCTTAGCTTCTATTGATCACTCTATTGCTCTTTACTTCAATTGATCACTCTATTGCTCTTTACTTCAATTGATCAGTCTCAAACTCTTAGCTTCTATTGATCAGTCTCTTACCCTTAACTTCAACTGATCAGTCTTATACTCTTAGCCTCTATTGATCAGTCTCATTCTCTTGGCTTCCATTGATCAGTCTCCTGCTCTTAGCTACTACTGATAAGTCTCTAACTCTTAACTTCAATTGATCAGTCTCATACTCTTAGCTTCAACTGATCAGAAGCATACTCTTGGCTTCTACTGAACAGTCTCACAATCCTAGTTTCTACTGATCCAGTCTTCGATCCCTGTATTCCCAGGTCAATAGGAAACTACCGTTTACCTACCAAGGAATAGCTTTTAATTTTTAAGTTACACTTTTGGTTCTTGTGTTAATAGAACAATGTTCAGTTGCATTATCTATTGACCTCATTATATATATATATATATATACTATATATATATATATATATATATATATATATAGTATATATATATATATAATATATATATATATATATATATATATATATATATATGAATAACTTGATCACGAAGTATATAAAACGTGATGCTATGTATAAATAAAGGTTTTTTGCCACGAAGGAAAAAATGAAAAAATGAAAAAGCGAGATAGCCAAGTACTTTCGGTCCCTTGGCTATCTCGCTTTTTCATTTTTTCCTTCGTGGCAAAAAATCATCTATATATATATATATATATATATATATATATATATATATATATATATATAATATATATATCATAAACTCAATATTACCAGCAAAACAAAGTTTTCTATTCTTATCTAGCCACCGGAAATTCTATTTCCTCTCTCCGATGAAGCGAGATTTTGTCTGTGTCCTCAAAGCTCTGCAACATCTCGGGTTTCATTAAACCAAGTGCTGGTTTCGACACTGCACTTCGGTTATATTCGCTCAAGGTATTCAAGTTTTTCAGACAGGCAGATAGTGTTAGTCTTCTTTGCGGCCACTTGTTTCAGTGTCAAATTCGATGCCACGACACGGGAAATGTCAAACTCTGACGCATGACACAGTGAGAGAGGAATATGAAACAATAGGATGAGGACTTAGCACGCTTCAAATAACGCTACAAAAATGAGATATTTTGATTATTATATCCCATTGGCGTCACAACATCAAAGACCGTCCGACAAACATCTCTGCCTCTGGCATGATGTCTTGGAATATGAGAATTTAAACGAATGCTATTTGCTCTTAAAAATCATATGTCTACGTCTCTCACAGGCACTCATGAATAATAACGCAAATCATTTGTAGCTAACTACAGTAGAGATCTGAATTACCAAAACACTGGCTGTAGAAATATAGGATAGAATATTAAATTTAGGCCAAAGGCCAAGCGCTGGGACCTATAAGGTCACTCAGCCCTGAATGGGAAATTGACAGTAAGAGAGTTTGAAAGGTGTAACAGGAGGAAAATTTCGCAGTTGACCTATGAAACAATTGTTAGGAGATGGTGGAAAGTAAGACGGAAGAAAGAGAATATGAACAGAGGTGCAGTAAATGGAATGAAAGGGGGTTGCAACTAGGGGCCGAAGGGACGCTGTAAAGATCGTTTTAGGTAATGCCTACAATGCACCATGTGAGGTGCACTGACGGCACTACGCTCCCCCCCCCCCCCCCCGGTGCTATAGGAATATGACTCAGAATTAAAAGTATTGAAACATCACTGAAGGCTACTCGCGTTTATACAATAATGACATTCATGAGACGAATACACAATATCGTCATGTCCAGCAAAACCCTGGGAGAGATTGCACATCCTAATGCAGCATTTATTCACGGGTAACTTGATCGAATACGGAGCGAGCGGCAGCGATTAAAGGCGATGAATACGCAACTATAACTAAACGGGATAAACGTCAGATAATTGTCTTTGCCCAGATAATACCTCAGAAACCTCGCGCATTTCCAGCCGACATACTAACTGCTACACCGTTCGGAGAACATTTTCAATTAGATTTGTTTCGGCCTAAAAGACGCGAATTCCAAATGATTTCGAAGCCAATAAAACCACCAACATTTAAATTAACGGTGGCTGGGTGAAGTTACTGTTAACGATTTATAGTGCCAACCACGCCGGCAGGATTCAGTAAGATTGATCTCAATAAATGCGTGCAATTTGCGGTCAGCCAGGTACAAGTAAGTTCCACCGAAGGAACACTAACCTGAGTAATGTTACCGTAGAGATGTACCTAAGTGGTCTGGTGATGTTAATGACAGAGAGAGAGAGAGAGAGAGAGAGAGAGAGAACGAGGACAAAGAGACGCATGCTAGCCAGGCTTCAGACATTATTATAAGTTTTACCTTATTCATGCACCAGGTAAGTTGCCCTCCTTCACCGCCTCTCTCTCTCTCTCTCTCTCTCTCTCTCTCTCTCTCTCTCTCTCAACAGACTGACACAAGGGATATTGAGAAAAGTTGCCTTCGTAAACCCATTTTTCTCATACCGAAAGAGGAAATAAATCATGTTCACAAGTAATCGTATATGCTGAGGCGATTTCTCAGTACACCTTGTACAGTTTGAAATGAGAAAATAGAATATATAAATTTGGCCAGAGGCCAAGCACTGGGACCTATGAGGTCATTCAGCGCTGAAAGGGAAACTGACAGTGAAAAGGTTTGAAAGGTGTAACAAGAGGAAAGCCTCGCAGTTGCCCCCTGCGGAACTAACGAGGTTGGAGAACTCGGTTTTCATAAGAGCATGGCCGGTGTTTATTATCTTATCTAAAGAAAAAAAAAAGAAAAAAAAATTTCCAGCCGTCGCTGGTATCGAGTATAATGAGGAT
>NC_061106.1:34741571-34761571 GCF_015104395.2 Macrobrachium nipponense
ATTGGAGGCGGTGTGGCATCATCCGCTGTGGCATTTGTGGTTATACCCATCATTCTCAACCTCCTCCCCCTGTGCCCTGATGGTCCAAGGCCATTATGATCATCATTACTCCCTCACGTCTATTTTCCTTGGGATAATCTTCACTCCATCTACTCCACACCCCTGGCTTCCTTCTTAGCTCAATGTTTATGAAGGTCTCACTGCTTACGGGCCCTCTTCACCACGGGGCGGGGTACTGACTGTAGTGTGGAATCATGAACTGTCAGGAAAATCACGCCCATAGTTTTAGAACGCAGTTACCTGCAGCAAGTAGGTCTAGGCCTACCGTCTTTGGAAGCCGAGATCAAACTTGAGGCCGAAGCCTATATTGCCAATGCTGAAATGTTTACAGACTCACCGTGACGCTTTTTCTGTAAAATTGTTAACGGCACGTATCTCGACAGCTTATCTCTTCTGCTTCTGGCCTACATATCTGCAGAACAATTTCAGAAAATTAATTCCCGATTCCTAATAATGGCAACGTATTGCCGTCTACGCTAGGCTAGGTTAGGCTACGCGATGGTTCATACCTTGGCTAATGCAAAAATTTTTATTACGCAGCTTGATTTTTACATGTTTTCCTACGGATTATTTGAATTACATACTCTTTTGACAAAATCATAGCAATAATGATCAACGACGCTTTTAACTATTACAGAAGTAATCAGATTACAATAAGAATGAGACGTTACATCACTAAACCGACCTGCAGTGGACTGGTATGTGACGTCCTTTTTTCCCCCTTTTTTCTTTCAACCTCTAAAAGGATATTTTGACGACTTGATTTGCAATGACAACAATTTTCTTCTATTGCGCAAGCACTAAACTCTCACATGCACTAAACACTGGCTTTCTATAAGCATCTGGTGCTTTGGTATGAATTTTTAAAGCATATGAACATATGGTCAGGCGCTGGTCCTGGAAATCAATAGGTCTATCTTATTCACATCAACACCCGCGGTTCGGGGGAGACTGAGGCCTGAATTAGCAAGTCCCGTCTGGCCCGAGGCCCCGCCCCATCCACCCGCTCTTCCTCCGCCTACTCAGATGCGTTCTAGCACAACACTCGTCGCCTAGAGACCGGCATTTCTCATTTCGTTTCTTTTAAACTAAGTTCTGTTTCGATTGTTTCCGCTGACTATGGCCTCATTGCACCTACTAGCAGCGAAACATTTCCTCAGGTACTGAATAGCTACTGTCAAGCCATACTTTAACCTCCAGCGGAATGTGTAAACTGTGTCGGCGGACCTCCAGCGCTGGTTGGAATCGACGATAGGAAAAAAAATCGTTAAAAATTATGTCACTGTTTTAAAGTAAGTTTTCTATAATTTCATGTACATTAAATTTCTATTCAATAATAAAATATCACTGACTAGCTTCATCGCTGTATAATCGGTCAAAAGAACACGAGCGTGTGCTAAAACGCACCTGATCCAAACAAACGTGCGTTCGTGCGTCGGTTTACATGAGACGTTAGAGGAGAAAAAGGACATCCTGGGTTGCTAGCAAGGCACTACTGTTCTTTGCAAGTCTCTCTCTCTCTCTCTCTCTCTCTCTCTCTCTCTCTGTTTGAATTATACCGAGTGTATACCTAATTGAAAAAAAACTGGTGTAGTGCTCTAGTTGCCAAATAATGTCAGTGCGATGAGGATGACCGAACTGGGAAGTTCTGGTTGACTTTTATATTTGCGTGTTTGTGCGTACCAAGGTTCAGTTGTAAAGCCACGGACGCAACAATATAGCAATTGGGCTACGAATTCACACCATGTCTCCAACTGAAGAGGATTTCGACAGTCAATCAAGCATTATCGGCTTGAGATTAAGCACTTCTCCTACCCACGCCGTCACCCCTCTCCCACCAATGATTCATGTGAATAATATTACCAGCAGTCTTTCGGAAATGCGGACTTCTTGATTACTTAACCCATCATAATGTAACACATCGCTCTTTCTCTATCTTTAGTTTCGTATCTATTTTTATATTTGCATCTACAAAAATATATATTTATTTACTTCAGCATTTACATAGTCCTTCCTATCCATAAGGATGGTTAAAAAGAAACATCAAGTTACCATATTTACACAATTACTAATGAAATCGTATTATATATATATATATATATATATATATATATATATAAATATATATATATATATATATATATATGCTATGCGTGTGTGTGTTTGTGTATGAACACCCTGTTTAGTGAACTCTGAACATTATTCGTTTCATACACCTTTGTATATGTATATATATATATATATATATATATATATATATATATATATATATATATATATATATATATATATATATATATATATATATTGGGAGCCGTATCTGACTTGTGTACCTGTCGACTCACATGAGACAGGTCCGTGGTCGTATTCTCTAGGGTTGTCGGCAAACAGTCGACCCAGCTATGAGTGGGTACCAGCGTCAGGTTGAGTCTATAAAAGGACAACACTAGTACTAGATGCTTCACCGCTAAGGTCTTGCAAAGTACCAGTGGGCTCTCTCCTTTACCAATATTCTGTAAATGGGAAGAAGAATATGTATATAAATATGTATGTGTGGGTATTGCACGCATCAACTGTAGAGATAATAAGTCGTTTTACAAGAAAGTTAGTCCCGAGAAGAGTGACAACGAGCAAATTGATTTCAGAAGAATTAATGCAAGTACTTGCAAAACTGAATCAGAGCTACCAACACTCATATCAGGATGACCAACACTTCGGGTACAGTGTTGTACTATTACCAATGATCATAAACACCTTCCTCTATTCGCTCAAGACCGCCTTCCATCTTAGGCCTACCGTAGAACGGCCAGACCTGTGCACGGATAATGAACACGGGTGGGGGATGGCCCAGTCAGCTGCTTATTCACTGTGAAGACTAGTAGTCATGCAATGCATCTCACCAACTCTGACCTCAAGATCAATATGTTATGTCTATGCACTGTCTATTCATCCAGCACCTGCATTGATGTGATTATGACTGGGCAGCGGTTAGGAATAAATTTCGATGCGTCACTAATCGGCGTAATTTGGTTATCGGATTGTCATAATGCGAGCTAACCTTGGGAGACCGAGCCACTTTTGGTTTGTCATTCTTCTTTGATTCTCCACTAGAGTAACATTCTGCCAGTACGTAAATTGTAGAGAATATGTTAAACTTGCACGAGTACCATAAATTTCTGTCCCCGTCCTTTTCTTTTTATTAACGTTTCATAAGTCTTAAATTGTTTAAAATTATAACGAAAACCATAACTTACTGATTGCGTTGGTGTCCATTAAAGAAGAATAAAGAGAGAGACAGCGAGAGCATGAATATTTTCCGGCATCGTTTCCATGTTCCAGTGACTTAGAACTATCCAAAGGCAAGGGTTTTGATGGTGAAATTCTAAAGCTGTGTTGGTTCTGGGAAATACAAAAGCTACCTACAGGTAAATGCAGCACCGTGTTTGAGAGCAGTGTGATCGCAGTTTGGCCTAGCAAAATCCGTACGTCTTGGAATAGGCTAGAGTTGATTATGGGACTTTTTCCTTTATCTAATCTTCGTTGAGAGATCATTTTGTCACAGGCATTTTCACTAGACACTCGGATGGTCAGTTAGGAAATATAAAAAATTATGGTTTGTGATTAATCCTTGTTTCTTTGGTGAATCCATCACCTTTTATGTTATGAACACATCTACTTTTGGTACGTGTAACAGACTAGATATTTATTGACTATATTCAGGAAAGTACTTTCATTATTAATGTTTACGAACTTATTATTTTGAAAGTTTTATTTTTATTTTTTTATTAATTTTTTTACGATACGAATAAGTGATGGGTGGTATGCAACACAGGCAGACAGGGATATTCAGTCACTTGGAGGTGTCCAAAGTGGACGAAGCGGGTCCATTCACTTTGTTACTTACGTCATCTGTCAACAGCCAAGACGCCTGTGGGAGAGCTGAATCTTTTCCAGGTCAAGGTAAAAATTTGCACTTGGAAATTCACGTAGTCCATTTTAAGAATTTAATCTTGCGTGTCTAGTGAACTTTTGCAGCAGATGATGCTTTGGCTATAATTCTTTAAACAAGCAGAAGCTCGCTCTCACTCTCTCTCTCTCTTTCAGCATATTTTATATTAACGATCCGATACATGATAGATCTTGACATCTGATGCTAAAACTTCTCTTGAAAGAGACTTCGATTGGATTATTGACAATACTCTTGAGCTTCGTAAGACGCACTGACAGATTGCCATTTTTGTCACCCAGTGAAAAAAAAAAATAAAAAAAATAAAAACTTTTTTTGAGAGAGAGAGATATATATATTTTTTGAAGAATTCCTAAGAGCAGTCGAAACTTTTGATAAAAATACAAGGATATTGACATAAGACTCCGATTATAAAAGTGTGTTATGTCGCCACGCCCCTTCGATTCCTTTATTGAAGGGGTGATGCGAAAAGTCAGAAGAAGGATTATTGGATGTAGGTGCTAAGTTGTGGGATGACTACATTTGGAAGTACACCTAACCATGGGTTATGTGTGTGTAGATGTTTGAATCAGTGTCGGATTTAAGGGGGGAGGAGTTGGGTGGGCACCTGGTCACGTGGCCCCCAACCCCCATGGATATGAATAATAGAACATTGTTTTCTTTCAATAAATCATTATTAGTACCAAAAATTTGCTTAGTTAATGGTTATTTTAACAATAACTCCTACTACTGTATATATGTGATGAAAGGTCTGTTGAATTGCTGTGTTTTTAGAGTTTTTCTGCTCTCTTTGACGACAAACATTGTGTATTTCTGAATATTTTTAAGATTTTGCTGCGCGTTTAGGTATGTCTTGCAATTGTGTAATTTTATATTATTTTATTTTGCTTTGTCAACTTTAATGTAACTTATTGTAATTATGTAATTTTATTTTATTTTCCTTTGCAACTTATGTTACTTCATTGATTTTAAGTGTAACTAATATTCCATTATAGACTGCCCGATGACGGAGGAAAGAAAATCTCCGAAACTAGTCGCAAATAAAGACATTCAAGCCCTGGTCTTAATATATATATATATATATAATATATATATATATATATGTGTGTGTGTGTGTGTGTGTGCGTGTGTGTGTGTGTGTGTGTTTGTGTGTGTGTGTGTGTGTGTGTGTGTGTGAGAGAGAGAGAGAGAATCCTAAGTGGCCCCCTTATGAAAGATTTCTAGATCCACCACTGGTTTGAATGTAGTACGTTAAGCAACTGCTGGTAGAAAGGGAAAGGTAAGAGATTGACATCAGGAGAAGAATACAACAGTAGGTCTGTAAAACCAGTGAACCGGAAGTTGAGCAAACGATTGAACCAGTCTCTCACACTCCCCGTCCTATACCGACATTCTCCTGTCATTCCGAAGGAATGCTATTGAACGAAAACTACTTTTATTGGACCATTCAAATAGTCTGATAGTTCACACAAAAAACGACGACAAACATTATGACTATCTAAAAAAAAGAGTAGCAAATTGCAGAACTTGATACTTTATCTCATTCTCTCTGTATATAAGAGCGTTTAAAAATACATCAGTACATAATATGTTCCCACCCTTAATCTGTAGTGCATGTAGTGCGCATAACAGAACGCCATTGAACCATTGTGATAACAACATTCCGTTTTAATGATTATATCAGCTCTTGCTGCGACGAAGTGCTGACGAAGGCTCCATTGATCCCTATTGACGTCGCAAAGCATGAGAACGTCCGAGTCACTCCAAGGAGGCTAGATAAGGGCTAGTCAGTGGTTCTCTCATCCTTCTCCAACTTTAGATATTTTCTTACCTTTACCTTCTCCTCTTAATGAGTACGATGAGAAGGAAGATATATGTGCCTTGTTTAGGGTATTGTGAGAAACTTCGGCATCATCAAGTCCTCAAGATCCAACTCCAACCAGAGGCTTCTTTGTCATTCATTCAACCCCTTACTACCCATTCATAGACTGTTATAGAGTACCCTTACTCAAAAATGGTCTCAAAAGGAATCTCGCTTTCGCCAAAGACGAGAACTTCCCTCTCGCCAAAATAGAGTTCACGAAGTTGGGTCTCGGACCATTTATGCTCTCCTCCATTATTCAAGACGAAGGCCTCTACCTTCTCCCTCCACCACAGAAACAACCGCTCTATTAGCCTGTGTCACAACTATGTGTTACTCTGCTCCCGATTTCCACATCCTATCGCTTATTTCAAATGAAACAACATTTATTAAACAACTTTTTTTGGCTGGCTTCTACAGCTTAGCACTCTTCATACCTGTCACACGCAAAAGGACAGTCCAAAATCATTAAATTTCCGGAGGATATGTTGGTGTCAAGCGGTGATTAATCAACGAGTGATTTTCCATAATCGAGTGTTTTGACTACCATGACAGAAGCAGTTACAGTAGCCTTCTTACATTAGACGCAGAGATCTCTGTATCACATTTCCATCCGAATAAATGGAAGGACTTGCACTACTTACCAGTACATAACTTTTTTCATAAGTCATAATTCTAGTAGATACAAACTTTGTCCTATTTCGAGGTCCTTCGCACCCAACCCTCACTGGGAGCGGATGATGTGAGAGAGAGAGAGAGAGAGAGAGAGAGAGAGAGAGAGACTAGATATATCTCAATTGGTGGAAAATTGAGAGCCTTATATTGGTAAATACTTAGTCGCATCGAGTTCTAAAGTAAAAGACTCTTACGTAACTATTTCACCCATTAATTTTAAGTCTGGGGAATTTTAGACTTATGTTTGAAAGTTATATCCATCGACATCCTTCATCGAAGAAAACATTCGTAATCAATCAACGGTTGCTTAGAGGAACATGAATAATTGTTGAGTAAAAATAAAAATCATGGAATAAATGCCATCGATGATAAAAAGAAAAAGTTAATTTTCCTCTAAAATAACCAAAGTGATCTTTCTTAACTATTTTTTTTTTCACAGTAAATTCTGCCTCACACAATAAAGAAATCAGATTTTGCGATTAAAGAATGAATTAATAAACAAGCAATGGAAAATACCAGTTGTTACCAAAGAATTTTCTGGGATCACGTTTAGTCGGGTAGTTTATTTAAGGCCTGACAAAAAGGATTCCATGTAAAAGACGAAAGCCTTGAAAAAACTTGTGACGAACGATAAATGACAACTTCGTTAATGATACAATATGTTTTTATCATAATATTTTTTTATAGAGAATCAAAGGATGACGCAAATATGAGATAAAGATTGAAAAGAAAATGATGTTTAACTGCCATAACATTAAACACAAAATGCAGTTAACCAAGGACAAGAAATATGATGAAACAGAGAACACGATGTCAAACAAATTGATAATTAAAGCAAAAGGGTAAATAGCTTTTAAGAGAGAGGGAAGTAAAAAGAACAGATTAAAAAAAAAGCACTGAGACGTTGAAGTAATAAGTTGATAGCAAGAAAAAAAGAAACTCGCTGAGAGGTAAATTAAAGTCACAATTTTCCCAAAAATTGTTATGTCAAGTAACTATTGAGAAGAAGCTCAGATAACCTTCGGAAATGGGAACTGTATAACAGAGGTCACGCTGTAGAAACGTAACCCGATCAAAAATATTGGGCACGGAGTAACTGCAGAAGCAGCCCAAATACTCGCGCGGGACAACAAAATCGTGGTAACGTGGTACGTGGAACCAGATCTGCGCGCACTCATATCAGACACGGCCAGCTGAAAACGGGTCCCGGCCGGTCCCGGCCCCGCGTGCCTGCAGACTGGCGTTGGGGGGAGGGGAAGGGGATGGGGGAGGAGGAGTAGGAGAGGGGTTCGAACATTGTAGGGCTATAGGCCCACCCATCCACTATCGATCTTTCCCCATGTCTTGTTAGCTCGCCTCGCCCACGCAAGATATCGTTCCAAGATCTTCTCGAAAGGCTCGTACTACTTACACCGTCATTAAGTCGTCATTTGATCTCATGGAAAAGAAACAAAGTAATACAACGCAAGCACATAAACCACTTCAAGACCCAAGCGTATTTTCACATGTCAGAGCAGTCTATTTATAAAACTGCTATTATGAACAATTTAGACATCCTAAATCATAACAATACCGTTGTGTGTAGGTTTAACCTTTTATTCCCTAGGTAGCAGTTTATATATATATATATATATATATATATTATATATATATATATATATATATATATATATATATATAATATGAGAGAAGAGGTTTTTGATAGAATGGGCAGTAAATGATGAGAATACAGATGAATATTAACTGCAATCTGGAATCGTGGCTGCAGACTTGTGAACAGTTGGAACGTGTCTATAAGAAGAGAATGCTGTAGGTGAGTGCGAGTCTAAGTAAAGGTATGAGGATAAACGGACATCAGGTAGATAAAGCCAAGCAAGGTCTAGACTATAGACTAAGGTTTTTGGACCTTGGTCTAGAGCCGGTGGTACCTATCGTGGGGACGTAAGTAATTTGATTTTTCACGGAGGGCAATTCGAGAATGAGTTATTAAGTGAATTTTTTTTTTCTAGAAAGCCTATGTGAGTGTGCGTGTGTGCAAGTTTAATACATGCAGTGTATGTACAGTATGAATATTTCAAAACACTTATGCGTATGTTAATGTTATGCGATGTTCATGTTTAATTGTCTGACGTTTCATGTTTAACTGTGTATGTACTATATACGTTTTAATATATAATCACCATCATTACAACCACCAAATGGCTCAATGTAGTACCAGGAAAAACTCGGAAATACAAAATGATGAGTCAGTAAAACTTTTTATTCAATTTACTATAAGGAGCGATTTCCTGGCTTTGCAAGAAAACTGATGTTGCCATTCCCTTCTTTAAATTTAGCTGAATGAGGCTTTAGTGTTGCAAATTATTTGCTACTGAAGGAAAGAAATCGACTGGATATCACTAAACGAGGTGATTTGAGACTGAAGCTGAATGAATAAGTGCTTGCTGTAAAATCTCTCTCTAAAGACTAACTTTAGTCAATTTATCTTGAGGTGATCCCAAATTGTATTTTGCATTTGATAGGTGCCCTTATTTTATTGTACAGTAATTCAAACGATCGAAGTATTACAGGAAAAAAAGCTTCAATTCAAATTATTCTATTTTCTATGCATTTCAGTTTTCAATTATGTTTTAAAACTTTATTTGACGTTTTCGTATGAGACAATCCACAGATATCTTAGTATTCTCTCTCTCTCTCTCTCTCTCTCTCTCTCTCTCTCTCTCTCTCTTATCACCAATGAATACTCTTTCATTATTATTATTTAAACATCACCTAATATTCTTTGATAATTTCTTAGTAATTTTTTTCTCAGAACATTAACTGTCCTTTGGTTATTTTATTTTTCTCTTCCATTGCTGCCATGTTTTTGTTTAAACCACGTTAATGGCCTTTTAGGTTTGCTGTATGTGAATAGGAGTAGTACTACACTTTTTGAATAACATGAATTATATATCAGCACAGGGGGCTTCAGGATTTCAGAGGTGATTAGGTGGGGCATGGCCAAAAATAAGATTGGGAACTATTGGTCTAGGCCTATAATATTGGAAATGAATGCGGAAGGACGAAATGAAGGATTAGAGTTCTGTAAGTGTCGAAGCTTGATCGGTTATATCACTGCTAAAATGGATTGTGAGGGATATGGTAGATTCCCTCCAATTCTCTCTATGATTGATGGAAAACGGGATTATTTATATAATCATAAGAAAACTATGCATTTTTCTGGGGGAAAGACCTACTCACTTATCAGATACCACTGGTTGTATTTTTTATTTTTTATTCCTTTAAATTAGCGTTGCATACTGACGACGAAGTTCATACATAATGAGAAATGCCTCTCCCTAGCACGGTGAAATAAAAAATCATGGAACGCTGTTCTAAAATCCTGCGAAGCACTATGACATATCTCATTGTCACTCGGATCTTATCCAGTGACAAAGACAACAGTGGAGGACAAGCCTAAGAGGACCACGTGTCACCGAAATCCCCCCCCCCCTCTCCAACCCCCTTCTATTCTAACTCTCCTACTCACAAATCCTCTCGAATTCATTCGCCCGACGTAGAACTATACTTCTTTTATGCCCCTAAATCACGACCCAAAACAGCCGCTCGATGCCATTGCAAGTTCTGTGGTTACCCCCAAGAGACGGCGAAATTCCCAGAAGAAATTTGGAAAGTTTAAGGAGAGACGGTTGAGAGATAAGGTGTCATTTATACAGCGAAGCGAGGTGGTGACCAGGAGGGGAGGCGGTGAGCCTGGGGAGTGGATGGCATGGCGGGTCTCGGGTGGTGGCGGAGGGGAGGGTGTGGGAAGGCATCTGGTGCTGCATGTATGCTTCCCGTAAAACCACTTGTTTTTATCGGTCTACGGACGGGCGCGTATGGAAATGGATACCTTTGGGTCAGTCGAGAGGGTTATAGTAGGAGCGAGAGGAGAGAGGTGTAACAGCGAGGGGCGAGGCAAGAGGAGAGAAAGGAGAGGAAAAGAAGAATGGCTAAGGTTGTATGGGGGAACCATACATAGGTGGGACGAGTGGAAAAGGGAACAGGGAGGGGGCTGGTTAAAGGGACAACCTAAAGAGATAAGTAAAGGACGGTGGGTTGCAATATGAGAAACTTGAATGTTGCTTAGATGGGAGGAATGCAGTGTATGGGAAGGAGGGTGAGGAAAACAGAGGGATAAAGCAGCTGGGGGTGGTGAGAGGAAAGAAGGGCGGTATAGGCATTTTTCCACTCAGTTCTTTATGGGCTGAGGAGGAGGACCCGTTTGCTCGCTCGCTCGCTCGCTTGCTCGCTAGCACATGTGGACAGAGACGGGTTTCTCCGAACTGCTGCATCCTTTGCTAAACGTTCTAGATTTGATTCGAACGTCAGCTTTGTAAATCATTCGTTTTATCATGTTTTCGTAAAAACAAATTCATTATGAAGAAATAAAACCCGCAGCAACAAATGAATGGTGTTTAAGTGTACACCGAACTATGGAGTTTTTTTTTTTTTTTCCAATAGTTAAATAATAAAAAACTTAAATTTTCATTTTGCTTTTGGATAAATGCGTCAATTCAAAAATCATCAAAGTTGTTGAACTGACGCACTTATCCGTGTAATTTTTCATTCATCAACTAGAATCAGCATGAATGAACCTTTCTGATTTTAAATTCGATTCGGTGATATTATCACTATTTTTGTCATTATTATTTCAGTAGACGAAACCTATATAATCACGCGGAAAGAGCTCACGGGGCCATTAAATTATTGACTTGAAATTCAAACTTCCAAAGAATGTTTGTTTCAACCTCCCGCCGCAGACCCCATACTGCAGAAGTAACTTATCACGATTTTCTTTCATCGCCCTGACCTGTGAAGGGGGTGGGAGAGCAGGAACGAGCATGGTGGACGCGAAACCGAGACATCTCAGTGGGTTACCACGGCACTAACCACTTCACCAATGGATCCATATTTCGTTCCCTGTTTCTGTACACACACACACACACACACACACATATATGCATATATATATATATATATATATATATATATTATATATATATATATATACATATTTATAACTTAGAAAGAGAGAAGCCCAAAGAGAAGAAGGAAGTGACTTTCCTGAAAGGCAATCAGGTAAAATAATGTGGAAAGCCTTTTTTTATACTAAAAAAAATGTGAAAGCGTGTTACGGTCAACCCTTAAAGCCCATTAACATGCAAAACAAGCTGCCACCAGACGGAGTGCCCGTATGTGAAAGAAGCGAAGACAGAGAAGGTCACAAATAAAGAAGAAATGATTAAATAGAATTCAAGAAAGCAGATGCACACACACATAATATATATATATTATAGATTATAATATATTTTTATATCTATATATATATATATATATATATATATATACATATATATATACGTACATTGTGGACTGTATGAGAAATTCTAAAAACTAAGAAAACAGTTACAGCGCTTTACAATATATCTGCCCTGCTAAATCAAACCTATAGGAAAATATATATGGAAACAGGGGGGTTTGGGGGAGGGACTGCTGTAAAATTAATGCAGTTCACTGGCTACTCTACAAGTAAGAACATATTACCATTCATTTATTCATAATTCATCATACTAATTCATATCTTTCACTTTCATTAGGGCGCTGAATAATCCTGATGAGTTCCTGTGCTTGGTCCTTAAGACCTAAATTTTCATAATAAATCAATCAAGAGCCCGTGCTGGCATACGGCTGGCTTACTCATAAATACCAATAAAACAACGACTTGACCTTCGAAACATTACCGTCGCTATGCAGGAACCCCTTTTGTATGGAGAAAGTTTAGGAGGGAGAGAGGTCAGTTTACGGAAATAGTTCTAGTATTTGTGATCAGAAGATTTCGTGCATTTTAGCCAAGGCAGGTATAGCTAAGACTAGTACTTCAAGGAGCTGACGTGCCTATACCCTGAACCGAGGCCACCGAAATCTTGTTGCCTCCGCCTGAACACAGGTCACCTCTGGACAGGTTTGTTTGTTTGTTTGTATGGTGTTTTTACGTTGCATGGAGCCAGTGGTTATTCAGCGACGGGACCAACGGCTTTACGTGACTTCCGAACCACGTCGAGAGCGAACTTCTATTACCAGAAATACAAATCTCTCACCCCTCAATGGAATGGCCGAGAATCGAACTCGCGGCCACCGAGGTGGCCCGTCAACACATTACCGACCACGCCACTGAGGGGCTTACCTCTGGACAGGTGAAGACGATCCTGCTCAGTCCCGCTGCCACGGTTATTTAAAGCTATGGGAACTCACAAGAAGAGGAGGAAGGTAAAAATAAGAAAAAATCCTATGAATAAGAATATGGTAAGCGTTCCAAAGTCTCCGCCATAAGACAGATCACCTCTGGAAAAGCAAAGCTTTCTATGTATAGCCCCCATTGCCAGGGTTGTGTTAAAGCTATGGGAACTTACAAGCAGATGAGAAGGCTACCAGATGACGTCAGTCTGCTGGATGCTCTGAGCGGGAATCGAACCTCGGCTCATTGCTCTTGAGACTCGGAGATTCCTGAGAGATTCAGACACTATACTATCTCCGAGCCTTCTCTGTATGGGATCTGATCGCATACGGTGGCCTTTTCAAACCCAGAATCCAAGATGATGACGTCTCAAGTTACCTTTCTCTGGCTTGAGAATTACCAGAACTCGTTTTGCCCGGCGGGATCTTATTAAGATAATGAACTTCGTTTTATAAATAACGTGGGAGAGAAGCCAATTGAGGCCATTCAGTTTTGCTCAATTGCCACTTAATTAGAGCCCATACGTATTCTAACGCAGTATGAGGTCTTGCTGAGATGATTTGCTTATAATAAGATGATAGATCAGGTATATCAAAAGAGCGACCAAGAGTTAATTGAGTGCTAGAATTCAAAGCAATTGCAATACACCAATTCAAGCAAAGGGGATATTTTCCGACGGTATGAATGATTCTGGACAAGGTAAATAAGTACATACATTTAATTAAGCTTATCAATTGGATGGTAGGCTTTTGTCATGTCAAATCCCGCAGGCTTACATTTTCTCATTTTTTCCTTAGCGCCAGCTTAAAAAAACTCTCAAGTAAAGTTAAGAGGACGCATAAAACAGCTTTTCCTTACGGAACCGATGAGCGCGAATATGCGGAACAATACTGTAGCACAATCGAAGAAGAACGAGGAGAACAGGCGAAATTTTCGTTGAAAAGAAATTTGCTTCTGTTCTACGCTTTGTTCTGTTCAGCATCCGCCATTTTGTCGAGACTGGTGGCGATAACTGCATGGCCCGAATAACAGTAGGATGGCTCTCCCCCCTCTTTCTCTCTCTCTCGCTCTTTCTCTCTCTCTCTCTCTCTCTCTCTCTCTCTCTCTCTCCATCACCGATAACGGGACGCACTTACTTCTAACGATATCAGTTCTCAAAAAGGAGAATTCATTTCTGTAGGATAGATTTATTTAAGAGGAAATTTTGTGGAATGGTTTCCTTGTCTTTCTGCCTTTGAATTTCGTGCCGTAATTGGTTTGCCTTGGGAGGAAAGCAAGTTATTTCAAATGAGATTCCTTATGCACTTCATGACTCGTTTTATACCTGTTTACTTGACAGGAAACATTTTGTTATTATTATTATTATTATCCAGAAGATGAATATTGCCAGGGAAGAAGAAGAAGAAGAAGAAGAAGAAGGCGAAGAAGAAGAAGGAGAGAGAGAGAGAGAGAGAGAGAGAGAGAGAGAGAGAGAGAATAAAATTAAAATTGTCTCACTCCTTCAGTAATGACTTTACTCCGGTTGGAAAGTCTTTTGAAGTGGGGTCGCTGGCACCAAGCCCTCCTCCGCCGTAATGGCCCACTACATTCCACTAACTACCAGGTACACAATTCATTGCTTGGGACAATCCGTCACTTTTTTTTTCAGTATAGTCATATTGTTTTTATGATCTTGTGAGATAGAGATCTGGGAATTCGCTTCTGTGGCTAAATCGTCATTCAATCAATCAATCGATGTATATATATATATATATATATATATATATATATATATATATATATATCTATCTATATCTATATAAAGTAAACATGCCTCCATATACGCACAAAGAGTATACAAATATTCATACGAATATATTTCTTCCTGCTAGACAAGAATATTACTATGGATCCTTCTATTGATATATATATATATATATATATATTTTTTTTTTTTTTTTTTTTTTTTTTTTTTTTATATAGATATATATATATATAAAATATATATATATGTATATATGTGTGTTGTGTGTGTGCGCGCATGTGCGTTTGCGTGTGAAAGACAGAGAAAGAGAGAGGAACGAACACAAACTCTCCTATATATACAGTATACCTTGTAAACACTGGCTATGATGTATTATCACTTTAACCCCTAATGGTCCGAGAGGACCCACCCTAATGCCACTCTACCTGATTGTGAGGAGTTGAGTAAAACTTTTATAAGTCTCGCTGTTGAAATCAAGTTCGTCTCTTATAATGTTATTGCTATGAGAGAAGGAGTTTGATTATATGTCATTGTTTTAATTTTTTGCAAAGACCTAATTTCGGCAAAAAACCCAACACTCACTCTCTCTCTCTGTTTGTGACAAAACTTTATATATATATATATATATATATATATATATATATATATATATATATATATATATATATATAGTAGATAGAAAGAGAGAGAGAGAGTTTCTTTCTGAATCGCTCCAGTTTTCGCCTCTATGTGTTAATGTGTATGTAAATATACACATATATACATGTATGTGTATTTATATACGTGTATATGTTTATATATATATGTATATGTGGATATTTACATAAAAATTTACACACAAAGGCAAAAACTGGCCAGATTCAGAGAAACTCTATGAAATCATATTATCATAGTTTACGCACCTCTCGTGAGAGCATTATCATTTAGATCATGCAATTCTGTCTCCATGGCAACGCACGGAGCCAAAATCCGACTTAAAAAAAACCATATCATTATGGTCCTTACCTCGTGGAGATTCCAATAACATGAATTTTGTCTCTCTGACTTATACTTTAGGCGGAGTTTGGCAGCAGTTATTAGGCATATTGATACCATCTTTCATTATATATACCATATAGGATCATATTTCTCAGATCCAGGGCGCAATAAGACTTTGTGGGTCCTGGTAGGATGGGACGCTTTCCCCCCCGATACGAAGGAAGTGAAAGAGAAGAGAGAGGAGAGGAGGAGAGAGATAGCGAGAGAGAGAGAGAGAGAGAGAGAGAGAGAGAGAGAGAGAGAGAGCAGTTTAATGATCAACAAGGTTCAGGGTAAATCAAACAGCGTACATTGTATGGGCGTATCCAAATGAAGTATATTTCGTGGGCGTCATTTCAAAACGTCATCTGCAGTAGAGTGACGCTAGACTTGAGCCTGTCTGCTGTGGCTGGGTGGAGTTCAACCTTCAAGGTTCAAGGAGACACTTCCCTGCAAGACGCAATTCCCGATGAATTATTGGCGCCGTCTGTACCTCGTATCTAGAGGGACTTGGTAAGAAAGTGCTCCTCTCTCTCTCTCTCTCTCTCTCTCTCTCTCTCTCTCTCTGTCTTGCCTCATAGCTGCTAGATGGTAGCGCGTCTAGCTGGGGCCACCAAGAATGTTCGAATCTCGAACCGGACGAAGAGGAGGGACGAGTGGGTGTAAGATGTACTTAGTTGTTAGTCGACTGCTGTTGTTTTCATAGCCAGGATGGAGATAGAGAGAGAGTGTGGTTGTGAGAGAGAGAGACTAAATGTATGCTAGAGCGCCTCAGTGGCGTGGTTGGTATGGTATTAGCGTCCCACCTCGGTGGTCGCGGGTTCGATTCTCGGCCATTCCATTGAGGAGTGAGAGATGTGTATTTCTGGTGATAGACGTTCACTCTCGACGTTGTTCGGAAGTCACGTAAAGCCGTTGGTCCCATTACTGAATAACCTCTGGTTCCATTCAACGTAACATCTCCATACACAAAAATAAATGTATGCTATTAAAACGGGAAGGCGAGGTAATTCTCATACGTTCATCTACCATAATTAGACTTCATCAGGTAATAAAAGCAAGACTAAGCGAAAACAAATAGGTGCTCAGCTGATAATTGGCGCTAGCAAAATATTTAAGTATTTGTAAGCTATCCTATATCGGCAAAACTGAAAACAGAAAAAAAACGCTAGTGTGGATTAATGTACATTCATGCATCATATATGAATTATCAAAACGATATAGAGATTAACAAAACAGTTGCAGTTTACTACTGCTACTAATTCTACTTTACTAACATAATTCTGACTGAACTATCCTTCTTCTTTTACAATCCCTGGACTCATGTTCATTATTATTATTATTATTATTATTATTATTATTATTATTATTATTATTATTATTATTAATTAAAGGTGCGAACCCTAGATGGATATTCCAGCTGGCACCCAGTTCATTTCACGAGTGATAGCATGCTGATGGGTAAAAAATAAACAAAGTAAACATGAAATCGGGAAATCAGTCACACATGAAGAGCTTTGTGCCATCGAGTGACAAATGAAGCTCCTTTATTTCCAAAACAATTCGGAATGGGGAATTCGTAGAGCGCTGCGTATAGGAAAATCAGGTGACAGAATCCTACAGAAATACAAAAGACAGAGTCGGCCGCTAAACATACAACAAATAGCGAAAAATCCTTCGTCGGCTGCCATATGTAAAACGAGTCACCAAAGTGAAGCAGATAATCAATATTGAGAGAGACTAGAAATCGTAAATAAAACAGCGGTCATTTTTTTTTTTCTCGACCGTGCAGCTAATGGTGGTGTAGAAAATTGCCAACGGTGAAACTAGACTAATTTCCATTAATGAATAAAATTACCTCCAGTGAGGCCATATGTTTGCAAAAGCTAAAATCGAATACGGACGGGGGAGCTGTTTATTCAACCTGTTGACAACGAGAAAGTTTCTTGAAAACATATGCAAACAGTGGGACTGTTTATTCAAGTTGCTGACGACGAGAAATTTTCTTGAAAACATTGACAAACAGCGGAGTTGTTTTGTTAATCTGTTGACCGTGAGAATGTTTCTTGAAAGCATTTATCGGCTGTTTATTCAAGTTGTTGACAACAAGAATGTTCCTTGAAATAGCAGCTTGGTGACTACAAGCGATTGATCTAATTTAGAACTTTTTTTTGAGCGAGAGAAAATTGACAAGAAAATGCTCTCTCTCTCTCTCTCTCTCTATCTCAAACTTGTTTTCATTTAGACATGTTTCTTGTTTTTTCAGAGGTGAACCCTCAATAAGCCTTCCAGTCAATTCTAAAGTGTCAAGACTCAATGGAAACCAACTGGAAAAGGGGAATCCCGTAATCTGTACATTTATCACTCATTCATTGAATTTAAACGATAAATTACAAGAACGTGAAGTGTGCTTTATTTATTCTGAACCTGAGTCATCTAGAAATTTCAAAATCTTTTACCGACTTATCCGACGGAGGATTGACGCTTATAACTTATTTATATCAGTAACCAGATGACCTGAACCCAATTACAAGAATCGTATGCATTTGAAACATAATTAGAGGAATTCAAATGACCTCAGCGATTCAATTACTGCTTCTTCATAACTGCCAGCAACCAAAGCAAGTATATTTTAATGTATTCATGAACGAACAATTAAACTGTGATTTCATTTAATTTTTCTGTTAGGTGAATCAACCTTAGTATGCGCCCAGATTAACGCTGACACACGTCCACTTTTTTTTTTTTATAAAACGTTCTTCTTTACTAAAAGAGCAAATCTATAATCACCAGTGGATACGAGCCTTGGGTATTCCCCTTATGCCGAAAAAAGGCGAGTGCCACAATCCCATATACCGAATACTTGGTTACGTTTGTTGTTAATGCACATGTACTTCAACATGTCATTGTTAGTATCGTTTGTATGGTGTTTTTACACTGCATGGAACTAGTGCTTATTCAGCAACGGGACCAATACAACGGCTTTACGTGACTTCCGGACCACGTCGAGAGTGAACTTCTATCACCAGAAATACACGTCTCTCACCCCTCAATGGAATGCCCGAGAATCGAACTCGCGGCCAAGACCATACCGATCACGCCACTGAGGCGCTTGTCCAGCATGTCATTGGTGGTTTTTATCTTGAGGCTTTTGACACAATTTCACAATCAGCGAGAGAGAGAGAGAGAGAGAGAGAAGAGAGAGAGAGAGAGAGAGAGAGTTTAGAAGCACTGCGGGAAAACAGTAACTCAATGGTTAAAAAATCTGAGTATTGCACTGACATCCTGAAGAGTCTTACTTTTGTGCAGGAGTTCTTTGACGCGGGATCAGTATTTCCCATTGGTAAGAAGTCCAACAATTTCTAGTGAAGATATTTTGCCCGCATGAAATTTGGGCAACACCTGGCTGTTTAGTCACATGGCATTGGCAGTCTTTCAGAGCAGACCTTGAAACATGTCCCCAGTTTAATAGTGAACTAGAAACTAATTAGGGATTTTTCTTTTAGCTCTTATCTTAGAAAAAATGAAGACTTAATAATAACACGAAGTAAAAGAAGAGACAAAAACGTAAGAACGAAGTAAATGGAAGTAAGATCGTCCAGATTTTCCCGTAATGGGCTGCCTGTACGTTCCAGTGGCGACGTTGGGCCAGGATAGCGGAACCAAAGTACTCATTCCTTCATGAAGGAGATCTCTTAATACCCTCAGCATCCATTCTTAGCCCGAGGGAACTTGCAATCTCGCGGATTGGGTACATGACCCGATGACATCCGAAGTTACCTCCAATATTGTGCGAAACGTGGACCGAAAGATAGGAATGACTCTGTCGAAGCGATGCTTTTACACGAGGGGCGTCTCCGAGGTGAAATCAAGATTTATGATCGCCATTTTGCTTCGTTTCACCATTTTTATCTCTCTCTTTCTTTCTCTATGCGTCCACGTGCTTTATCGCATACGCACACACACACACACAACACACACACACACACACACATATATATATATATATATATATATATATATATATATATATATATATATATATATATATATATATGTGTGTGTGTGTGTGTGTGTGCGCGTGTGTGTGTGTGTGTTTGTGTATTTGTTTCCTTTTATGTCAACATCTTATTTTCAATAAATTTTATGAGGCTTGTTGGACAGATCCGCGAAACGTTGGTGATTGTCATTTTTTCTCCCAAAATGTCTTTTAACTTCAGATTTATTTCTTTCTTTCAGCGGATTGTGCTCCTACGGGAGAGCGATTTCATGAAGCGAAAATTCTCTACCTTGGCTTTTTTTCTAAGTCGTCTCCATTTAAAGGTCAACATTACATTTTTTAAAGCTATTATTCCGGAATAAATCTGACTATTTTTTCAAGGCCTCGGGGCAATTAAAA
>NC_061106.1:34766571-34779071 GCF_015104395.2 Macrobrachium nipponense
TAAACACACACATATATACATATATACATATAATATATATATATATATATATATATATATATATATATATATATATATATATGTTAAATTTTGTGTGCATAGTCATCTATTACAAACTATTTACACAATAATGAAATTCCAACATATATATAATATATATTATATTATATATACATATATATATATATATATATATATATATATATATATATATACACTATATATACACACACACACACACACACACACACAGGACACACACACACGCATATATATATATATATATATATATATATATATATATATAAGTATATTATACATGCATACATTTACACAGTATATAAATATGTACATATATATGTGTGTATTTATTTTTCATTCTTCACCTGTATATGGTGAAGAGGATGTTATTGATAATTAGGCTTTACTTTTCAAAAAAAACAAAAAAACAAAAATTAATTTTCACTGTGAGTTTTCATTGTCTAACGGTAACTCAGTTGTCAACCCATTCATACTAAAAGTTAACCTCTTTGCAAGCCAGGAATTAGAAATCCTTTTAATCGAGTGGCAAAGAAATAAATGGCTGACCCAGAAGTTTTTTTTTTTTTTTTTTTTTTCTGCGACACCGCGGAAAAATCATTTTCGGAAGGAGCAAAATTTCGAATTTTGTCGCCCTGTTCGGCGCCTTGAAATTGTCCCATAATTTTACGTACAAAATCTGTCATAAGAGTTTGACGCTATTCCGAGAATACTGCCTTTTCTCGCATATAATATACAACAGAAAGTTTCCTTGTGAACGTATTTTATAATATGTTCGAAGTTTAAAATCATTTTTAGTAGACGGAGCTACAATCACGACGGGAGTTGTAGTTCAGAAGACGGCCAACTGAGGGCAGCACAACCCACGTCAACAGAGCCATCCCTCATGGGCCTACGGCCACCAGATATCATTTATGTTGTTTGCCGAATGAAAGGAAAGATTTATTCCATGCAAAACGTTCTCGATCTTCCTTGACATTCGACCGCAGCAGGTGACAACCGTCTATTAAATTGCACTTTTAAACGCCTCACTTGCGAGGTCGGAAAGATCAATAGAAATCGTTATGGAATAAACAAACGTTATCTTTTCAACGAATTCCGTATAAGTAGTTGGCAACTCTCCCTGTCTTTCTCTCTATCTTTCTTTTCCTAATGAAAAAAGAAAAAAAGATTGCCGGTATTTCGTTTCTCCTATTGGTCTGTTGCTGATAGGTTCCCTCACTTTTTTTTGATAGATGGGTTTGGGGAATACTAAACTTTAGTAGTAAAGTTGATTAATGTAGTTTATACATGAAAAGAAAGCAACAGAATTCATAAATAATTAACACATCTCAGATAATTAAATCCAAAATGCTGAAATCTCCTCGCTATACAAAGTGAAATATTCACCCGTTGACTGTCGATTGCAAATGTGAAACCGAAAATTCGATGAGAAAATTCTCCCTCTTTGAAGAAAGGAAGAGAGACGAAGGAGAGACATTAAAAGCTCGTTATGGACAGGCTTATTTTCGAAGCCACGTCGTAAACTGACAGCGGGCTGTCAGGTTTGCATCGGCCTAGAGTCATGCCAAGACGATCCGCGCCAGCTTCGGCCTACCCAGGACACCAGACAGCCTCCGCGGCGGGAGGATCTGCAGGGGAGGTGAAATACCACCGACGTTATTTGGGCATAGTTTCTTTCTCTCTCTCTTTCTCTCCGTTAAATCCTAGCCACGTAAAACAATCTAATCTTTCGGGCCAGCCATAGGAGAGCTGTTAATCAGCTCAGCGATCTGGTAACACTAAGATATACTTTAACGTGAATGACTTGCCCATTAAAGTCTAAATATTGTCATTTCGTGTTGTATTAATAAATGGTGATATTGGTAGCGTTAATGACAATAGATCTCATCTCTTCATTCATAATCTTCGCTACAAAACGCTAATGAATATAACAGTGCATAAAATTCTTTCATTAATATCTTCTTCAGGCTCCACATAAAAAAAAATAAGATTCCTGAGAATGTTTCTAAATCTCTCTCAAAAAAAAACCTATCACATTCCCAGAAGCTTTCATTATTTTTGTTCAATTATTGCATATTTCCGTTCGGTTAATCTCATTGTAATATATTATCATCATATATCTGCTCAAATCTTCCGTTTATCTGCTGGAGGTATTACGAGGGAGATATTTGAAATTACAGTTTTTGTGGATGAACACTTAAATACCCAGTAGAAGAAAAATTACTAATATAATGCTTCAACAATTTTTAACATTTTTCATGGTAGTTGTAATGACATCATTCTATTATTATCATAAATATATACTTTTATTAATAACCCTAGAGAATAAATGAACGTGAATAATAATAATAATAATAATAATAATAATAATAATAATAATAATAATAATAGAGTGGCAAGTGATCTACCTTTATTAATAATCCCATCGTATAAATGAAAATTAATAATAATAATAATAATAATAATAATAATAATAAGAATAATGATAAAGAGAGTGGGAAGTGTGACAATCGTATTTACTTATTTATGAACAAAGCTGTTGTGATGTTCCTGATCGATTATATCATTATCGTCATCGTCACATTATTATTATTATTATTATTATTATTATTATTATTATTATTATTATTATTATTAGTGGAGCGGCCGTTGTTTTCATATTCATTGTATTCAACTTCATTTGACAATTATCAGATTCTGGAAGGCTGTCAGGCGGTTTTCAACTCAGAAAACTTATGAAAACAGCGTTTACTGGGCTACTGGATATTTCAGTTCTGTACTTCACACCAGTTCGAATTGAGGTATGATTTTACATGCATTGACACATTCTCTCTCTCTCTCACTCTCTCACTCTCTCTCTCTCTCCATATATATATATATATATATATATATAATATATATATATATATTATATATATATATATATATATATATGTATATGTGTGTGTGTTTGTGTGTGTGTGTATATATATATATAATAAATATTATATACATGTATATATATAAACATAACAGCAGAGAAACAAAAAAATTTCGTGCAAACTGAATTTCAACAGCAAAAAATTCTAAATAATATAACCTCATTGCACATCAATTCCATGCTCTCAAATCTGGAATAGGTTACAAAGAAAGATTTCCGGTTAAAACATTATAAAAGTAAAACCAAGGCAACGTTGTTATTGAGGACAGTTCTCTTCTCCCTTTTGGTGTAAAAAAGAAAAGGAAAAAAAAAAGTCCTCTCATAAGGAGGACACTAGGGTAACTTAAATGCCCTTCTGTTCCCGTCGAGGGAAGGATGGGTATGGGCCATCACTGGAGGACTGAGAAGAATCTCTTCATAATTAGAATCTTTCTGTATTTCTCATTACATTCTGTTACGTCTTTCGAATGAGCACCATAATATTCTTTGGAAGCTTGAATTTCAAGTCAGTGGCCCTTCGGGCTTGTTCCATATGAATAGGGTTCATCTTCTGAATATAATAATAATAATAATATAATATGATATATATATATATATATATATATATATATATATATATATATATATATATATATATATATATATACATTGTATATACATTACATTTACCTTTTCTTCATGGATATCAAAGCCTTTCTATTGTAATCCAATTGCCCCCGTCTAAACCAACACTTCCTAGGTCTACCAATCCTCTTTCCTCCCAGCCTTAATACCATCTGTCCTCTTTTATTCTCTTTGTGTGACCAAACCTCTCTAAAGGACTCTTATTCAGCGTGTCATCTGATAACCTTTTTAACCACTTCCTCCTCCTGTCTGTGATGCATTGACGCGGGTCCCACTTTTTCGTCCTATTGATTTATTGATGTAATCCTCTGTTAGAATTCCACTTTAGCTTGATTCTAACAGTTTTCTTATCTTCCTTATCCGACTTGTTTATCAACCTCTCGTTCCTCATTCCCTTCCGCTAAAGCCTTGACAATCCTCATCTATTATTCATTATGTTCCCGTGGAACCATTTACTCAAATAGCTGGTCAAGTCCTCTATAAGTTCATCCCTTTTTATTCTGTATTTTATCGCAGGTATATCTTGATTGGCGGGGGCAGGAGACAGGAGGCAATAAGGCAACACCCGTACGGTCATCCTATGACTTGGCCGTCTTGACAGGTTGCCTCTGTATTGTGCTCACATGTGGGTATCGACCCACGAATTCCTTTGAGCCCAGACACCCTCCTGGGCCTTTACTCACTTGCACGCATTGCGGCCATCATCTGCTGCCAGAAAAGACAAAAACCTTATAGGCTGCACTTTAACCTGGGTTCGATTTTTAGCTTTCTGTGAATGAAAACTATCGAGAGGATTTGTCTGTCCGTCCGCACTTTTTCTGTCCGATTTTAATGTTTCTTTATAGTTTTTTATCCCGTCTCTTTTAACTCTTTAGATAAAAAGTACGATTAATTCCAAGAGTTTGCTTTAAGTCGTCTGCATAGCCGAGAGCCCTCTTGGCGCCCCGCCCTCGTTCACACTGGTCGTTTGTAAACAAACTTCCCTTGTGAAGTAGCAGTGCTGAGTTTACTTTTCCAGGTCACTTAAGGTCTTTCTCAAAGCTAATCCTCAATTTTGAGAGTGATGGAGTACTTATCTATCCAATAATAAGGTAATTTGATATTAGTGTGAAGCTGAAAGAGTGTCAAAAAGATAAGACAAGATATCAATTTCTTAACTGTACTTGGTGTGCTGCAAGATTCCTGAAGACGTTGAGGAAGTTCCCAGGCTTTTAGAGGGCATGGGTTGGGTTGGGGGGGGGGGGGGGCATGATTATGCAGTCCTTATTAATACATAACAAGGAGCTAACAGGGAAATGATAATGGTGAATTCTTTTAATTCCCATAGTTACCAGGGAAACAATAGTAACAATGCTAAAGTAACAAGGAAAACTGCAGAAAGACATTGTGCTGGCCAGGTATTCTACGTTTAGCATATCTATCTTTTCAGTGTATACAAGCGTTCATTGGTTGAACTTTCTAATTTCTAATTACCACTGTTCACTGCTTTTATTCCTCCTCCCTTTTGACACCATACCTAAACTTTCCGATCACCCTATCTTCTAACACTTTTGAATAATTACTGACAGCCATTCTTCATCCACTTTCTGATGTTGCCATCGCTTTCTGCATAACAATCAAATGGTCTTAGTTTAATTTCTGAACGCCTTTCATTCTGCCAAACTACACTCCATTTCCAATATTGTATCAATCAAATAACTGATAAAGCTCCTGTTGACTCCTTTTCTTACCACTGTATGTATCAGCTTCTTTTTAATATACTGTGCTATAAAAAGTGAAGAACTACGCCATCTCTTTCGCTATGACCTGCTTTTACATTCAGGTCCTCCATCACATCCACCCTCGCTTCTTCAGCTCCAGCTGGGAATATATTCACTCTCCCAGAAGCATGCGGATGTATTCTCGTTCTTCCTCATTCCTGCACTAATCACATTATCGTCGATTTTTCTCTTTTTACACCTGCTTCAGATACACTATCCGGGTATTCATGCATGCGTACTCGCCCGCTGTGGTCTTGACCTAGTATATACACCTCCCAGCCATAACAGGAACAAACATTACCATTTTCTGTCTGCTTTGCACCATAGCCATACCCAATCATAACCTCAAGGTCCAATATATCTAATATGATCCAAATCTATTTAAAATAAAAGTATGCGGATATCATGCTACAACCACTACTTCGAGTTTTTTGGTTATTTTCACGGCATGCAACAGCGAGAATCTTATCATTTCTCTGACACACTACGACAACATTAATCGCTGTAGGCCTCGGTGGAATAGGCTTTTGTGTCACTGGCGGGGCAATGCCTTCTCAAGGTTTCTTAAGTCTTGTACTGCTTCAGACCGAGACGCTCTATAGAGTTCCAGGGCAATGGAACCTCTATGGGTATAGCAAAGTTCACTTAGTACTGGACCATGGTTGTAGTCAAGCATGTCTGACTTACATTCTATCTTTCCATATATATATATATATATAGATATATATATATATATATATATATATATATATATATAATATGGAAAGTCACTATATATATATATATATATATATATATATATATATATATATATATATATACATATATATATATATATATATACATATATATATATATATATATATATATATATATATATATATATATATATATATATATATGTTTTTATATTGTGCAGTGCCAGTCCCATTTCATAGAGTGATAAAGTTGTTCAGTGTTTCCTTGAACCTCAGTATGGAACAATCGCTAAACCAAATCTTCATTAAACTACGAAATTCCATACACCTGTTATTGCGTAATGTAGTGGTAGTCGATGAAGAAAGCGATTCAAACTAACTTGATTTTACCACCGGCCTTTGAAAAGAACCCGAATCCTGGCAGATTGCTAATACATATTCCAGGGACCATCGATTTAATGTCACCTGCGCTGGGTGTAGTCTTTCACCCACAATTTTTTCCTAATCACCCGGTCTACTGACCACAACTAAACCCAAGTTCGCGGAAAACTCATTAGTCCTCTGATAAGTTTTCGAGTTATCCGTGTAACAGCCATCGCCAGATGACAAACAAGGACAAATTTGAGAGCCTGATCGGAAGTAATATAAAATAAATGAGCTTCATTTTATCTCGGTGCTACAAATATAAAAATGAAGGACTAGGACGTTATTGCGAGATAATCGGTAATATGTCAACCGAATATAGGTTTTGTGGCCTCTTTGCTGATTATCCTCAAGATATAACGACAATTTATGTTGATGTCCTTCTTTGCACGAAATTTTCATCATTGAATTATATGTAAAAATATGAAATAAGCCGAAGCGAGAAATAATAATATTTTTCGGATGGAAAATAGACCAAGGGAATTTTTTTGACAAGAAAATAAAGATCTCCAAGAAACAAGTTAAGAAAATAAACGTCTTAGAAAAACCGAGAACAAGCGACTCTTTAAGAGAGAAATAACACCACACATAAGATTCTAATGGAAAATCTGTATTTTTTATCAATGTTCCGAAGAAATTAAAATCTATAAAATTCCGAAATAACTGATTTTTCGGAAAGCAAAACTATAAAGAAAAATGTAGGTTTTTAAAGAAACATAAATTACTATTATTATTATCATTATTCAAAAGATGAACCCTATTCATATGAAACAAGCCCACAAGAGCCATTGACTTGAAAGTCAAGCTTTCAGAGAATATAGTGTTTATTCGAAAGAAGTGACGGAAGGTGGTGGGAGATAAAGAAAGAGGAGGAGATCAGTTATTAGAAAAACAGACAAATTAATACATTAATAAATCAATAAATCAACAAAAAGGTAAGAGAACTGTTAAATCGGCGATCTCCTCTCAACAAAATGGTGCCGGGGCTGCTGCGCAAAGGGAAAAAATTCACCTATACTCTTTTCAACTATATGATCTGCCAATGCGCTCTATAGAATCGCTGCGCTTTTCCTCGATCGGTATTTCAGTTTACTTCATAAAATTTGACATTTTCCCATTTAATGAATGAACATTTCTTTAATTAATCAAAGAATAGAGGACAACCAGGTCACGTATCCCGTAATTGTTACTATCAAGTCTGGTTTCAAAACGAAGTAACCAATAAAGAAAAACGAAAAAAAAAAAATATATTATGTCCGAATTCCGCATCGCCGAAAATAATTCCCACTCTCTCAAAGGGTTAGCGGAGGCGTATCGATATGATCAAGATTCACATCGAAATGAAAGAGGGAAAAACACCAAGCGGTGATGAACGCGATGAACTCTTTCCCTTCCTCGCCCTCCCTCTCTCCTCTCTCTCTCTCTCTCTGGTACACACGCAAAAGACAGGAGTGTTCAACAAAATGGCGTGCTTCTCACTGGACCCGGCCGCCATGAATGAGAGCATAGCTTTCACTGGTCAAACGTGCTTTCGCTACTTACTATTCATTATGTACACACACATATATGTATATATATATATATATATATATATATATATATATATATATATATATATATATATATATATATATATATATATGAGGGAAGTATCTGTTGAACTGCCCCGTTCGAGAAAAGTGTTGAAATAGAATATTTCGACTGGAGTTTACGATGAATTATTAAGTCTGAAAGCGATTTCAGTTCGGGAGATCCTGCATTTGATGCCTTTCAGCTGTGTGTGTGTGTGTGTGTGTGTGTGTGTGTGTGTGTGTGTGTACGACGGTTCAAACATATTATCTTCTATATTCAATGTGTTCTTTAGTTATGCGATACTTTTGGTAGCAGGCTTACTTTTAACCTCACTTCCACCCTTGAATAGTAGACCCACAGATCTGGTGTTCTAGAAACGCGATAATATCATTATCCATAAACAGATATCTCAAATAACCATAAAATGGCAACTCTCCTGATTTTACCTTTTTAGAAAGCAATTCTATCTTTTGAGTAAATCTTTTGATTTAAGTTGAAATTTCAGATTGTCTTCGCCTGAAAATCTGCAGAAAAAAAGAAGCAGAGGATCAGAGAATATATAGCTTCACAAATGAAGATGAATCCCCGGCGGGAGGAAGACGACGGAAGCTGAGATGCCCACGAAAGCTAATCCCACAAATGAAAGCCAGGAATTATGAATAATCATCCATACTTTTTAACTCCGGCAGGGGGATAGTGCACCGCTGAAGGTTCTTTGCAGCGACCCTTCGGCCCCTAGCTGTAACCCCCTTTCAACCCTTTTACTGTCTCTCCGTTCATATTACCTTTCTTTCATCTTGCTATCCACCCTCTCCTAACAATGATTTCGACGCGCAACTGCATTGAGGTTTTCCTCCTTTTACATACAACCTGTCAAACCTACCTACTCTCAATTTCCTTTCGAGCGATGAATGGCCTCATATATCCCAGTGCTCGGCCTTTGGCCTAAACTCCATATTTGATTCCATACTTCTGAGCATCCAGCTTGGAAAGTATAGGAAGGAAGAACATATATTCATTTCAGCGACAGCGTTGCCAAATGAAGTTCTACCGATTGCAACGATGTCTCCGAATTGGAGTCTCGGTTCTTTGTTTCAAAACAAGAATCTCCAGAAAGTTTCTTGCAAATCTGCTGAGATGATCATGTGAAATACATCACAACCGCTGTTGGACATAACCAGAAACAAGTGCTACAGTATAGGTGAAGGGATAGGTATTGTGATCCATAGAAAATTGTGCAGGAACTGATATGTCAGAAGAAAGGTTTTATCATCTCTTGTATAAAAAGCAGAAGACAGATAGTTAAGCTCCGGTATGCAATACAAATCCTTTAAACGGGCAGCTCTTGTAGCGAATAAAGTGAGGTAAACCTTCCTCTAAGACTTATTATTCAAAGAAAACTCATAATCACATGAGTCAATAAACTGGGAAAGTAAATCCACTGTGATATGTCTTTGATTTTGTTAGATATAATAATATAATATAATATATATATATATATATTATTATATATATATATATATATTATATATATATATATATATAATATATATATATATATATATACACATATTTGTACATATTTCAAATAACAAATCAAACACACATCACTGTGGGTACTTCCCACTTTATTATTATTATTATTATTATTATTATTATTATTATTATTATTATTATTCAGATTAGCCCGATCCATATGGAGCAAGACACCCAAGGGGCCACCGACTTGAAATTTAGGCTTCCAAAGGATATGGTGTTCACTAGGAAGAGGAGGTAAAAGGGAAATGCAGAAAGAAGAGATAATAAATTAAGAAATTAATAGATAAAATTGAATTAAAAAGTAAGAAGAGGAGAAACATTTGGGTGTGAATTAATTCACCTCCATAGAGGAAAACCGAGTTGTGGAGTTGATGTACTAGATAAAGTCTGATAAGGTAAAAATTTTCAGTGGTCAATATTAATAAGAGAGAATAATCGTCAACCAGTATTGATGATCCGTTTCTTCAAAAAGCTTTATATATAATGGAAATTGGGTGACCTCTGTAAACAAAATGATTATCCCAGCATTGCAATTTGCACAACAGCACTCGCTTAACAATACGTACTGGGGATTCTTAATGCTGAGGAACGAGTTTTGGTAGCAAAAAATGTTCACCACCGAGTTTGAAGATTTTGGTCTTAAATCATAGTCAAACTATTTTAGTTCATCCCCTGTAATTTCGACATACAGATTAGGACACAGGATAAATTAAAGAAGGAGGTACCAAGCACTTACGTGCCATTTCAACTTATTTTCAAGGTAAAATCATTGTACCTTGAAAATGTGTTGAAATAACGCGAAAGTGTTTGTTAGGTCTTTCTTTCATTTTTCCCGTGGCCTCAGCTGTATAGTATATTGCCACATGATATTAAGTGACATAGAAGCATTAAATAAATATATATATATTATATATATATATATATATATATATAGATATATATATATATATATATATATCTCAAGCATCAAATGCAAAAAACAAATATATGTATATATATATATATATATATATATATATATATATATATATATATATATATGTATATATATAAATTGCTCTTTTTTTCTGCTTCCCGCTTCTTCTTCTTTCCATTGAAATAATTTGCCAAGGAAAAAAAAAAGTTTCTTCGTACAGTTCGCAACTTCAACTTCGTGATCAAGCCATCCCAAGACCAGGAGACACGGATACACGCGCGTATGTACTACTTCTTTATGTTCCCGTCCCGTGATCTACCCGACGGGAACAGCAAACAAAATGGCTGACACAACGTAAGAATCATCCGACTGGATCCAGATTACTACACTACTATTATTCCCCGCCCCCCCTCTCTCTCTCTCTCTCTTTCTCTGATGTTACGCTACAGCGCAAAATCTGGAATGTTTACTCCCAACCTTGTCGTTCGCGAAATAAAATCCCGCTGTAATTTTAATTTTATATTCAAGTTCCACAACAACTTTGGTTATACTCTGCATATTATTTTAATACCGGAGTTCTCAAGCGGTTGCTTTATCGCAACTGCGGTCAGTCAAACTATAGATGATGATTTTGCCTAGTGAAGTTTTTTCCTTCCAAAAAATTTTGTATTAGTACAAGGAAAGAGAGATAATCAAAACCGTTTGCCAAGCATATACGGCAAACAAACAGAATAACTAAACGATCCATGAGAGAGAGAGAGAGAGAGAGAGAGAGAGAGAGAGAGAGAGAGAGAGAGAGACTTACTGGTGGGAGTCGGAAGTATATAGAAAAGAAAAAAAAAAAAACCGTGCAGTCCGGGTATTCATTCTGAGCAAGGTTCACATATTATATTAGCCTCTGTAATGAGAGAGAGAGAGAAAAAAATACATTATTTCTGCCTTAAATCTTACAATTCAAAACTGGTTTTGCCTCTTCAGTTCGCTGTGGCCAGTGAGAGTTCTTTTACCCTATATAAAACACAAGTTAACGAAGGGACATATGGAATGGATGTAACATTAACCTGGACACTGGAATAAGAATGCAAGGGGTCTCTAGGTAATTCGCGAAACTTACAGTAAAGAGCATCATGAGGCCTTAATTAAACTTAAACTGAAGAATTCTGTCCTTCCTGATCCTATACACTGAGTTTTAGGAGTTTTCTGGGCGCTATAGGAGACCCACGTATAGTGAATTCTCTCACCGCAAAGTTACCTGCAAACAAAAGTTCCACTCTAGAGAACCCCCCTATAGTCACTGGAGTCAGATGGCTTGAGAATGATTTACCATTCCAAGACAAGATAATTAGTAATGATCACGGCAAACTAATGACCTCATGGCTTCCATCCGGGTCAAAAAATTCATTTTGTCGAGACCAGCATCAGTGAGCACAGGTTTGCGGTAATTTTTCCCTTTCCTGCAACTGATTTACTCGTGACACCCGTGAATAGAATTAAGAGATTCAATACTGAAGTAACAAATACATTACTGTTACTATACAGGACGCACCTAAGACTACAACAACTAGGGTATAACCCCGATTCAATTATGACTTCTGTATGTCAGTTCCTGAATAGTAAAATGCAGGAACCGTGAAGGAAGCACGCAAAAGGGTTTCTCTTGTGTTAGCAGCAGTCTCCACAGAGGAGCAAACAAGACATGGAACTTATGTTATACCACAGTAGATAAAGAAATGTTTAAAAAGAAAAAATGCAAAGAGCTAGCTGAAACGGCCAAGGTTAATCATATTTTTGCGCAATGTTCCGATGTATTTGGGGGACACCGGTGCCTCGTTGATTTCTGTGAGGGATTGTTAAATCCAAAGTATATAGAAGAAAATTATCGTTTGATTATTAGAAATTTTGCTCAGCTGTCACTCAAAAGTACCCATCTAATGTTGGTAGATATGTTAGAAAAAGATCTACCAGCAACCTTCTTTTCTATTTCACTATTTTCGTAGCCTTCTCTG